>NC_070563.1:2935000-3247711 GCF_026914185.1 Puccinia triticina
GAGCGTTGGACTCCTGGACTTTGCCAAAAAAACCCAAGGGGCTCACACCTGAGCGTTGGACTCCTGGACTTTGCCAAAAAAACCCGAGGGGCTCACACCTGAGCGTCGGACGCCTGGACTTTGCCAAAAAAAACCAAGGGGGCTCACACCTGAGCGTTGGTAGCCTCAACTTGGCGAAAAACAACCCAAGCGTTGGTCTGGCTACCAAGGGATGGACCCCTTGACTTTGCCAAACCAACTGTACACAGGGTTGGACACCTGGACTTTGCCCCAAAACCTGGTAAAGAGGTTTGCCGAACTTGTGAACATTTTATTTCCATTTGCATGCCAATAACAACACAAGAAACCGATAACAAAAATAAGGAAAAATTGGTTCACCAGGACACACCAGCAACGTGTCCCTGTGAACCGGATATGTGTAGGCAGTAAGTAAGAGATGTCAGGCAGTAAGTAAGAGATGTATGTCTCATCTCAACGCATCCAGGATGTTTTGGACCTCGCCAACTTTGTTTGCCTCAAGCCCGACCTCGCCAACTTCTTTTGCCTCAAGCCCGTTCTGTCGGTCCGCCGAGTAGCCGCTGCCCACAAATAGGGAACTCATGAGCGCCGGGGTCACAAAAGTAGGCAGGAAATCTTTAATGATTTCGGCATCCGCCGCAGTCCCGGTGAGGATTTGGTGCTGTTTGATTTGCAATTTGAGGACGGAAAAAACCTTCTCAATCGGGTTGAAGTCAGGCAAGTATGGAAGCAGGTAAATCAGTAGGATGTTGGCAGCCTCACAGATCTCGCTTATGCGCCCGCCGTGGTGGATGCACGCATTATCCATGACAAGGATGCTATTACGTCCGGGGAAAGATTTCAGTTGTGGAACCTGCGGGCACCAGGTGGGTCAGTGCTGAGCAGACAAAGAGCTGGGAGATAAAACAAAACGCACCAAGACCTCTTCAATAAAATATTCCATGTCCACCCGGTGCATGGACCCCTCTTGAGCAATGGTTGCGAGCAAGCCGTCCAAAGAGACTGCGGGCAGAACCGAGATTCTGGGTGATCGGAGTGGCCTTGAGATCCTTGAAGTGCGGCGACCACGGAGCGCCCAACCGCGGGCTTGTGAGTGGGTCCCGAGGGAGACCCCACATTTGTCTGTGGCACAAAGAGGGAATTCAGAAGTCAGAAGCGCCCAGCATACTAGCTTGAAGATCATGAAAAAAACGTACCGACAAATACAAGGTACTCAGCGGGGTACACACCAATCCGGTCATTATAAGCCGCCTGCTGCAGCTCAGACTGATCGGGGTGAACAGTCCTCGCGACCTTCTTGGTCAGAAGGAGGCGCCGGTGTAATTCCGCACAAATGGTACTGATCGGGTGGCAAGTGCCGGTCATTGCCTCTATGTGCCTTTGGATTTCGTCCACATATAAGGTTGGCTCTGCGGCGAGGGCGTCCAGAACAAATTCGGCCTCCTCGCGTGAGAAGGCCAATGGCCGACCTCGATCCTCATACAAGGCGGGGTCACGCACCATGTCCCTTGTGCTGCGATACAATTGGGTCCAGCGGGACATGGAGTTGGGGGAAATCCTCTGAAAGATTGTATTGTTTATCTCCTCTAGCGGCATCCCACGCAAGCTTAGTCGGACCGCAACAAATTTGATGTCACGGGCATATTTGACATACACCATGGCTAGGGGCGCACGGGTGTCAGCAAAACACCAAACCAAGCAGGAAGGTGAAATATTGGTACACTTACCGGGACGACGTTTGGTTTGCGAATGGCCGGATATTGCACTACATAACATTAGAGGGAGGGGGTGAATGAGGACGGCGGAAAAAAAAGGTCGTGGCTGGGGGGGGGGACTGACCTGGACCTTGGCGGGTGGGCGGATTGCTGGTGGCCGGGTGGGTGGCGATACCGGTGGGGGGACTGGATGCGAGGCGGTTAGGTTTTGGTTAGGTTGCAATGGGGGGGGAGGAGGTCGGAGGGGCATGGTGGCCGGGGGGGGAGAGAGAGAGAGATGGGGTGGTGGAGAGAGGGAAGACTTTGGAAGAAAGGAAGAATTGGAAGAAAAAATGGTGGGCTGCAGGCGAGGGGGCTGAAATGAAAAATGTTGTGTTTCGGAATTTCAGCCTCGCGGGCCCGCAAGCTTTGTTGCCATAGCTGTATCTGTGACACGGGCCAGGACAGCTGGAATACAGCTCCAGGACCGGAGCTTGAACCGGATGCTCCGCTAGCCCAGGAGGTTCCCTCGTGTGAGTACAATGTTCCTTGCTTGCCAAAGACCTTGGCAAGCAGGTCAAACTATGTACCGGCACCAGTTTGGACCAGTAGGTCCGACAAGTCCTCGGAGCGGCCTGTCCGAGCAGTTCTTGGACATGGCCATCACCAATTGGCCCATCTGCTCGGACAGGCAAGTCCGACCTCTTGTTGGACCGCCATATCCCAGAACTAGGTTGGCTAGAGGAGTCGTCGGACATGCCGGTCCGAGAATTGGTGGTATACATGTACCCATTTGCAACCTTCGCCGACCCAGTACAGAAATTTGAACGGGGAGTAGTGGCCTGGCAACCATACAGGCGTACTGCCATTTCAAAAGTTCAATTACTCAAATGTTGGATTTCTGAAATCTCAAACACCCCTCCCGGGTGTGTTTGAAGAGGTTTGAGATTATTTTGAAATGAAAAGAAGTCAAAACAAAGTTGGTTTTGATTTCAAAACGATTTCAAAATAATCTCCAAATAACCTCAAAATAGCGTTTATCATTGGGGCCTTACTCTCCCTGTTTCTCCAGGATCCTGGGACCCTGAGACCGCAAGTTGGGTCGCGGCGAAGCCGCCCACAAACCCGGAGCAGCAATTTTGCGGCGAAGCCGCTGGCGGCCCCGGAGTCCTGCAGCGGGTGATTGGCGCGGAGCTGATACTCTAGCAAAGGAACTGTGCTGATGTAACAGTAAAAAAATGGACCGTTGGGCTGATGCTGGCTGATGCCTAGGGTTGAGAATTGGGCCGGCCCATACTAGCCCACTCGGTTTTTGTTTGGCCCAACAAGGGTCCGAACACAATTGGATGGGCCAAGATCCGTGGGACTCTTGGAATGGCCCAACCCAAAACGGGTTGGGCTGGGCCGGGTTACTGATTTCATTGGGTCGGACTTGGGTTGGACTTGGGTCAGACTGCAAGGGCCAGCTTACTATCAGTTCGCTATGAGGCTATGAAACTAACCAAGAGGATAGTTTGCCAAGATGCTTGATAGTAGTTCTGGATTATATAATATGGTTATTGATTTTGTTGATGATGTATTGATTATTCGATAGACTGATTTCTTCAAGAATGAATTACTCGGAACAATAGAATGAGGAAATGATAACAAAGAATATCCCAATGAGAAAATAGAGGAAAGAGAGAACAAACCATCCAAAGAGTACAAGTATAACAATCAGAATCAATGCGAGAAAATGTAATGACGTCACGATCAGAACAACATGTCATCGTCCTGGATTAACAAGAGGATGACAAAGGCGCATGACTTCAAAACCCCAATTGTTGATCATCACAACTAAACTACGGAATATAAGATAGACTGATAGATTAGTCCATAAAAACAATATGGAGTTTTTACAAAATAAGACCAGCCTACTACCTTTAACCAGTCAATTTGTCAACCGGTCCTGCAGACTTCTTGCCTTTCTTTTGCTGTCTTTCCGCTGCTTGATGAAATTTCCGTAACAAAGGCTCAACAGACACAGGGATGTGGCTCTGCAACACCCATGTGTTCTCTCCAGGGGTAGAATTATGCCACGAAATGAGATAATCTACCTTACCTTTCTTCACCGTCCTTACATCCAAAACCGCCTTAATCCTTTCCCAATCCACAATCTGTCTTTCCGTATAATATTTGTCTTTTGTACCTAAAAAAGAATTGCAACCATCAATTGTGTCCGGCCTTACATACCAAACTAACAAGGAAACATTAAAGACGGGGTGAAGTTTGGGATAATCAGAAGATAAAATCAACTTCACCGCATTACTCCCCACCATTCCTAAAACCTTAAAAGGGCTGATGTACCTATAATCCAGCTTTGAGTTCATTTGACAAGATTGAATGAATTTTTGAAGAAGGAGAACCTCCTCGCCATCCTTGTAAATCAGCGCCTCTCTCCTCCCCTTGTTATAATACTCCGCTTGTTTAATCCGCGCCAGTCGCAGGCATTCCATTGCAGTCTCCTGAGTCACCTGCAAATCAACAAGAAACTCATCCAAAGACTTCCGTCCTGTGTTCTCAGTTAGCGTATTGAACCAAGAATGAAAGCCGTAGGTAAATAAAAACAGAGAAATCTTAAGGCTAGATGAATCACTATTGTTTATCGCAAACTGGGCAATTTCCAGACACCTTTCCCAGTTGTCCTGATAATAGGAACAAAAGTGTCGAAGATAATCCTCCACGACTTGATTCATGCGTTCCGTTTGGCCGTCGGTTTGCGGGTGATACGCTGTCGACAAGGCTGACTTGATACCGAGGGAGTGCATCAGACTCTTCCAGAAGTCACTCACAAATGTGCTTCCTCTGTCAGAAACAATCTTATCTGGCAAACCATGTACCCAAAAAATATTTTTTCTAAATAATCCCGCCAAAACCGCCAATGATGAAGCCTCTTTACAGGGAATAAAATGGGTAAGCTTGCTCAACAAATCCACCACCACCAAAATTGAATCAAAACCACCCGATAAAGGCAACTTCACTATCATGTCCATCCCTATAACGCTCCAGGGTCTTGGTTCCGCCACGACAGAAACCAATTTGCCATCCAGTGCCTGCCGCCAAGCTTTAACCCTCTGACACAAGTCACAGCTCTTCACATAATTGATGACCAACTTTCAAACACCAGGCCAAGAAAAGGATTGAGTCAGCATTGAAAATTTCCTTGCAATGCCGGGGTGACCCGCCGCCGGGCCATCGTGATACATAATTAAAATCCTAGTCCTCAACAAAGAAGGTACCAAGACCCTAGACTGGTGCCAATAAATATCATCAGCCAAAAGGACACCTTTCGCGGTCTTTTCTCCTGCTGAATAAAAATCATGAAAATAAGAAATCAATTGAGCTTTTGCCTTCTGGAAACGTGTGAAGTCATAGGGGAAGGAGAAACATCACCCTCAATCGCATCACAATTTACCATCCATTTAGTGATTAAGTCTACATCATTACTCAACCCTTTCCCGTCATAAAAATCTTCTCGTTGGCTTGGCCCGTCCGCCGGATTGTCAGATCCCCCTATATGATAAATTAACATGTTAAAGTTATCTAAGAATAAGGCCCAGGGAGCCTGCTTTGGTGATAGGTACTTAGCGGTTTTGAAATATAAAAGATTTGAATGATCAGAAAACATCGTTACCGGTCTTTCAGTCCCCATTAACCAAGCCCTCCACTCATGGCACGCAGCAACAATTGCCAAAAGCTCTAAGTCGAAGATCTTCCAAGACCGCTCTCGGTCTGAGAGCTTCTGAGAAGAGTAACTGACTGGCAGATAATTGCCGTTAGCATCAGGTTGACTTAGCACCGCTGCGATGGCGTAACCCGAGCTGTCCACGTGAACCACTCTATCTTTGTCAAAATCAAAATGAAGTAACAAAGGTTCAGTCACAAAAATTCGCTTAAGCTTTTCAAAGCCTTCTGCCGCCTCAACCAAATTCAAAAGAGTCGAGTCACTATACTTCTCCTGAGTCAAGGTGGTAAGCGGACCCGCCACCGTTGAAAACCAAGGTATGAACTGTCTATAAAAGTTTGTGAAACCTAAGAATTTCCAAAGAGCACAAACAGTCACCGCAAAAGGCCAGTCTTCAATAGTCTTCAGCTTTGAATTATTCATTTTTAAACCGGTGTCTGTTATATCAAAGCGGAGAAAAGTGACCTTAGAACAGAAAAACTTGCACTTGTTCAATGAAGCTTTAAGGGAAAACTCCCAAAGCTTATGCAATATGTTGCGCAAATCCAACAAATGTTGGTCCTTAGTCTTAGAAAAAATAAGAATGTCGTTGATATAGACAAAGCAGCAAACGTCCAAAAACTCCCTTAAGACGTGCTGAATAAATCATTGAAAAGTAGCTGGCGAATTCGCCAATCCAAAGGGCATGACTTGATATTTGTACAAGCCCCATGGAGTTCGGAAAGCTGTTTTCCATTCGTGACCTTTGGCCACCCGCAGAAGGTTAAAGGCAGCTTTGAGATCAATCTTAGAAAGGAACTTGCAGCCCTGCAGGTTATTCAGAAGGTGAGCAATTACCGGGAGAGGATACAAGTCCCGTACTGTCATATTATTCAAAATCCGATAATCAAAACACGGTCAATTAGCTTTCCAGACCACCTTGACGTAAAATATTGGCGCCGCCGCCGGAGATGAAGACAATCTAATGAAGCCTTTAGCCAGATTTTTGTCAACGTAAGTCTTTAACTCATCCCTTTCTGACTTGCTCAGATTGTACATCTTGCCAAATGGTGGGACCACCCTATGTTTAAGGTTCACCTCACAGTCGAACTGCCCTCTATGAGGGGGAAGACAAGCCAAGGATTCTGTTGCAAACACGTCCGAATACTCATCCGTAAGCTACAAGGCTTCATTGCAGGAAAGATCACCAATTTCCTGTACACAATCATACATTATAACCTCCCCATCCAGTCCCCCAACAAACGTGCCAGAGTCTCTTAACCACGAATTTCCTAATATCAAATCTGCAGAGGCTAATTTAGTTAAGTGGAGAGTAACATGAGTCCGCAAAGTGGAACCGCAAGCCGTGGGGATCATAACATCCCCTTTTACATAAGAAACTATATCCCCGGAAGCTGCCGAAGTCCCATCGAACGACTTGCACTGCAAGCCCACAGCCATTGGAAGAGTTTCGATTTTATTGCTCCTAGCAAATTTAATGTCAATAAACGAGGCGGATGCGCCAGAATCAACCAAAACAGAAACATTAGCCCTGTGATTGTTGCCTATTAGTAAAGCCCCGTTAAAGAACGGTCGTTTATCAGGCCGGGAGGATTTCTTAACAAAATGAGCCTGCTTACAGTCACTGGCGTTCATCTTATCAGCCATGCAGGCGTTGAAAAAGATTTCACCAGCCATCATATCTTCAGTTCCGATCGCGTCGGCAGACAAAGCTGGATTATCTGCATGAGATTGCGATTGGCCCGCCAAATCCGTCACACGTCGCTTGAAAGGGAGGCCGTCCACTTCCGCCAAGGATTGCCGTTTCTTGCCCTTATCAACCTTCTCATTTGGCGAAGGGGAGCGAGTTGGAGCCGATCTTGCTGGAGCTTTTGGCCCAGTAGATCCGCCGCCTCTTCTTGATACATTCTCCGGCGCCCATTTTGAGTCACTTCGCCTGGAGACACCCTTGCGCTTACGGACCGATCCACCCCATTCCTTCCACAAACGCAACATATCAGACATGTCCATTTTCATTTCCTTGCTAAGAGTACAACCACGAGCTTGATAGTGTGCTTCATCAAACGCCCCGCCGCACCGAATGCAGATGTTCCAATCAACACATTCTTGTCGGAAATTGGAATACGAAAAATCCAATTCTTTTATAGCCGAAGCAACGGTGGGCCGCTACGCTACACTACGCTACAGGGCCACTTAGCGTTAGCGTAGCGGCAAAAAGCGCCCGCCCATTTTGAGTAGCGTTAGCGCGCTGTTAGCGCCGCTACGCTGCGCTAATTTTCAGAGGCGCTAACAGTGCGCCAATTGTTTGTTAGTGTTAGCGCGCCGCTACAGTCACTACGCTACGCTACGCTGCGCTACAGCGCTTTTAGCGGAAAAAAGGCCTTTTTTCAGCTAAAAGCACTGTGGCGCACCGTAGCGCGCGCTCTTTTGCGCCCTGCGTGTGTAGCGTTAGCGCAATTGCGCGCATCTGCGTTAACGCTACGCGAACAGCTAAATTAGCTGCGCACCCTATGCGCGTAGCGTTAGCGCAGAGAAGGCGCAATTTGCTAACGCTGCGCTAAAATTTAGCAGAATTCCGCTACGCTACGCCACGCTAACGCTACGGTTAGCGTAGCTGGCCCACCGTTGGCCGAAGCCATTTCGTCCACATCCATGGCATCATCAGGAAGCTTTACTGGTGGCTGCAAATGTTGGACGGGCGGACCAACCCAATGAGTTGGCGGTTGATTATTCGAGCGAAATTGATGAGACTTGGGGTCCAGGAATTTGCTGACGCCGGCAACATTCTTCGAGACGGAAATAGCAATTTCCTGTTTCACATCTAAGTCGACAACGTCCGTCCAAGGCCCTCTAATTAACGCCAACTTGACCAGATTAGGATCAATTGCCTTATCGTAAGCCTTGCACCTCAATCAAGCATCCAGCTTCAGAGGCCAAAGCAAGGCATTGAAAAGAATGTTGAACTCTTCAATGGATTTATTGCCCTGTCTTGCCGAATAAAAGGCTGATTTGGCCTCTTCAAGCTCATGATGGTTAGCAAACATATGCTCAATTGCTTCAAGAAAGGAATCGACATTGCGGAGCTCAGGAATCACGTAATCCATCTTTGCTGAGGCCCTCAAAGTTGACAAATTGAGAGCATCGGCATTCTTGGAGAGTAACCCGCGCCACCACGTGTACGAAGGAACCTCGCCATCCATACGACCCGGGCCCAAACAAAAATACCCGGTAATCCAAAGGATCTTTTGCTTTTCCGAGTTAAATTGCTCGCCAATCCTTTTAAATGTATTCCTCATATTGAAACAAAAGGTGTTAGTTTCACGAGGCATCCCGGTAAAGAAAATATGAGGCTGATGAGGAGGCTCCACAAAAATTCTTTGACGTTCCGGAGCCACAGGATGAGAGCTCGCCTCCTCCAAACGTCCCAACCGACCGCCCAAACCACCCGTCAGCCCTTCTACCAAACCGCGCAAATTAGCCACCGCTTCTTGATTAGCCGATCGCGACTTAAGCAGTTCGTTGTGAAAAACCGTTTTGATGTTCTTCGCATTGTCTTGCAAATTCTTGATGGAAGTCTTGTCTTGGCGAGCTTGAGCAGTCAACAAAGCAATGGAAGCGGCTTGAGATTGAATCAACAAAGATTGAGTCAAGTTGTTTACTTGTAAGTTTACCAAGAGCGACGAGACATCATCTTCTGGTTGAAGACCAAAATCAGCCGCAGGAGGTGGCTGAAGGTTTGGCTGCAGAGGAATGTTAGGATCCGGCTGAGGCAAAGGCGTTGGAATGGCTCAAGGGGAGAATTCAATAAAAGAAGGGGAGTTGTGATTAAACGGAGATGGAGTATTGGTTGAAAAAAACTGAGTTCAATGGGCATTCAATCAAAGGGATAGGGATGGGTTGAGATGTTGATGGAATAGGAAGGTTTGAATTTGTCGGGGGAGAAGGCGTGAACCTGGGAGAGTTACAAATAGGAGTAATGGGCTGCATTTTGGAAGTGTCCGACATAAAGGGTAAAAAAAAATTCTAGTATGTAATTATAACTATATTTCTTGAAGATCGGGATATAACTGTGAGGGCCAGCCTACTATCAGTTTGCTATGAGGCTATGAAACTAACCAAGAGGATAGTTCGCCAAGATGCTTGATAGTAGTTCTGGATTATATAATATAGTTATTGATTTTGTTGATGATGTATTGATTATTTGATAGACTAATTTCTTCAAGAATGAATTACTCGGAACAATAGAATGAGGAAATGATAACAAAGAATATCCTGATGAGAAAAGAGAGGAAAGAGAGAACAAACCATCCAAAGAGTACAAGTGTAATAATCAGAATCAATGCGAGAAAATGTAATGATGTCACAATCAGAACAACACGCTGTGGTATGCTTTATGGTTACCCATCTAGCCCATTTCAAAATTTCCTTTTTTCTCATATGTACACTCTCAAATCAACCAATATGGCGGCACCACTGGATTTTACAGCCAAAACTACACAGGACACCATGGACAACACACCTTACACCCCTCTGGATCAGAAGATACAACCCTTTCAAGACACCATCATCCAGTTTCACACACACAAACACCATACTCAGGTCATGTAATCCGTTACATGAACCACACTTACCCAGGACATGTAATCCGTTACATGGACCACCCTGACAGCTTGTCTACCCTTTACATATACTTTACCTCATCAGCTGCACTCATTTCATTGTGCTTTGCATATGTCATGCAGTGTCATGCAGTGTTATGCACACTTGATGCAGGCTTATGTAGTCTTATGCAGGTGCATGCAGACTAGTGTAATAGGGGCTGCAGTCTGACAGTTGACAGATGACATCATGCAGGTGTCAAGCTAGCAAAAACCCCTCATGCAGCTTACACATGACATCATTTGACAGCAGGTGCCAGACAGGAGCAGTACAGATGATCAGATGACCCAATGACATCATAGGCCAAACTCAAACCCCTCACCTCCACTTTCTCACCAGCTAAATTCACTCATCATTACATCATGTGACCTGTCAATTGGGCTAAATTCCCTCATCTAGGCTGTACCACCTGTGAGATTATAGCCCCAGACCCGCAGCAACCTCCGTGGAAGCTAGCGCGGTTAGACCAGACCCCCACGCAGCAAACCTTCAGAGAGCTCGCGCGGATAGACCCAAACCAAGCCCCAGCTGCACAAAGAGGTAAGCCCCTCTAGCAGTCTAGCCAAAACCCTAAACCCAAGCTATAGCTGACGGGAGCTGCACGGTCCCTTGTAGACACGGCACTCGCGACAGCAACCGCAAAGGAAAAAGGTAAAACAGACCACGCCCCTGGGTACGTAGCCGAGCAGAGATAAAGTTGATACGCACTACACGCTGACCAACTTTATACTCAACAGAACCCTTGCTCACCGTATTCGGGATAAGGCGCAAGAATCGCTTTTAGCCAGAATCACAGACAGCACCGACCAAGGTGAGCAGATCCCAGCCTCATGATCTAGCAAACAGAATAAAAGCTAAAGCAAAGTAAATTGCAATTACTACCACAGCTCCAGACACCGCTCATCCGTATAGACAGGACAAGATCAAGTTATTCATATAACTGATCCCTGCAACGGTGAGTCAAAAGAACCAGAACAAGAAATACAAACAGCAACCAAAGACAGACTTAACTAATGCGCACTTAATTGCACTAGACTCGCCAGACTCATTTTACTCCAGCGAAGTGCAAGCGCAAGCAACCAGGAAGCTTTACCTGACTCAGCTTAATCCCGTGCTGCTTTCAGGTAATCCTTCCCTTCTCACAAACTTCTCTCTCTTCATTTAAATCACGTTGTAAATAGAAGAGAGATTAAAAGACAGAAATATATCTTTCAGTTGCTCCAAAATTTTCACCACCAGCCAAAATCCCTCATTTGACAGCTCAGGGCAGCTAAAATCCCTCATTCCTTGGTTCCCCTGGAGCTAAAATCCCTCACTCTTTTCTATTTAAGGAGGCTCTCCTCCCCCCAGTTGTAATTTCTCTCAGCAAACTACTTGCACTCAGCTTACCCCATAACAGTACAACACTTGCTCACTCTACGGTACTAGCCCCCACTATATTGTGGTTTTACCCTTATTACATAACAATTACATACATATCACAACTCTATTACATCACACAATCACCGTTAACCCCTCTGTCAGGGTGTTCCACACCCCCCTTTTTGCGGCAACACACGGACCATATCAACTTATGACTCACTCAGCACCAGCTACATCACCCATATCCCCTAAGCCACTTGTTTGACGTAGGCCATCTTTTGATACACCTCCACTATCACTACATAAACCCTCCAATCATAGATTGGGGAGCTTGTTTTAGTGTCTAGTGACCCAGGAAAGGCAGAGGTAACCTCATTCATCCCTTTCCGCACTCAGCAAAAGGTTCTCAGGAACACTTTTGAGCTTTACAACGTCATCTTCCCGGATTAACAAGAGGATGACAAAGGCGCATGACTTCAAAACCCTGCTTGTTGATCATCACAACTAAACTCCGGAATATAAGATAGACTGATAGATTAGTCCATACAAACAACATAGAGTTGTTACACAGACCCAGAAACGAGCACTTGTAGTTGTGAGCTCAGCCAAGATCCAGGATTCCAACTTCGACTCAAGGCAAGTAGCCCTTCACCTCCTGCCCTTCCAAAAAAAACCCCGTTGTAGAAAGAGAGAAAGCAAGATCTGATGGTGGCATTTCTCTCTCTCAATATATATTTGATTTGCAGATGTTATTGCCTTTCCGAGTCTCACTATTGCTTTATCTGACCTGGATTAGCCTACCAGATATGAGTCCCAACGCATGGCAAATTACTAGCCAAAGAAACCAAGCGTATGAAAAGTCTATAGCAAGTGTCCACTCGATGCAAAGCTTTTCCTTTGCGATGTGTGCCTCATAGCATTGCCAATGTGTATGGTTTTTGAGAAACACACCAGCTCGTCAAGTGGCTACTCCCCCTGATATCACCTGCCACGACATCTTCCACTTATCTGTGTCTCTTCAGTACATCGCGAGTGAGGACAATATCAAATCAACCAAGCCATCATTCTTTGGATGCCTTTGGATCTAATCAGGTCTCTGCCAAAGAATGTAAATAGATACAAATAAAAAAGAAAATTTCACAAAGAAATATTGGTTGAACAAAAACCAGAAAATGATTGGAATACAATGAACTCAATCCTCCTCACTGAGAACATCAACAATGTTTGCTGTGTTGGACTTGTGTCTCAACCAGTCTTGGGCACAGATCAAGGCTTCAACCATGGTTATATGAAGCTGAATTCTATACTCATCCAGAATGCGACCACCAGTTGAGAAGGCTGATTCCGAAGCTACAGAGGTCATCGGTGCCGTCAGCACTGTCTTGGCGAGTTCGGAGAGGTGAGGGAGTTCAGACTGATGGACTTTCCACCACTCGAGGATGTGAAAGTGCTGCCCCTTTGTGACTACAACATTGGGTTGCTTGAGGTAAAGATCAAGCTCGGAGGTGAGAGACGTTGGGTTTGGGGTGCCTTTAGTGGTAGCAAGAAACTGAAGAAATTTATCATCTTCATCATTGTTGAGAAGATTTTGTGAATTTGCAGAAACATTCTCTCTTGGGAGAATACTTTCTGGTTTGGGTGCGTAGCTGGAAAAATATTTGGTGAGGAGCTCTCTGATGCAAATTAATTGCACTTTGCTTGCATCTTCTCCTAGTCCGAGATTGTTCAAAAAGTAAAACCAGAGAAAATCAAGTTTGTATCGTGGATCAAAAATGATTGCTAGGGAAGCAAAAGTTTGCAACGGCTTCCAACACTTGTTGAACTTTTGATGCATTGATTCTGCAGCAATTCCAATCAATGAGCTACTCCTATCATTCAGAGGGGTAAGATTCTTTGGAGCGGTAAGACCGTTGTGGAACTACTCTTGGGATGAATAGAGCTGGAGAGGGAATGGTGCTTTAATGGGCTGCCTCTCTGGGAAAAAGAAAAAGATATAAGAGTGTGGACTCTTATGGAAAGGTGTGGCTATAGAGGATTCTTGAGGTATGTCTTGAGGGTTACTTTTCTACTAATCTAATATTTTGTACACAGATAACAAGCTTGTCCAATCTGATTTATTGGCATAAGCAAGGCTAATGATAGGTGACCAGTGATCTGAATTTACTTTGACAGGATCTGATGGGGAACAAATGAAGAGGAAAACAACCCAGTTTATATACACAAGAAAGAGGAGCCATGAGGAAACAAGGATAACCTGAAGGGAAGCATAGAACATTCTACTTCTATAGGATGAAACAGCCATGTGGTCAGAGTAGTGGGTCAAGGAGTCACATAGTGGGTGGGGATGATGCCATCTTCTGGGGGCTATGGTGCAATCTTCCTAGTTGGAGGAGGGGATATGTGAGACATAACAGGGGTAGAATATTCTATGATCTAAGATAGGAGGAGTTAGGTGTTTCAGGAAGTGTTTCAGGAATTAATAATCTAGGGATCTAAGATAGGAGGAGTCAGGTGTTTCAGGAAGTGTTTCAGGAAGTAATAATCTAGGTGGGGTTTGGGGCTGTGTCTAGTATAATGTGTATCATGTTGGGTTTGGAGGGTGAAGGGTTTCAAGGGTGCTTATACATCTTTGAGCACATGGTTCTAAGGAAACACTAGAAGAAGGGGGTAACATGTGATCTGGGTAGATGTTTGAGACTAGGGAGAGGGTTTATCCCAGAGAGGGGGAGTGTGGGAAGAGGGAATACTATTATCCAGGGTATGACCATTGAGTGGGGATGTTGAGGGCCTTGGGCTTTGCTGACAAGGGGGCCAGAGGTATGGGTGACAGCCTTGTGATTGATGGTTGCTGGTTTTCTGGGTAGATCAGGATTGGCTTACCACACCGTTCAAACCAGTAAGACCGTTTGGAGCGTTAAGAACGTTTGGAGCATTAAGATTGTTCGGAGTGTTAAGATTGTTTGGAGAGTGATGATCGTTCGGAGTGTTCAGAACATTCTGAGCTTTGATAATACATTTATTGAGCTTCGTCATTATCTTGAAAATAAGATTTGAGGTTGGGTACTGAGTACCAGAGAGATCCACCGTAGCTTTTGCAGAAAAAAAGAAAACAAGAAAAGTTACAATTTGCTTGTAATGGTATTGCTTGAAATAGAGCTTACCCTTGTGAATAATCTCCAAGAAGTCTTGCATATGCGTCAATTTCACCCACTCAGCGGGGGTTGGATATGAATTGTAGGAGGATTCAGTCACAGAAAGCCTTTTGAAAGCTAGCTTAAATGGCAGAGCTGAGTCAATCATGAAAAATGTCAAGTTCCATTGTGTAGCGACATCGAGTGTAGGGCGTCTTGTCACGGTTATACCACACAAATCAACAGCTTCGTCAAAGGCCTGTTTTCTAGCAGGAGAACTTCGGATGTATTTCACCAAAGCACAAAGTTTAAGTAGCCCTTGATGGACGGATTGTAGTCCGTATTTCACCACTAGGTTTATGACATGTCCAACGCATTGAACATGGAAGTAAGAACCTTGAGCATCCAGTCCCCCAGGAAATTGATTGGAAATTATCTTCTGGAGCCTTTGGACTGCAGCATCATTGGTTGAAGCTTTATCAAGAGTGATGAAGCTGCATTTTTCCAGCAGATTCCACTCTAACATTGTTTCGTGCATGCAATCGGCTATTGCCACGCCAGTGTGAGGTGAAGCAAGGGGCTTGAATCCAATGATTCGCTTTTTCAGCTCCCACTTTTTATTGATGAAGTGAGCCGTGACCACCATGTATCCAGTTTGATCCCGAGACATCCACAAATCAGTTGTAAGTCCCACTCGTTGGATGGATGAGAGTTCCCCCACAATGGATTGTTTAATCTGATTGTAAATCTTTAAGCTAATACATAATGGGTCTTGGAAAAACGACTCCCAAGTTTTGGGAAAACGACTCCCATACGTCCGCGCGACTATTTTTCAACCAGCGCTAGACGTCAACCTAGACCCTTTTTTGGGTACGGCTCTTTTGGGAGTCGTCGACCCAAAAAAATTATTTTATGGGAGTCGTCCCCACCAATTTTTATGAATATTTTTAATATTTTTTCCTGGGGGGTTTGGGAGTTGTTCACCCAAAAGGAGTGCCCCCCGCGTTATTTTGGGAGTCGGCCGCGGGGGCTACGGAAGCCCCCAGGGAGTCGTGACGACTCCCCTTGCCAACTACCCTTCAAGCCCCCCACCCATCACACAAGTCAGACACCACAACCGCCCGATCACCCCCACCCGCCCACCCCAACCGCCCAATCGATCAAACGAAAAGAGATGTTTAACCCTGCCGCCCCCGCCGCCGTCCAGGACCAGGAATCCCAGGCCCCTGTCGCCGCCATGGAGCACGCCGAGCCCCCAATGGCCGCCGTCGACCACGACCAGGAATCCCAGGCCCCTGTCGCCGCCATGGAGCACGCCGAGCCCCCAATGGCCGCCGTCGACCACGCCGAGCCCCCTGTCGCCGCCATCAAGTACGCCAAGGCCCCAATGCCTGGCGAGCACACGGAGCCCCCAGTGGCTGGCGAGCACGCCAAGGAAACCCAAGCCGCAGGGCCAGGTAAGCCCCCTCTCCCCTGCCGACTCCCTCCCATCCAAAATGGAGGCATTGAGCCCCCAACACCCTGTTCCTGCCCCTGACCCAGGTGCGAATCAAGACGCCGCCGAAGGCCTTGCGGCCCAGGACCACGCAGCCACCCTGGCCATTCTAGACCCCCAAGGAGCCGTCCTAGCCAGCGGTGCTCAAGTTCTAGCGCCCGCCTACGCTGCCGACTCCCGTGACCCCGTCGACACCCAACGTCCCGCAGCCGCCGACTCCCAGCCTCCCGCAGCCGCCGACTCCCAAACCGCAGCCGCCGACTCCCAGGCCATTGCCGCCGTCGAAGCCTGCATTCAGACCACTGAAGCCCTTCAAGACGTCACCCTAGACCCCCTCCTCCTTCAACTTACTCAAGAAATCGCCAAAAAAAACTAGAAAATCAAATCCACAAAGAATATGAGGAAGAAGATGAAGATTATAGCTTAGATAATCCAGAAAAGAAGAAGACACTCAAGGAATATGTAGAGCTAGCTAGAGAAGAGAAAACTATCAAAGATTGTATTGTAATGTTAGAATTAGATGAAGATAATACTACTAACAATGATCCAAACTCTTGAACTGTTCCACCCGAAAAAAACCCACAAGAAATCAAGAAAATACTTGAGAAAATTGCTGAAGAGAGAACTGAGAAGGAGCTTGAAGAAATGGAGCTTGAGAACGAGAATCAACCGGATGATGATGACTCAGTAAATGAAGAAGGAGAAAGGACAATCTACGACAACATTCCTGCGCCGCCAGCTGGAATTTACCACAATGTTGAATTGGTTAAGGAGGCCATCCAAGAATTTGCTTGTGCGCATGGCTATGGGATACTGGTCAAACACTCTGTTCCTGGAAAGAGTGTCCATTTTAAATGTGTCAGGTCTGTTATTTCCCAGTTCTTTTTCATTGTTCTGTTACTTTTGACTGACATTAAATCCACATTGAAATGATACAGAGGAGGTGATCCTGCGAAAAACAAACGTAAAGGTGATACTCGTGAAAATATATCATCTTGATTGATTGGCTGTCCGTTCGCCGCGGCTGTATACAACCAGAAGAAGAAGGGCCACTGGAAATTCACAGTCTCCAACTCGACTCATAATCACCGCCCCACCGCCGCCGTTGCCCACACTGTTCACCGTAAGCTCAGCGACACTCTCTACGAAGAAATGAAAAGACTTGGCGAGGCCGGATTGCGACCGGCACAAATACTTGAATGCCTCAAGAAGCTGCACCCTGACGAGACAATCCTGGCCACAATTGATACGATTTACTCAGCACGAAAGCGGGCTGCGCAAGAGATGTTGCAAGGAATCAGTCCCATCATTCACCTGAATGAAATTCTGGCTGGAACCGATTTCACGACAATGACGAAGGTCAACGAATCTGGCGAGCTCAAGGGCCTTTTTTTCTGTCATTCCCTCTCCGTGAAGCTTCTCCATCAGTACCATTTGATCCTTTTCCTCGACTGTACGTACAAGACAAATAAGTATTGGATGCCTCTCCTCCACATCACTGGTGTCACTGGAGCCAACAAGTCTTTCAGTTTGGTGTTCTGCTTTCTCGCCAAAGAGACACAAGATTATTACGACTGGGCGCTTGAATCCCTCCTGACAGTTTTCACCTTGAACAAGATTCCCCTTCCTGCTGTTGTTCTGACCAACCAAGAAGAAGCTCTCATCTCCTCTCTCCAGTCCAATTTTCCGGATTTGACTCACATGCTTTGCACTTGGCACATACAGAAGAACTTGGTCTCCAATGGTGCAAAACACATCAAGAACAAGGCGAAGGAGTTTGAAATGCTTCAACACTGGAGCAACTTAATCAAGATGACTAGTCCAGGTGATTTACGTTCAAGCTTCAGTCGTTTTTGCGCGAAATACGGCAAAGGTTTTGGAGATTACATGATTGAGACATGGCTTCCGGTGTGTGAAAAGTATGCTAACGCTTGGACAAAGGATATACCTCATTTCAACCATCGGACGACGTCTCGAATTGAATCATCGCATGCTTTCATCAAATCTTATCTCCTGGGCCCCAACAATTCTTTTGCCGCCGTCATCAAGTTAATCACGAATGCCCTTGAAGCTCAATCCCACAAAATCTCTGCGGTGCATCACAAGGTGAAGATTAGAAGCCTTCGATCAATAGGGAAGATTTTCTTGCTCTGTCACGGCCGGATCACCCACTTTGCTCTCCGGAAGGCGCAGGATAATCTGAGAGCAAGTGTTCACCTGGAGAATTGGCACAGGTGCAACGGGTGTTACGAAAACCGGATGGGAATTCCTTGTAAGCATACACTCCGGCAGCGCGCAATGGATGGCGAGAAGATACTTCCTGAGGATTTTCATGTCCAGTGGCACATGAAGGTAAGATCTGGGTCTTTTTTTATCTTTTTGTCATGTGGGGGGGCCTTGGATGGCCGGTTTTTGTGGACGACTCCCATTTTTCCTATGACGACTCCCGTTTCTCGGCGGACGACTCCCATTTCTCGGTGGACAACTCCCATTTTTGTCCAACAACTCCCTTTTACCCCCACGCGCACCTGGGACAGGAACGACTCCCATTTTCCGTCCGTGCGGCATGCGAATTGGAATAACGACTCCCAACGACTCCCAAATCGCCATGCCGCGGACCCTCAATTGGAAGAACAACTCCCGCCGACTCCCATTTGTCTGCCCATTGCCACCGCCCCTCTGCCACACCTCCCTTCCATTTTTATCCTCCCCTGCGCCATTCCCTTACTAACTAGAGTCTTTTCATTCCCCCCAGGATCTTCATGCTCTTCACACCAACGCTGATCTCACCCAAATTGAGCAAGTCAACCAGATCCGCGAAAGGCTTCTGCAGATGAATCCCGCGCAGATGGCGGCCCAGTTACAAGCTATCAACAGCTTATTGGCAGGCTCTGGAACCGTCGTGACAATCCAGGAACCAACACAAGCTCAGGCCACCCGTGGACGTCCAAAAGGCGCGCCAAACAAACCAAAAACTACAAAAAGGGACCCCTCCGCCTTCAAACACGTTGAAAATAAAAGGAAGAATGAAGAAGGAGTGATGATGAAGTCCAAGAAACAGAAGCTAGCAGAAACCAGAAAAGCGGAGAAGGAAGAAATGAAAAAAATGAAGAAAGAAGAGAAGGAGCAACAAAAAAGGGAGAAAGAAGAGGAGGAGAAGAAGAAGAAGGAACCAGCACCCAAGAAGAGGAAACTCCCACCCCGAAAGTCGAAGACCGCCAAGAAAGTCGCTCAGTCTCCTTCTCCAACTCCTTCTCCGTTGCCGTCTCCATCACCACCACCCTCCTCACCTGCGCTTCCTCCTCCTCCGCCGCCAAAAGCCCAAGTCCCAACAAAGCGCTTCAAACCGGTCCACGTCGCACCTAAGAAGCCAGCTTCCCCTTCCCCTCCTGTGAACTGCTCCCCTCCGCAGCAACGTACGTCCCGCGCCGCTGGGAAGATGCGAGCTCCGCCTTCCCCTTCCCCTCCTTTGCAATCAACCTCGTCTGCCCCCGCGCCTCCGCCGCAACGTCCGACCCGCGCCACCGCTAAGAAGCCAGCTCCACCTTCCCCTCCTGCTCAATCAACCTCGTCTGCCCCCGCCCCTCCGCCAAAATCAAGCCGGGTACCTCCTCCGCGAGCCACGCGAGTCCCTCCACCGCCAACAGCTCCAGTCCCTCCACCACCAACAGCACCAGTCCCCCCACCCCCATCCGAAGAACCAGTTGACTGACTGAATTGGCTCAATCAACTCCCTGTCATCATCAGATCCTCGTTCAAGCGGATACTTGATGTTGAGTCAGATGGCCATTGTGGATTCCGCGCGGTGGCATGGTGCTTGGGGAATGGTCAGGGCGCTTGGAGTGCAGTCCGAGAAGCTCTAGCCGCCGAAATCAGCAAACGAGGCGAGTTGTACGTGAATTTGGGACATTTTCACAACATCAAGTCGACTCTGGCCAGAATAAACTTTTCCGGTACCAAAGGTTGTGGTATGGCTCATTGGATGGCGATGCCCTCCTCCGGCAAAGCACTGGCCAACACTTTCCAATGGCCAGTTTTTTATTTCACTGAAGAGTGGTCTCAAACTTTCCTTCCCTCCTTCTGCCCTCCTAAAAAAAACCCCCGATCTTCTTGGCTTTCATCCGGCGACTCAATCACTTTGTGGCCCTAGAACTATCCTCCCCTGACGTCTTCCCTGCCCCTTCCCTACAGAAGAGCTGGAAGCTAAATGCCAACCCAGAGGCACGAGGTTGGGAGGCAAGATACTCTGATTGTTTTGCTCAAACAGGTGGAAGAAAGCTCCTCTTTCCTCATAAGAGTGGTAAATTTTACTAGTATTTCCATTTGTAGTTTTCATGTATTGGTGGTTGTTCTAGTCTTTTTTGAATAAATATTGTGATTATTCCTCTCTAGTATTTTTTGAATAAACACTGTTTATATTTTCTTGTCCTTATTATTTCTGGCAGCTCTGAGAGTTTGTGTCATCAAACATGAGGTACAAATTGTGCGCTGGTAGGGAGCATGTCTATTGTGGAGCTGCACCCCTCATATCTCATGTTCTGATGGCACACTAATGCCACAAGCCTTATAGCGCAGAGGAGTTACAGCCTTGAAATATGCCTGAAAATTTTAGACTGTTTGGGTGTGTAACACAAAAGTTACACAGTTAGCAGTCATTTCCTACTGAGCATTTGGCACACCCCTTATGTGTCATGTTCTGATGGAACAATAATGCCAGAAATTTTATATCACAGATTTTATGCAGTCTTAAGGTATCCCTGAAATTTGTGGACATTTTGGGTGTGTAACGCAAAAGTTACACAGTCAGCAGTTATTTTCCTACTAATTTTGGCGCACATCCCTTATATCTCATTTTCTGATGGGAAAATACTGCTAAAACTTTCAGTATTGTCTTTTTATGTATGGTTCTCTGTGCTCTCCAATTTTTATGTCTCTAGTACGTGGAACAAAAAAGTTATACATATTAAAAATAATAAGAAATAATACAAATAATTAGTGGCGACGACTCCCAAAAAATAAATTTTTTGGGTCGATGACTCCCAAAAAAGCCGTACCCAAAAAAAGGGTCTAGGTCGACGTCCAGCGCTGGTCGAAAAAAGTCGCGCGGACGTATGGGAGTCGTTTTCCCAAAACTTGGGAGTCGTTTTTCCAAGACCCTACATAATAATAGTACATTGGAATTAAAGGTATAAAAATAATGTAATGACAGGGAATTGAACTCATGACTTCATGTACATGAGTCAAGTACTAATGGAGTCTTTAACTATTGGGTTACACAGCGGGCAATCGGGTGTCGCACGCAGCCCGCAGCGACACCCGCGTAAAGGGGGTCCCCTTGGCTCGGGTGTCGCTGCGGGCTGCGTGCGACATCCGATTGCCCGCTGTGTAATAAGACATGTACTTCTCAGTTGTAAATGCATGGACTTAGTGTCTCAGTGTCTGACAGGGGCTGTGGTGCCCGCGGACGACTCCCAAAGAGGCCCTCTGCGCGAAGGGCCTTTTGGGTGGACAACTTCCTGTAAGGGGTGAGAATCCCCTTCACTGGGCGAGGCAGATGAACCGGAGAGGAGAGCTCAAAGGGCACTGAGGCTGAGTTCTAGGACCAACCAAAGGGGGGAGTTTGGATTGCACTGGCTCAGAGAGACTGCATGTCAGTTCTCTGCTGAGCCAAAGAAGGAGGAGGAACAGGCTATCTACAAGTCTGTGACAGGGCAGGTGTCCATTGGTGACACCTTGTGAACCCCAAAGGAGGAGGGGGGTTTACACTTCCATTCCTTGGCAAAAAAAATAATAAAAAATTAGATTCAACGACTCCCAAATCCAAAAACTGATTTGGAAAAATGACTCCCAAAGCCGGTTGCGGCTGCGTACAAGAGTTGTTTTCCCAAAAAACGGGAGTTGTTTTTCCAACCCTCTAAAAAAATAGTGCAGTGAATCCAACAAATAATTTTTTCCAGGTTCAAGGAGAGCCCATAAGAACTCAAGAAACTGAATCAAGGGGCTCTTCAATGATTTCCTACATAAACAAATTTCCAAAAAATCCAGTCCCTTTCTCAAGGAAACTCGTGATGCACAAACACTACAAGAAAAAATCTAGAAACTGCTAGCAGTTGATATGCAGAAGCTCAAAGGAAGCTTTAGGTGATACTCAATCCTTTCTCAAATTATATTTCATCCAAGGGTGAATGCACAGCAATGTGCAGTGACTGTGCATGAAAGGGCATGATGTAATTATGTGGAGTTACAATGGCAGTTACCATGGAGTATGCCACATGTCAACTGCTGGCAGTTTCTAGAGTTCTTGCAGTGGAAGCGCTTCTCTGAGGGCACGCACTAGGTTGCAACATTGCAAATGGGTCGCCCACAGTCCGCAAAGTATTTTTGACAGTGTGCAAAGTTTATCCCTATTTTTTCAGTGAGATAAAATTTTGAACTAGACATTTTCCTGAGGACCACAAGGCAGTGGAAGTGAGCTAAGGATGCTATAATAATGGGAGGCCAAAGAGCTGTAGACAAGAAGAGAGAAATAACTATGCACATGGGAAACACCAGACAGCAGTGGTGGGCTCAGGAAGCCATGATGGGAGGCCAAGAAGAAGGGAATGACTTATATGTGGAGAGATGATTGATAAAAAGAGGGGGGGGAGAGAAGCAGTACAAGCATGATATAGACTGGGGACAAGCTTGTAAAGCTGAAAGATTGGAGGACTTCCCATCAATCTGGGAACTCATATTTTTCCAGATTTTGCAGTGAAATCTGGGCTTCATTGTCCCAAATCCTAGACCTGGCTAGATTTTTGTACAAACTCTGACAAAAGCTGGGCTTCCAGATTGTTGAGAGGTGCTCCATTGAGAATTGTGGATGGATTGGTTCCCGCTCCGCCTGACAGCTGCACCTTTCTTTCCTCATCCGCCGCGATATCTTTGTCGTAGAAATCCTTCAGCACCTTTTCTACTAGCTTTCTTTCATAATTGAATAATCTGTAGGAGGTCTCGTTGGGTTCCTGGGTGTGGGAGGTCTCGTTGGGTTCCTGGGTGTAGGAGGTCTTGTTGGGTTCCTGGACGAGTTTAGATAAGAATTGGGCGGCTTTACTTTTACTATCCTTGTTTCCCGCCATCAGCAGATGATTGAGTAGAGCTATCGCGGCTACTCTGGTCTGAGCAGATACGTTATTTGGTGGTTTAACCCAGAAGAGCGCATTGCTGATTCTGACCAGGTCATCTGCGATTTTAATAAATTCTTGATCCTCATCACTTATTCTCCGTACTATGTCCTTCAACCTCGGTTCATCGCGTATCAGCTTTGATAGCCCATTCCAATTGACTGATCGATAAACAGATTTGTGTAGGTTATAAAGCTTAGTCAGAATCACTAGGTCTAGTTTGTCTTCAGATGTGTATTTAAAATGACTAACGAAAATTCTCACTGAGACCTTTCTCGGGGTGAAGAAGCTCTGAAAGACGATGTTTATTTATTTACTCAGTAAGTACTTGCCATCCAGAAAGAAAACCCAATTCATTTTTTTTTAAAAAAAGCCCACCTTGCGCCCATTCTTGCTTCCATTGGGCTGTACTCGGTCGTTTCCTTAACTTTGTCATAATGCTCTGCACCATGGCCCCAATTTGCGCGCAGAAATGCTGATTTTCGTAATGCTGCAGAAGCAGAGTGTAAAAGCCATAGAGCATTGTGGTTTGAGTCATTTCGAGTCCCCGATATCCATCCATTTTGGAGGCGATGACTTGGGACCACCAGATTCGATCTTCCCAGCGCAAGTCGAACGCTTCCACAAGATTTTTTAACGCTCGGTGGACAAGTACGATCTTTTTATCCAATTTTGATTTGCTGAAGCTCTTCTTGAAATGTTTGATTTGTTCTGTTTGCGTACTAGAACGATCGAAATGTGGGACTTCAGGAATGCATGTCAGAAAAGGTCAGGATTTATGGGGGGACGAGAGCGAAAATTGTTCAAAATGGGAGGAGCCGGTGATAACTTAAGCGCTTGAGCGAGGTGAGAACGTACTTGTGAGTTGCCATGAGCCAAAACATCCGGAGGAATTGCATTCAGTCGATGGCTCGCTCCGAAAAGTCTTCACATCCCGCAAGATGTCCTCATCAGATTGATTTGGAAGCCAAACCAGTGATTCATTGCCGACGGGGGGCGCCGCGGTGTCATTGATGAGCTGGCTAATCAGGACGATAATAAGTAAACAACAAGGAAGCCGCATGATAAATATCAAAGGATTGGTTGTCTGCTAGGGCAGGTGGTTGGACGAGCTGGTCTTTTATATCGTTACCCGGCCCACCGGCATGAGATCTCCTTAGGATGCTGATGTATCGTGAATGCAAGTCGAAACTCGTTTTATCTGTGCGTAAAAATCGGAATCGGATGATTGATGTGGCTGTACCCTAGTTCCGACTTACGGCCTGATACATAGTGATAATCCGACTGAGCCTTTTCCTTCTTCAGCCACAAGTTCAACGCGCTATATAGGCTCAACCATTTGACAAGTCGCGAATTGTTGTCCATTGTGCCATTCAAGGAAGAACTTGCCCAACTCATCCCCAGCTGCCCTCCTCGCCCGGAGGTCTGTTATTCACTGTATATTTTGATGGTGTGGCCTCGGCGCCGCCCGGAAGATGTAAATTACAGATACAACTCGGAAAGCCACCCCAAGCTAATAGGGTCGAGTGGTCATCACCATGGGTTGTGCTCTCATGGGTGCGGATAAATGTAACCGACACTGAAGTCTCGAAACAGCCAGACTCTGGAAGATGCTTGTGTATAGAGCAATTCCTTTTCTCCGAGGGGTCAGCCAGCTTTTATGAGCCACCCACCACTCCGGGGCATGGCAGCATGGATGAAGATTGTTGGGAAACAGGGCCGGGTGATCGTTGTTCCATTCTGCGTCTGACGTGTCGTTCCAAGTGATCTTTGGAATCATGTCCGTGAGCCCGGCTGAAGCAGTTTCAGGCTGATAATCAACCAGAAGACCCACCAGCTGAGTTCCAAACTCGAGAGACCTTGATCAGTTTTGCCGACCATGTAGGCAACCTGACGTCACTTTACTCTGCTTCGGACGATTCTCATTATGATTGCGGAGATTGCACCTCGTTTACTTATGTATTTGTTTAACAAGTGCTTCGATTGCAGCCAACTGGTGCCCAGAGAGTGTGGTTGAGAGGGTGCCCGGTGGCAGGGATTTTTGGGATCTGCACGCAGCTACGAAGGCTATTATGTATGACTATGAGTCATCGTTGCTCGCTGAGTACCGCTGATGCGAAGAATGATGGTGTGCCCACGATTGCCATTGAGCTAATTATTTCGTGGGTGGCGACCGCAGGCCGTTGGCTGGTTTATGACGACAGCCGGCCATGCTAAAGCGAGCCGCCGACGCCCGGTCTCGCTGTCGATGGTGTCCGGCCGGCTATGGATAGCATAGAAATGAGTTGAGGTTGTTAGACTGCGTTTCGCTGCTCGGTCGTCAGCAGGTGTACTGCCATCCCAACGGGACTAGCCCATGGGGTTCCTATGGGAGTGCGATCGGATGAGTTGCCTCGACTTGGGAGCCGTACAGCAGCAGCATCAGTACTTTACTTTCCTCCAAAGCCGTGTTTGAGAAGTGCAGGCTGTTTCGTCAGTTCCCCCATCTCCCCCATCTATTTACTCCAACATATCCCCCCACAAGCGAGCCTGGCGTCTACCGGCCCTTTGATCGACTTCTGGCTCTCGAGGGGGCAGCCGGCCACCAACCAGCTACATCATCGATTCGACTTTCGGATCACTCTAGTGCAGCCACCCACCAGCAGCAGCAGCTGAGAAAAACCTGGGCTTGACAACTGACCAGCTCGCCCGTTTCGTCCTGGTTCGACCCAGACGCTCGCCCAAGCCCATCGCCGCCCGCTCTTATCCGGCCAGCTGCTCCCACCGACCAGCTCGGCAGTGCAACAGGAGCTGCTCAGCTGTCGTGGCCTTCGCTCGACTCGAATACACCCGCAAGAGCACCCCCAACCAGCCGTGACAACCGCATACAACAGCCTGGCAACAAGCCCATCAACCCGGTCTTGGAGCCCCAGTCCCAACTCCCCCCTTGAGATATATAAACAAATAAAATATCCCCACCCCTCGCTTTCCCCCATCCGGCTCTCCCTCTCTCATCCTCTTACAACACCCATTTTCCATAATTATATACATATTTCTTCGTTTCATCTGATTGACTTCGTGTGGTTTGATTACCACAAAACACCTTGCCCTCTAATAACCCTTTCAATTCAAGCCCCACATCACCTTTTATCTTCTGCCTGTAGCCATATCTTTATTACATTACATACATCGTCTTAATCGCCTGCTTCTTTCTCCCGTCGACGTTTGCTGGATCAATCAACTTTATCGCCTGGAGATTAGACTCATCAATACACATATCTACGCACACATACCACCAACCTTATACCTTGGACATATCCTACTCGGCTCCATCCCCATACGCATCATCGGCTTCCTCTCCAGCAGAAAAGAAACACAGAACCCAGCTTGACTCGTCTTGGTATTTCTTGGTATAAAAACCACCGCTCCCCTTTGACCTACCCGCACATCTTTCCAAAACCCTCCTCCGAAGCCCGTCTCCTCCAGAATGCAATCAATCGACCAAAAGATGAACTCGCTCGGATCCCAACCGGCCACCTGCTTCTCGCCCCGGCGCTCGGCGAACTTTGCCGGCCCGACCACCAACGCCGAGCACTGGGACTCTCAGACCCCCAGCCTCCAGTCCGGCTCATCCTCGATCTCCCATCTGTCCGGAGGCCTGGGCTCACCCACGCTCGACTCCCTCCCGGTCGACGACGGCTACCGTCCGAGCTCGGCCAGCTGGCTAGAAAACTCACACCCAATCTTGGACAGAGAGCAATCCGTCAAAACTTCTTTCCTCAGCACAACTTCCCAACAGCACCCCTGCTCGCTCTCGCCTCTCAACGAACTCAACCCCACCTCGCCATCCGGCTCCAGCTTTGGTCCCTCCACCACCCTCTCAACTCCTCCCTCTGCCCAGGCCGTCTCACATGCCAGAAATCCTTCTCTTCCGCCTGCCCTCGAAGATCTCATCCCGCTCCAAGACTCGGCCACCCAGGAGTCCGCGCATGATTCAATCCAAACCGGTCCCCAGAACCCTGTCCTCGCCCCATTGCCCTCAATCCTTCAAGTCAATGCCCCCCAGATCAACCAGCCCACCCCGCTTAACGAATGGGATCAAACTTCCTTCAGCCTTTCTGTTGCCTTTACCGGTGCAATCTACCGCCCCCAGATGAGCCACCCCGAGTCCGAGCACGATTCCACCGCACCCCCCGCTTTTTTCCCTCTCCAGCGAGTAGGCTTCTCACCTCAGCTCAAAGTACACTCCCGTCACCTACCGCAAGCGGCCGGCTTCCCCCTTTCTTTGATCGGCGGAATGACCCTCGGCGTCACTGGTGCTGTTGGCGTGCCTGTTGTGGACCGCAAGACCGGCCGACAGGCCAGAGAATCCCGCACCAACGCCAAGAAGTGGAAGACCCAGCGTGTCGTCGTCGATTTTGTTACTGACCTCAGCCATGGCCTCGAGACCTGGAAGGCCGACGCTGAATTCGCCACACAAGCCTCGAGCGGTGTTCCTCTCAACCAGCTCGACGGCCAGGCTGTCCTTCCTCCGGGAACCTACATCCTACCCTTGAGCATGAAGATTCCTGCTTCGGACAGATTGTAAGCCTTCTACACATCTGTCAGGTTGTCATAGCCCTTTCGAGTCACTTACCCCAGACTATTTCTTTTGTTTAGACCTCCGTCATTCAGATCTGACCACTTCAGGATCACCTACACCATGTCGCTGGCTGTCTGGTCCAAAGCCACCGATCCGCTCACCGGTCAACCGATCCACTGCAAGGTTTTCACCGTCCCTTTCGACATTCTTCCATCCACCTTGCCAACGGGTCCACCTAAGCTTCCCCGGCTTGTGTGGGAGGACCGATCATTCAACGGATCGAACCCTTGGAACGGCATGTGGGAAGGCTTCAAGCGGGTGCTTGGCCACCCCGGCGCCAACGGCATCCTACCCACCGTCAATCGCAAACGCTCCATTGCTGCCGTGACTGCCCAGATGCACGGTCCTCAAGCCACCGCTGCCGCTATCGCAGCTTCCACCGCCACCCACATCGTCATTCCCTCTTTACCCTCGTCCTCTTTCAGCCCCGCATCCCAAGCGTCGATCCCTGTCACGCTGTCAATCATCGACCGGCCGATCGTCCCCACTGACCTTTATATCCGCATCAGCTTGATTCGCTCGATCTATGCTCGTGATAGCAAAAGTGATTGGCTGACCGAGGCCACTGAGTACTTATTACCCGAGGAAGTCTTGTTGGAAAAGCATCTCAAAGAGGAAAAGGAAATTTGCTCTCGATGGGGGTAAGTCATTTCCTTTTCCTGTTCAGCCATATTTAGTGCCCAAATTCTAATTCTTCCTTCATCTTAGTTATATCCCCTACCACCTTCGACCCAACGCCAACCCCTTAGAGGAGTGCGAGGTGTTGATCCGAGATCTATCGATTCCACTGTTGAATGACGGTGAAGTCGGCTGGGCGCACGGATACTCGACTTCTCTGGAGCTTGAGCCGTCGGAGGCCCCGACGATCGATCACCATCCAGTCTCCGGCTCGTCATGGTTTGCCCCCGCATTCCGTCGCCGGGCGCCAGTTGAGAAGGAGTACGGTCGCCATCTGCACGTGTCTACCCGGTTCTCGATTGCGATCGAGATTGGCTTTGCACGAGTGCCCGAGCAAAACCAGGGCACCGGTATCCTCCACGACACCCTCCAACAGGTCAAGATGGCCGTCGGCGACGACTTCGTCATTCCTGCGCCCCACACCTTCACCAAGGCTTCTGCGCCCAGACACACCGCCACCGGCGTGAGCGTCACCAACCCTTTCCCGGCGTCGACCTCCTCACCCAGCGCCCAGTCCTCCGGGCACCGTCACCACAACTCTCTCCCCATCAATCTGCCCTCGACCTCCTCGTCCGTGCCTGTTCCTCGGGTGTTATCGTCGCGTCTGAGCGGACATTACCGCTCAGCCAGCGGGACCATGGCCGCCCCGCCGCCCTCATTCCCGGGGAAGATCCGCACCCTGCGATGCCCAATTGTTATCGGCTCGGTCGCAGAGCCCAACCTCTCCTGTCTGCTTCTGCCCGAGGCCGACCGTCGCTCGAACGGCAGTCGCATGGCATCCGGCGACGCGGGCTCCCTCGATCCCGCCGAACCTGAGTCCGACGACGAGCGCAGACGCCGCGAAGAGGCCGAGGACATGCGCAGAGCCGTCGAGGCTGCCGAGCCTTCCCTCGTCGGTGACGGCGAGGCTTGGATTTGCGCACCGCCTGATTACGACCAATCGCTTAAGGGCCCTCCCGCCTATCTCTTCTGAAAAACTTGCTGTTTTTAATCCCCCTTCGCCGACCCTTTTTCCTCTGTATCTCCTTCCTTTACTTCACATTACAGCTTTTCTTCATCTTTGCATTTGTTTTTCTTGCTTGTTCCTCGGTCACAGCTTTTTTTATCCTCGCTTACCTCGCTCCGTGTTCACATTTATCAACAAACCACAACATTTTCCTTTTCCTTTGTTCCATTTGTTTTTTTTTTCTCTTCGTATCCCAGGGTTTTTTTGATCAAATCATTTTCTCTTCCATCATACCTTCACTAAACTTTTATGTTCCTTTACCGTTGTCGTTCTCGTTTTTTTAGGGCTTTAGCTTGTTTTCTAGATACTATTATATACATATAGATACAATTCATCGATACCTCAAATCTCCTTTTAATTCTCCCTTTCTTTCCTTCACATTTGCAACTTTTTTTGCTGATTATCCATCGTGGTCCTTTTTTTGAATTGTTTATTATTCAACCCATTGATAATTTAATACCCAAGAAAAAAAACACTTTTAAATGTATCATTATCTTGCCCTGTTTAAGGTTTCGCAGCTGCATAGATTGATGTGCTTGATTGAGACTGCACTAACATCAACATGTCCATGAGCTCAAGTCAGATCCATAGGTTTGAGGGAATCTAAAACAAAACAAAAACTCTTGTCCATGCCAGGCTTGAGAGAAACCCAGCTACAACTCATCCCAACTCATTCTCTAAAAATCCACTCTTTTTAATTTTCTCTCTGCCAGCTGAGCCACAGTGTAGATACATTGTATCATCTGATCACATTTTTTTTATAATTTTGTAAGAAATAACAGTTAAAACTTGTGTTTTTGGATTGAGAACGTGAGACATTCCTTTTTTGTGGGATTGGAGAAGTTACATACTCATGAGCACGTACATATCTCTAATGGTCAAGACAGATACATACATGCTGAGCAGAATTCTCCGTCCCATCTTTTTTATCTCTTCCTGATCATTAAGTTTGGGAGAGACACGGGTTCTTGATGGAAGGCAACAGACATCAAACCAGGTCTTCAGCTGAGATCAGGAGTGAGAAATGCAATGATTTGATGATTCTTTTTCTTCAACTTATACACATTGATTCTGAGACTTATATAATCTGTTGGGGATTTATTCTCTGCATATGTGGTATTTAAATCAACTGAGTCCCTCTTCAATTGGAAGGGGGGTGGGGGCATCCTGCAGGGACAATGCAAATGAGTTACACCTTATTTCCAAGTTTGGCCTGGGAGGATTAGAAAAATAACATTTTTCATTCCTTTCTGGCTGTGTCACTTCTCATTGGAGAATGAAGGTTGGGGGAAAATAAATATGCATGCACAAGATCATGGAGAATCTTGTCAGATTCTTGCTTGATTTCCTAGGTCCTTGATCAATTCCTTTTGAATTCATTTTTTGTCACTGTCAAGTTTTCTACTTCATCCTGCGGACCTGCATCACACATTTTGAACTGGACAGAAGTCAAAACTGATGACATTACAAAAAAAATTATACATGAAGGAGATGGTTTGAGGATAAATGGCATTACTGCATGGATGGGGGAGTATTGGTACATCATGTGAATCCAAACCAGGAAGAAAATTGTCAAGAGATGGATATGTGAGGATTTTTTCAAAAGAAGTCCCTACCAAAAAAATGAAATTCTGTCAGCCTCTAAGTCCGTTTAGCACGCAAGGCTTCCTCACCCTGACTCCGGTTGGTGCAATGAAATCAGTGTTTTACCACTCCACAGGTAGGAGGGTGGGAATCTGTAAGTTAAAGGTGGTATACATGCTACCAATTTTTCCAGCCTCGCTGAGATAACTGCATACGTAGTTTGGGTTTGATCTAACTTAACACAAGTCCCCCCTGGTGGGGGGCTTGCTGTGGCTGGCCGCAAAGTGGCCCCTCCCGCAGGGAGGGACTTGCGCGTAATGTCAAAATAAGAATTCACAAATGGCTGGAGGGAAAATATTAAGCCTCAGCCAGCCTCCCCCTCAGGTCCTGTGGACCTGCCCCAGAGCCAAAAGATACTTCTAGACCTCAGATTTCATTTGGCACTGGTCTCATATCCTCAATCCAAACCATTTGCACTGTACTAGTTAGGGTTCTCAAAGATCAAAACATACAAATTTCAAGCCTTATGGGTTCAAGTTCAATGTTGAAAAACGGATATGGACCAATTTGCTGGGGGTAGAGGGATGATAGTAGATCACATTACACAAGATTCCATATCAACTTTCTGACCTTTAGTCCAAGAGTATATTATGCTAATGTCACCCAACTTTGAGAACCCTAAATGTTTCAAAAAATCAAAATAAAACATGAAGAAATGTAAACTAAGGATGCACAACCATCATGCCTGGTGGATCCTGGATCCGCAAACCCGCAGATATCTGCAGATCCTACACATGTAGCCACTCAAGTGTTGCATTTTGTTGCAGATAGGAAATTTGATTGTGCATATTATCAGAAAATCCAAAAATGGATTTTCAGAGCAATGTAATATCCTTCAGGATTCCTTTGACCTTCACAGCAGACTCCTTCAATCAGTTTTGAAGATTTGTGCTCAAAAGTTTGGGTGAGGGTGCGCATCGGCACTGCCAATGAATCTATCTATTCAGTTTTTTTGTACATATTTTGCTGAGTTTTAAATAATTTTCTAGTGATTTTGGGGTTGAATATCCTTCCTTTCCCTGCAAGACTTCAGACATTGGGTGTAAGCTCTACTGCGGAGAGCCCTCCGGGCGGGGTCCCCCGGAGCCTCCGTTCGAGAGGCTTAGTTAAGCTAGGGGTTTTATGGAGCAGTTCAGAGGTTCCTGTCTTCAAGTGTACTTTCAATCATCCGCGCCGTATTGCGCGTGCTCGTCGAATAGAATATATATTCAATTTGACGTGTATGCATCTTGCGTCACCCATAACGCTCGTTCAAGTTTCACAGCCCCGCACCACTCCGCCAACCCAGCACGCACACAGACGCACACTCAAGCCAGCCAACGATGGTCAAGGTGAGTTTCCCTGTAGCTTTTTGGCTTCGACCTGGCTCATCGTTCTCATTGCTCCCCTTTGTGACATGTGCAGATCGAAGAATTGAAACTGGACGACGGTGATGACGGCTTTGTCACGGAGTCAGATAGCTCATCAGTCTCAGATCCTTCAGAAGCTGATCTAGCTGATGACCGGTCCTCGGCGGATTCGGAAGATGAAGAACTGAAACGATCGCTACAAATGTATCGGGCTGAGGACGAGACAATTGCTGATCGGATATACGCCCTGCGCGACATCATCAGACCAACGACGAGAGAATCGATCTGTCAGCGATGGAATTCGATCTGGGATAAGTCCACCTCAACAGGCAGGACACTCGGGAATGTTGCCTGGGTAATCACCACGAGTATCATTCTTGTCGGACTACCCATGGCGCTATCGATCGAGGCCGAAAGTATGCTCGTCTCCCACGAAAAGGAGATGGAGAGGCAACGCCAGGGTCAAAACGTACGTCCTTATCACCTATTCCTTTCTAGCCGGATTCCGGGCCCGTTGGGCGACTGATTGAGCTGACCGTCACCATTACCATAGACTCTCACCACGGGCACAACCCCTATTGGCGATGCGAACCAGCCTCCTCCAGCCTTCTCGTGACCGGTGTACCCTTTTCTCTGTAATCCCGCGCCCGCACAATATTTTTTGAACTTTGATCGCTAAGATGCTCGGCTCTATATGACCCTACACATATGTACTTTACAGTTTTGGTTTCTACAAAAGTATTAGAATCAAAAGATATCCCCTACGAGTTGGTTGGTCAAGGCCTTTGAGAACAACCTTTGAAAAAAAAAGATCAAATGTTCACATTTGGGCGTTCCTTGGCAACCAGAACAAATTCTACATTTTTTCAAAATTGTTCATGAAGGCCTTGCAATGGCTAAAGTTTTTGTTTTTAATTCTATTGCGAACCCTGCTTCTTAGGCGAACTTGGTCAGTCCTCCCTTCTGAGTTGGCAGGGGAGGAACTTGGGAGTAAGCGGGGAAATTTGGCGTGAGCGCCAAGAACTGCTTCCAACCGTTTGGCTGGTGTCAAACTTTGCCAACACACTACAATTGCGTTCTGTGGACCAATCAGGCCGCCCTGGTGCCAGATTGAAGGCCTGCATCTTGCCTTAAATCCAGCTACATAGGTCACATGACATTAACTCCAATGGTCTTGAAGTTACAAAGCTTGTAATCTTACCAAGATTCTTGGATGGACCGTAAATTTGTACATGTGCAACAAGTACATGAGATGGATATTATGGGCCAGTAATAAATGAATTGCAATGATGATGTACAGTAATGGTGGCTTCAATACTATGTGTTTGTTACCGTACAGGAAGGATAGAGCATAAAAATAAGTGTACAGGAGTGAAAAAAAGGGTTTGAGTTTTGGAAAAGAGCACATCATGTTTTTTGAAAGGATGTCGGCACTTCTCTGGGGGGATACATAGATGATGAAAGCATGGTTGATTGAGCAAGAAGCCAGGCTACAAGGTCTTGTGACCCAACATGTTGAATGGGAAATGTGTAATACTTAGTTTAGTGAAAATTGGGTATTCCACCATCTATCTACCAGGGGAGATATTTTCCCACTCCCCAGGGAGTGCCCTGCCGTGACTTTTTTCCACAACTGTGCTGGAGGCCTTTGGTAAATAAAAATTGGATAGGTATGAAAAAGACTGGAAGTCAGCTGTGGAAATCAGTTGGAAATCATCCTGAAATAAAACATAACTTGCCAAGAAATCATCCAGAACTAATCTACAATTCATCCAGAACCCATCCAGAATATAGGCCTTTCTTGGATCCATGACCAGTGTGTCCTTTTCATGGATATGTGAAAGGCTCAGCCTGTGATATTGTCCCCCTCATGTACTCGCGTACATCAGGGGGACAATTGGTGTCTCAACACAAAGGTTTTACTTTTCATGTGACCGTGAAAGGCCCATCCTGTGATATTTCCCCATCAATGTACGCGTGTACATCAGGGTGACTATTAGCAAAGTGTGAAAAAGTTCACTTGCATGTGCACATGTGAATTTTGAAAAGCAAAATTCACCAGATCATTTTTGTGAGGAGGCAAGAATGTCTGGCCAAACTGGAGTGGCACCGTAGTCCAACCTTGACTTGACTCAGACTTTCAACGTATTATAAAAGTGTTTTGCCATTTTTTTAGCCAAATTCAAATTAATTCCCACATTTCCAAGAAAATGTGTTTCCCTAATTTTACTGCAACATTACCACATTCCAAAATTCTAAAACCAATAGTACCCAGTTGAATTTTACTTTAATTTTGTACAAGAGGGCATATAATGTGAATTACAAGAAACCCATTTTTCAGAGGAATTACATTTGATAATGTCAATTTTGCTTTGCTATCCTTCAACATCAGTAAACAGGAGCAATTGATCAGTTGGATTTGGGTGAAATATCATTTCATCATATTTTTTCCTACAGTTGTACATAGAAAACAAGAGAATTCTACACAACATTGTGTTGAGTCCCAAATGGAGATGTCATCAGGTACCTGCTACCTGTTTCCAGGTACCTGCTACCTGTTTCCAGGTACCTTCTACCTGTTTCCAGGTACCTGCTACCTGTTTCCAGGTACCTGCTACCTGTTTCCAGGTACCTGCTACCTGTTTCCAGGTACCTGCTACCTGTTTCCGGGTACCTTGTTTCCAAAACAGGTACCTGCAAACAGGTAGCAGGTACGGGTGCGGGTGTCTACTTTTGGGGGCAAAAAACGGGCAGGTACCCGCACCAGGTACCTGCTATACACGTGTGCATTTGCAATGGTCCAGATTTATATTTGAATATCTGTCTATAAACATATATTCATGTAAATACACATGTTTATACTTATATACATTCCTGGGGTACTGGGGCGGGGAACCAATTGAGGAGCTGTGGCCATTGTGCTTGCCTACCTCCGGTCCGGCGTCAATCAGTCAATCCCCTCTTCACTACCTCACTCCTCAACAATGGGGAAAAGCCAGAAGCGCCACAAGCCAACTGAATCACCTTCGTCTTCTATCTCCGGCCCGAAAAAAAGAAGCCGGGCAGTAGTTGAAGTATCCGACAACTCTGATCAAAAAAAAGATGCCTCCAACTCCGAAACTCCAGCAAGCACTCAGAACTCAAGGGGCAAACAGCTTTCAGATGAACAAGAGCTCAGTAAGTTCATTTTAGATTAATAATTTGCCCATGATTGACCCACTTTGACTTAATCACTTTCCAGAAAAAGCTCGGAGAGCTCACGCGAATTGTCTCAGCCCATGCTATTCTTATTTCGAAACCCCACAACTTTCTGATCAAGTGGACAAGAACGGTCACAAGATGATTTCTTACGCATGCAAAACGTATGTTAATATTTTTTTTGTTGTTTTCCTGCCTGTACCTAATTTTGTCTTCAATTTTGTTCAGCTGTGGAACCAAAATAAACAGGCCAACCTATGAGACTTCCCCAACAAATCTAGCGAAGCATGTTGCAAACTGCACCAAGAGAGTACGGGAAGCAAATGAAACTCAGAAACTGTCGGCCCTGGGAATATCTGGGACAGGTGATATTGACCCGCGTGAAGTGAGCACCACATTTCTCTATTATCCCGAATTGATGCCAGCTTTGACTGAAGTTGATCCGATTCCAGGTACCCCAGCTGTGTGCCATTTGGTGTGCTGAAGCTGCCCAACCATTTTTAGCCCTCGGAGAAAACACTCATTGAGCCATCTTGCACCCGGTTATCCTCAAGAATCTTCCAGAACAAAGGACAGTATCAGACAATATAGGCCGTTTATATACAGCTGTACAGGAGAAGTTTATAGAATCCCTCAAGGTCAGTCTTTCCTTGCTTCTCTTTTGCATCTAATGACTTTAAACATGACCACAATATATATTCTGTGCCTTGATTTAGAATCATAACAGTGCGATGTATTTGGGGCTAGACGCCTGGCAGTCCCCGAATGGATTTGATATATTGGGAACGGTGATATACCATCTGGTTGAAGAAGATACCGGTGGCTTCCACTTGCAGGCAATGCCGCTTGACTTTGTTAAGCTAAATAAAAGCCATACAGGTGTGTATTTGGCTCAAACTGTCCAGCTAATTGTCGAGAAGTTTGGTGTGAAGGAAAAGGTAAGTGTTTACTTGGTCTCTTCCGTTTTTTTGCTGATTGGTTGTTTTTTCATTGGGTACACCAGGGGAGATATGTTCCCACTCCCCAGGGAGTGCCACACCGTAACTTTTTTCCATAACTGTGCTGGAGCCCTTTAGCAAGTATAGGTTAAAGAATATTGATATAGTTGTGGAAATCAACCAGAAGTGTTCTGGAACTCATCTGGAAAGTCTTCTCATTACACAGAAAAATTTATTCAGAACTGATGCACAACATACCTTGAAGCCATCCAGAAGAGATCAATAAGTACCTCACAATTGAACTTGAACTAATCTGGTAATCCTTTAAAACTAATGTTGAAATTTCCCCCAGAACTCAAGGGAAGCTCAGTTGTAACTCAACTGGAACATATCAAAGATGTTTCCTAGAAGCAGAATTGAAATCATACGGAATTTTGTTTATTGCACCAGTTTACCATGGCATATATTCACTGAAAAGGATGTATTTTTTTCTTGCATTTCAGCAAGCCAGCCATCCACTTTCTCCTAGAAATAGTGAACCTTAATGCTTTTTGATTAAGAGTGCCAACTAAACAATATAATTTTGCTTAAGTACAAATTCTTCATGAAATGCAAGCCATTGTTCATGGCATTGCCACGTGATCAAGTTTTTGATCATTCCATTTTCTTGTTATATGGCCATTGATGCTCAGATTTCTGCATCAATAAACTCTGGTGAAAAAAGTGCCAAAAAGGCCAGATTGAAATTGATTACAGCTCTGAATGGCTTAAATAACGCCCAATCAAACTCCACGGTTAATATTTTGTCTCCAGGATTATAATGGCAGCATAAAATACAGCCAAGGAAGTGGGGGAGTTGTTGGGATTGTTTGTGAATTGTTATTTCATCCTCAATTGCAAAATGCAGTGAAAAATGCTTGTAATGTCTCAAATTGAACAAGGGAGAGAAAGTCACAACACTCATACATCAGTGAGCAAATTTCATCTCAACTTGAACCAGAAATCCAAAGCTGCTTTACTGTTACAAAAGCTTAAGCACACTACATGAGCACTTTGACTATTTTCAGTGTGGTATGATTCTGTCAGGAAAGAAACTCAACTGGTTCCGCATGGAAACTTACAATTCCACATTTATCCAAACTGTTTGTTTGTTGCAAATTGAATTCTTCAATTGTTGAAATGCAGTATAGCAAATTGATGTAGATCAATGCAATTTTTGGCTCAATCAAGAGGGATACTTGAATTTATTGAATATAGATCACTTCAAGAAATGGGGATGATGAAAATTTTGCAAATTAACAAACATAAACAACAATGTAGGAAAGCATAACTAATTGTAAAAACATTTGGAAAACAACTAGTTCTTTTGTTTCTTGGGAGGAGCGTTTGCATTATCAATTTGATTCTGCAAACCACCAATGTCTAATTTTTTTTTGTATAGGCCATTGATATAGGCAGTAATCGCATGAGCCATCCTCCTGTTTATCTGACAGGAAAATCCAAGCCTGGTATACATGCCAGTGGGCGAACATCCAGGCAGAGTTTGCTTGGGATCTGAATACACAGAGTGTCACACCAAGAGTTTTGTTCAAGTCTATACAGACTTGAAAATCGCGAAACAAGAACTGACCACCCTCCATATCAAACAAATCATCCGCCAAGACTTGAGGATTATCTGGGTTTCTGGGGTTGAAGATTGGAATCCAACCAACAAGTGTCCAGTCGTTCACATCATTGTTGGTGTGCGGAATATTGTAAAAGTCAAACATCGTGAATGTCAGGAAAGAGGAGAAGTCGGCCGATGTATAGGGTTTGCCATACTCTGTGTGATTCATAGAGGGGTATTGATTGGTGATCAGGAGTTCTCGATTAGCTTTGTGTACACCAGGTGCGAAGCTTCTCAATTTGTCAGAGATCCACTGTCCAGCTTCAAGGAGGCGAGCTTTCTGGTCCTCCGGGTCGAATTTGAGAAGTTTCATTTGCTTGCGCAAAAACTTGACAGAACAGAACCGTCCAAAATGTTCAGTGTTCTTTGAACATTTCCGCCAGCCATCGCCCCATAAAGATCCACAATGTTGGGGCCCGTTGGTGTTGATTTTGGCAACATAGTCAATCCGGCTTAGAAGATGCAGGACGAATTTCTCCCAACCTTTGTATTCGCTGGCCGCCATCGTGTCGAACGGATACTAAGCTGCCATGCAGAAGGGAGGGAGGTTGTTTGGTGCAACGATGCAAACACCATGCGTCAGGGAGACGTATTCTTCTTGGATGGTTTTGTTGGACGTAATCTCTTCTTCGGTGCATGGATCAAATTGACAAGAGGGTGGCACAGTACGGTGGTGGATATTTGTGTGCTGGCCGGGGGTACAAATCGGCGCTTCTCTTTTTGCCTTGTCTCGAGCAAATTGCTTAGCATCCTTGCCCATTCGCAAACGTTTACCAGGGCTACATGATCAAAATCACCGTTAAAATCAGCAATGAAACCCGGGACAATTCAATGTAGCAGTCAGATCAGAAATGATTCTTGTCTAAATGAGGTTGAGCATCTGCTGTGACATTCATATACCTGAGAAGGTGTGGTGTACTTGGGAGTAGCCGTGGCACGGATGATGTGCACACCAACAGCACTACTCCTTTGTAACACCAACACCTCCCAGGTCCAACCGTTTCCCCAAGAATAACTGCATTGCAGAATTAGCCGTGGCACGGATGATATGCACGCCTACTGCACTAATTCTGCGCAACACCAATTTTGGGGAAAGCAGAAGGAAGGAGCTGTGATGAAAGGTTAACTTACGGTGGATCGTTCGTGGGGTACAGTTCAAGTGGCAGCACCACGATGGTATCGCGGAGAGCACCAAATACTAGCTGGGAATCTGACGATGTGGACAAATGGGATGTTTGGGAGCAGTCAAGGGTGTGGTATAGTGAAGGAGTAAGGGGCAGGCCAGGAGTTGTTGCGCTGCCACCAAGGACATAGATTGTTTCGTCCCATGCAGCTGTCAGTTGTGCAATCTTCAAAATTTCCGCGCTTCCTTCCAAAGCAACCTCGTACCACAAATAACCTACATATGAGAAAAAAATGATATTCAGATGTGGGGCAGGGAAAAGTGGGACCGATAAAGGAGGAGAGCAACTTACTCAGGAGGTCCAAGGCCCAAGCGTCGCAGAGGCTAGTGTTTTCGCCATCTACACCACCAAATACAAACATTCTCTCGCCAAGTCGGAGTGCCGAATGATTTAATTGGCGTGGAGGGGGAAGAGATCCTGAACAAGAAATAGACTTCCAGCTCTTGTGAGAAAAATTGTACTTCCATGTGTCATTGAAGACGTTGCGGCCACTGGAACCTCCGAAAACGAGCCACGCGCAATCATACACAATATCTGAATGTCCTGTCCGCGCTGCTGGGTTACAAGGGGATGAAATCTCCTCCCACAGCACGTTGGAGGTCACTGGAGGGGATCATTTTAGAACAGAGAGATGATTGTCAGCTACAAGTTATCATAGGCCAGAAAGAGAGATGGACTTACGATGGTCTAAGTCTATTCTCCACAGGCTGTCATGAACCAGGCGATTCATGTTTGTGCCGGCATAGATGTAGAAAAAGCCTTTGAATATTGCTGTTGTCAATCCAAACCTGGCAGCTGGACAGGCTCCTGAGACCTTGTAGCGACTCCAGGAGCTGGTTGATAGTGAGAGGGAATAGAGCTGTGTATCTTGCTCAGCACAATCGGTATTGGTGATGCCAGCCCAGATAAATAGATGACCGTCTGCTGCGGCTAAGAGGGGATCGGATCGAGGAGTGGGGGCAGGAACTCGTGTGGCAACTACTTTAGCAGTCAAGTTCGGCTTTGAGGCATCTGGATCGAAGCTGAAAGAGTACAGATCGCCTTGAAGGATGCCATCAAACAATCCGCCAAAGGAGAAGAGTATTGGGGGATCGATCAGTGGAAAATAGACCGTTGAGCCGCATCGGGTCCGAGGCAGAGGGGGCTGTAGAGGAAACAATCTCAACATGATCTTTTGCCGGGTGGGATAGGAGTATACAAGGTAATTGTGCGACCAACGATCTGTGAAGCCGAGTGAGAGTGGAGCTGGGGCTTCGAGTCCACTTGGTCTAGATGAGCATGCTGTAATGGGGGAGATCGAGCAATTCGGGGGATCCTGCAGTGCGATCGATCAAGGAAACGACGGTTTGCTTGCAGGTGAGCTTTCCTGTTCAATAGCTGCTTCGTTTCTCTGCATCATGCAAGAGGTGATGGAACAGATGGTTGGATAGGACTTCAGCGCTGTGGGGGTTGAAGCGGGGCTCTTCAGGCTGGTAGAGGCTCAGACGAAAAGAGGCGCGAAGGAAAGGAAAACGAACTGATCTCTGAATTTCAAGAGACAGGGCGAACTGGGGAGAACCCCTACAAAAGAGGCCACCTTAAATGGTGGCCATGAAACTGAACTAGACAAAACAACTAGACAAGGGGCGCCAAGCCCCTGCGGCTAAAACATGACGAGAGAATGGGATACAGATCGTAACTCCGGGCCGAACCCGGTAGTGCGTCATGGGGAGCCGGCGAACCTCCTGCGTCCGGCAGGAGTCCACGTGGTCTCCTCGTGGTCGTGAGCGTACAGGGGGACTATGTCTCCCTGTATAACTGTAGCCCTGCTACAACATCCCCCCCTCTAAACGGGGGCCGTCCCGGACCCTGATGGTGGTGGGCCCAACCGGAGCTTGAGTCTCCGAGCCGGCGGGTTAGCCGGGGGTGTTGGGGTAGCTGAACTCGTCACCTCGGCAGAAGCCGACGTGTTTCTCTTGGTCTTTGCTAAGACTTTTGTTTTCTTCAATAAGTCCCGAGCCACTTTGGCATCGGCACGCTTTTCCCGCTGAGCTATAGCGGGTGGCGCGGCCCACATGTCATTGACAATGAGCGACCGGAGTGCTACCGGTCGTAGACTGTTGCCGTTAACCGGTCTTGGGTACTCGACTGCGTCGTGATCAGCAATGATGTAAACATTATTGTCTAATACTTTAGTGATGGTGAATGGTCCGAACCACCTCGGGCTTCCCTTGGTATGCTTCTCATTTCGGAGCTTCACGGCTTGGCCCTCGACAAGACTGTCCAAGTCTCGTGCAAAATGGGTTTTCTCATCGAAGGCTGTCTTGTTCCTCGAGGCGCGCACGGCAGTGTTGCCGGCTGCCTCCGTTCTGGTCTTGTTGAGCTGCTCAATACGGTTTCTGAGCTCGCTCTGGCCTGGGATGGCTGGCTCTGCAGCGATCATACGCCTGCGATCTTGGGGCAGTCGCGGCTTTACTCCGTAGAGTAACTCGAACGGGGAAAACCCGCTGCTATCGCTAATGTGAATTCTAGTGGAAAACAGGGCGGCCGGGAGGACGTCTTCCCACTTGGAAGGGTCCCCGGATTTGTTCAAGCGAAAGATAGCGGCTTCTAATATGCCATTAAACCGTTCGCTCTTACCATTCGTCTGTGGATGGTACCCTGACGTTCGGACTGGTTTCATTCCGGCTGCTGCCAGGAATTTCTGGAATCCTGCCGAGAGGTAGTTAGACCCTCGGTCTGTGAGGAACTCTTTAGGTACCCCAAAAGGGGTAACAATCTGATCAAAAATTGCTTGAGCGATCTCAGCCGCTGAGGCTTCCTTCAGAGGGACCGCTACCGGCCATGAAGTGCAATGATCGATTGCAGTAAGAATCCACTTAAAGTGGCTCTTATAACTCTCCGTCATCTGGATTAGGTCTGACGACCATCTTTCGAACGGAAGGACTGCCGGCAGAGGCTTCTGCAGGGCAGTTTCTTGGTTTGGGTGTGGCCTTTCATGAATTTGGCAGGACTCACACGTACGGATGTAACTCTGAACATCATCGTACCTCTTCGGCCACCAACCCCGACCCCGCAGGATCTGCAAGGTGCAATCCCGGCTCCTGTGGCCAAGATTGTCGTGGACAGACCAAAGAAGATCAAATCGATACGCGAACGCCACGAAGGGCGATCTTTCTGGCAACCCCGGCCGGCCCAGATACATCAAGGTCTCAGCTGCGGGATCGTACTCGAAGAACTTCAAATTCTGTTCTGCTCGGGTCACCAATCGCTCTGGGATCCCTTCTGGTAAGTCCCTGTTTTCTAACAGGTACGGGATGATGAGGGGCCAGTCGGATTCGTGCAGCTTATCCGTGACCTCCTCCATCAGCGCCAGGTCACTCCTTCGTGAGAGCGCATCAGGGACGATGTTATCAGCTCCCTTCTTGTAGCAAATTTCTATGTCCATCTCGGCGAATTCCTCGATCCAGCGAAGGAGGCGTTTCGTCGGCAGGAGCTGCGTGGAGAGATAGGCTAACGAAGCATGGTCAGTATAAACAACCGTCGTTTCTACGGCTCCGTCCAGGTATACGTGCCACTTCCTCCAGGCATGGATAATCGCTAATAATTCTCTTTCTTGCGCCGGATAGTTCACCTGCGCCTTGTTTAGCTTACAAGACTCGAACGCTACCGGGTGGAGGACAAGGTCCTCTCCGTCTTGCAACAGAACTGCTCCCACGGCGAAATCCGAGGCGTCGGTCTCCATTATGAAGCGCTTGAGAACGTCCGGCATTAGGAGTACCGGTGCGCTCGTGAGTGCTTCTTTCAACTGCTTGAAAGCCACTTCTTGGACCGGGAACCACTGAACTGGTTGCTTCTTTGTTACGCCGCCTGCTGTTAGGTCGTGTAACGGGGCCGCTATCTTAGCGAAATTCTTCACGTATCTGCGGTAGAACCCACAGAGGCCCAAAAACGAGCGCACGTCGAAGACCGTCTGAGGTCTGGGCCACTCGCGCACGCAAATTAACTTCTCGTCCATCGGCCGAATCGAATTGTATCCGATAACATGGCCGACGTATTGGATCTCTCTCAACCCAAAGGAGCATTTCGCTCCACTACATTTCAATTCCTCACGCCGGAGGACCTCTAGAACTCGCTCGACGTGCTTGATGTGCTCAGCTTCCGACTTTGAGTAAATCAAGATGTCGTCGAGGTATACCTGAACGAACTCGTCGATAAACTCTCGGAGCAGCTGCGTCATCATTCTCTGGAATGTACTAGGGGCGTTAACGAGCCCAAACGGCATCACCAACCATTCGAAATGGCCGTACTTGGTTCCGAAAGCGGTTTTAGGTACGTCAGATTCAGCTATTTTCATTTGATGAAAACCCTGCTGTAGGTCTATCTTCGAAAAGAACCTGGCGCCCCTGAGCGCATCAAAGCACTCCTGGATTATCGGCAACGGGTGCCGATCTTTCTTGGTAAGGGAATTAACCTTTCTGTAATCCACACACAGCCGCACCTTCCCTGACGTTGGGTGCTTGACCATTACTATAGGCGACGACCATGGAGAGGTCGATGGGCGGATAAAACCAGCCTCCTGGAGGCCGGCCAGCCGCTCTTTCAGCGTACCCAATAACGCCGGGGACAATTGTCTCACCGGCTGGTGGACGGGCTGGGCTTCGCCGGTATGGACGAGGTGCTCGATTGTCCTCGGCTTATCCGAGACTTTCGATATTGGTCCGAAGACTTCTGCAAAGCGAGTCACTATCGACTGCAAAGATTCTGATAACTGGGCGTCGGTTCCGAACGCCGTAGGTAAGCCTACTGGCTGTTCATCCCTTGGGCCTTCTACTCCTTCTGACTCCATGAGACAGACGAACGACTCCCTAGCGCCCTCGTAGAACTCGTGGCGGCGGATCGATCGCGGGAGGAGCACCTCATTGTCGTCACTCATCACGGCAAGTTCGTGAGTCAACGTGCTACATAATGACGAAGAGGCTAAGCTAAATTCTACTACGTTACCTGTCAGGCTTCGTAGGTTCCAAGTATTGGTACGCCAGTCTGTTGAGACGACATTGCTCGCGATCCAATCTCGGCCTAAAATAATGTCGTAGCTGGACAACGGTGCCAGTCGACAAACTACCGCGAAGCTGATCTCCGCTAAAACGAAACGGACAGTAGCTAATCTGTCATCAAGAATCCGATCCCCGAAGGCTCCGGTAACCCTAAAGGACTCGGGAGAACGACTGATCAGTAAACCGAGGTCCGTGACGAAAGAAGCAGATACATAGGACGATCCAGCGCCCGTATCCAAGAGGACCCTGGCCAAACGGCCCTCAATTCTATGATGGAACTCAGCGCGGACCCCTTGGGCTTCAACGCTGCTCAACTCCATTGCGTGGTCTCCATCAAGACACAGGCAATCACTTACAACATCGGTGGCGACGCCCGGCGGCTCCCCGGCAGGCTCCAACTCATCCGAAGCGGCTGTCCCCATGCCTGGGCGATCAGCAATCTCAGCTGTTTCTAACTCACGGTGGCTCTGCTCACAATGAGGCTCAGGTAGGTCTCTCTCTAACTTAATGGTGTTTAAATTACAAGAAAGAGAAGGAACTACGGCTAAAGTCGGTGGGAGAGACGATTCACCACCGACTACTCTTTTTTTAATTTAGGCTTTATGTTCTTAGCCTCCCAAGCCAACTGGGCTTCGGTCTTGGGCTTCGGGCACTTCTGGACCCGGTGGCCGAGTTCCTTGCAGTTATGACAAGGGAACTCGCCTTTCTTCTTGTTGGACGAGTTTCCGTCTCCCTCGGCTCGGCGCTTACCCGATCCCGAACCGCCGGCTACTGGCGCCGCTTGCGACTCGCGGTATCGCTGATCGTGAGTGACCGCGTGCATGAACACAGTGTCCATGTTGATTGGGGTGCCGAGGATCAACTGATTGCTGATGAATTCTGAGACCTTTCGACTTAGGCCGGTGTTCAAACGTTGGATGAAGGCCGTCTGCTCGTCGTATGCGAAGCCAATAGCGTTCGCCTTGGTCTGCCACTCGCAGAACCTCTCGTAGAACAACTGGACGGCCTCGTTCGGTTGTTGCTTCAACCTATTCAACTCGGCCGCGATCATCGCCGGGGTAACGCCTATTGCGTTGAGGCGAAGCAGCCAGACTTTGAACTCCGCCCAGGATTTAGGACGGGTCCCGGCTGACGCTGCAGCCCGCCAATCCCGAAAAGCCTTGCCACTGAGGCGAAGGCCGGCGACTCGATGCCAGATGGCGGGGTGAATGCAGCGGTCTTCGAGCAGCATCGCGACGGTTTCTAACCAGTCAGGGCCACTCTCACCCGGGCCACCCGTGAACACGGGGTTATCTTTCTCGGGCCATCCTTTGAGGGCCTTGATCGGGTCCTTCTCGAGGACCAATTCTTCTCCGAGGTCGTCGAAGTACTCGTCGTCCTCTTCAAGGGATTCTTGGTGGTTGCCTGCCGACTGGTGGGCGGGCTGAGCCTGGGACCCGACTCGAGCGTCGGGCGGCGCGGATTCTTGAGGTGGGTCGACCTTCATCTGTTTAAAGGCGGTCGTCAGGGCTGCCTCCAACTTCCCAACGGTCTCTGAGGAGGAACCTACTGAATTCCCCTCGCCATTTTGTAACAGGTTCAACGCTGACTGGTCGCACAAGGAGTTATGGTCGACGAGCCACTGACGTTGTTGGTCCGACATCTCTTTCACGTCCGCGCCAGTGTAAAAACTGCCGTTAAAAGGAGGGTTCGGGCGGTTAGCCTCGACTTCGGCCTCCGGTTCCGCCGTTCCTTTGCCCTTCGGGCTATGTGCGACCTTTCCTAGGTTCGACATCTACTTCGCGAAAAAACCACGAACAAAAGTAAGCCAATGTTCTGTTTTTATATGTTCTCTCAGAGCACTATGCTCGATTCTAAGCCTCAACCCCAGAGGTGTCAACCACTAACTGGTCGACTACTCCAAACAGGTAGAACTTCTCTGATACAACGGGACGCTGCCGCTTCGGCCACGGAGGACACAAACTAATAAAGTGGTATAAGGGAAAGCTCGACTAACCGAGGGTAAGGCGGTGGGGTCGAACTACTAAACCGCGATAAGAGTACGCAGCCGGGGACGAGAAAGTGTTCCGAGAAAGAAATGATCGGAAAGCGAACAGCGACGAGTATAATTTGTAAAAGAGTAAGAAAAAATTTCTATTGTTTATAAGAGTAGGGTTTTTGTCGGATCGTAATATTAGCTCTCGCTACCACTGAAGCGGGGCTCTTCAGGCTGGTAGAGGCTCAGACGAAAAGAGGCGCGAAGGAAAGGAAAACGAACTGATCTCTGAATTTCAAGAGACAGGGCGAACTGGGGAGAACCCCTACAAAAGAGGCCACCTTAAATGGTGGCCATGAAACTGAACTAGACAAAACAACTAGACAAGGGGCGCCAAGCCCCTGCGGCTAAAACATGACGAGAGAATGGGATACAGATCGTAACTCCGGGCCGAACCCGGTAGTGCGTCATGGGGAGCCGGCGAACCTCCTGCGTCCGGCAGGAGTCCACGTGGTCTCCTCGTGGTCGTGAGCGTACAGGGGGACTATGTCTCCCTGTATAACTGTAGCCCTGCTACAGGGTGTGATCTGTGCTGGAGGATAAGATATACATGAGGAAAAGCTTACCATTGCAGCAGAACCATCACCAAGGCAGCTATCTTCTGTTTGCTCCATCAACAGTACGCCTGAGGTAAAGACTAGCTGAGCAATTACTAGCTTCAGTCAATTGAAGAGGCAGCAAAAGAGCAGAGTGAACAGTTTTTAGCGAGATCGATGGGTATGTACGAGGCTGCTTACAAATGGCTACAGGTGATAATGAGCGTTCAAAGGGCGGGCTCGTGAGTCTTTTGGCTGGAGGGATTCTTCAAGAGATTGTTTGATTGTGAGGTTGCTGAGCCGGACACAGGCAGAAGAGGCTTTTGCTATCGGAAGGAGGATCGTGATGAGCAGCAGAGCATTTCAAATGATGGGCGCGCGAGGGGCAAGTTGTGACGTACATAAGCAATCAAGTTTCGAGGGCACAAATCGCAAAAGTGTCTGCAAGAACTCTACATGATGAAAATGGACCAGCACTGATCATGTCAAATCAATAATAATAAACAACGGTCAAGAGGTTTGCAATAAAAATACAAGCCCATTTCTGATGTCATTATGTGTAGTCAAATGTCAGTATGGGCCAATTCCACTTGGGAGAAAGAAGAGACGTGCTGCAGTAGGGGAAAAATATTTGAAAGGACATTGAGCGGTATGGAGCTCCGTCCGGTGCTAGGCCGGCGGCAGCGCTGGGAGGGGAAAAGGTGCTCTGGGAGCTGCCCTCACGGATGGTCCGGAAAAGAGTCGTAGGGGATTCGGGGTGATAGCTTTGGTGGAGTGGTTTTGAGATTTCGCCGGGGCTTGGATCCTCGGCGGCGGTTTGGGTTTGTTGGGAAGGTGGATTCTGGAAGGGACTCTGGGAATTCTTGATGGGACTCTTGACTCTTGGGACTCGGAAAAGATTCTTGCTTTGATAACTCCTGACTTGGATCAGAACAGGTGCTATGGCCTCCTATCCTCCAAGTTCGCCGGGAACTTGGATTCCTGGAGGCCTGTCACAAGCATGTCATCATCTCCTCGCGCGCCGTGCGCGCGCACACACCAAAGACAACAGAAAAGAAGAAAAGAAACACAACACAAAAATGAAGCAGAGGGCAGAAAAAAAATGAGAGACATGATAAATGGAAGAGTGAGAGAAGAAAAACAATCCAGAAATAAGAAACAGATAATCTGTGTTAGGACCAAGAAATGTGAAGATAAGTGAGTGAGAGGGGGGGGAAGAGTTGGGAGTGAAAATAAAGAGAGTGGGACAGGGGTAAGAAAGAGAATCCAGAAGAAACTGAGGGAATCTTGAGGGTTGGGCCTTGAAGCTTGAGTCTTGATCTTGAGGATTGAAAATGAACTTGACCACCATTTTGACCACCACATCACCCCACCATTTACAGTCTGTCCCTAGACTGCTCCGTTCCTCGCCGTAGACTGAAAGAAGAAAAGCAAACGGGTCCCACGCATGGCTCACAGGAGTGGCTAAAGTAATGCTTACGACTAATGGTAGTAGAACCCAAGGTGCATACTAAGGAGGGGGACTTACTTCTGGTCAGTAATGCCCCCGCGCGGAAAGTACCGCTTGACCTGAGCCGCCGCGAACCGGCGCTTGAGTTCCGTTCCATCAAGCTCCGAAAGGACATAAGAGCCGCCCTCGATCTGCTTGACGATCCGATAGGGCCCGTTCCATTTATGGGCAAAGAGCTGGCCCCACTGGACCTCCAACGACCGATTGTAAGCGAGGACTAGCATTCCGGGAAGGAGAGAACCACGCAGCCGATCCGAGTTCCGATCTTGCCAGTACCTGATAGCTTCGGCCCGAGACTTCATCATTCGGTCATAAGCAACTCTCCGGGAATCTTCACTGCGCTCGAGTTGCTTCGACCGCGCCACTAGCAGGTCGGAGGTATCGCGCACCTCCTCCCAGTCCACTCCAAGGAAAGACTCGACGTCCAGATCAATGGGAAGGGCGGCGCGCTGTCCAAACACCAGCTCATACGGGGAGTAACCCGTTGTGCGCTTGGTAGAGATGCGATCCGCGAACAGCACCAACGGTATGAACTTTCGACAGTTCTTGCCAGACTCTCCCGCCAACTTGACTAGGGCTGCCTTGAGAGGCGCGTGCCCTCGCTCGACCATGCCCTGCGCTTCGGGATAATACGGCGTTGAGACTCGGTGCTGGCCCGGCAAAGACCGGAGCATATCCGCCAGCGCCCCACCAAATTCTGACCCCCCATCTGTTGAGTATGAGCGCGCCAGACCATATCGCATGGTCCAGTGGTCTTGCAGGAACGCGGCGACAGCTTCGGAGGTGATGTTGTTGAGGAACTTAGCTTCCACCCAGCCCGAAAAATCGTCACGTGCGACGATAAGATACTTCGCACCGCTCGCTTTGATGTGTACAACGTCCAAGGAGACCCGACCAAACAATGTATCCTCGCCCGTGGGGTAGCGCATTTCCATCGGCCGCCGCAAATCTCTCTTCTGGCAGGCTTCGCAGCTTCGGCACCAAGACTGTACCGCTTTCTTTAGTGACGGCCACCAAAAACGTTCGGCCACCCGTCGATAAGTCTCCGCCGTACCACGGTGACCTAGGTCTTCGTGTAGGCGCTGAAGAATCTCATGCTGCTTCCTGGGGATGGTGACGACAATCCTCGGGAGAGGGCTACCCCGCCTCATAAGTCGGCCTGCTTGAACAAAGAAATACGTAGCCTTCCTTCGCAGAGCCTGAAACGCCGCTGAGTCCATCCCAAAGGGCCGCGCGAGCGTCATGAGATAACGTTCCAAATCCCTCCAGAAACCTTCCTGATAGCCAGTGTACTCCAGATCCGTGTGCGTCGAAAAAACTGACAACGGCCTAATGGCAGGAGCCTCCTCGTCAAATTCAGATACTGGCGGATCGGATTCTTCGTCTCCTTGAGGCCGCCGCGAAAGCCCGTCCGGCATCGTAAAGGATTTGCCCGACTGATGAGTGATATCAAACGAAAATAACTGTATGAAAGCCACCCAACGCGTCATTGGCGCATTAGGGAGGCTTGGAGCATTAATCATCTGAACTAGAGATTGTGCGTCGACGAGAAGCTCGAAGTGCTGTCCCCATAAGACCGTCTGCAGCTTTTTGAGAATTCTTGCGACGCCGCATAGCTCAAGCTTCGGCTGTGAGTACCGGGACTCGACTTCGGAAAACAACAGGGATTCATAGAGCGCGGGCCTGTCGAGCCCATTGGCATCGGCTTGAGTGAGAACGGCGCCAGCGGCGTGAAAACTCGAATCGACCGCAAGCTTGAGAAGTCCGGCATCTGGGCCGTAATCCACCTTGGTTAGAACGATGTCGCGCCCCACAAGGGACTTCAGCTGTTCGAAAGCTTTCTCGCAATCCTCGGTCCAGAGAAATTCCGCGTCCTTGCGCGTCAGCCGCCGAAGGGGAACGCAGATCTGCGACAGAGACGGAATGAATATCCGCACGTACACGACCACTCCAAGGAACCCGCGGACTTCGGTGGCGTCCAGAGGTGTTGGCCAGCTCAAGATCTTATTGATTTTGTTTTTCGCCATCCGCCGACCTTCCTTGCACACGACGTGGCCAACGATCTCCAGAGCCGGCACGCAAGCCGCTAGTTTCGTAGCGGACACCGTCAACCCCGCCTCCTCGATCCGAAAGAGCACCCGTTCCAGGGTAGTGGCGTATTCCCACACAAACCGCCGTACTCCAGGATGCCACGGCAGAACTTCATCGTCGTAATCTGAAACTGGGCCCTTGATGCCCCCATCATCGATGAATACCCCGGCGTGGTCCGGAATCTCCTCCTGCAGGACCCACATCATCTGCGCTTGATAGACGGCGACAGAGTTGGTGGCGCCCTGCGGGAGGCGCGTCAGTTGGAACCGGCCCAGAGGCGTATCAAAAGTCGTCAAAGGGCGTGAGATTGGATCAAGGGCACGCTCATCGTAGCCACCCAAGATATCCCCGAGCCCGTAGCAGACCCGACCTGAGAAGGACTCGACAAAATCTTTGGTAGCCGGGGGAACTCCGGCGTCCTTCACGGTAACTTTGTTCAGAGGTTGAAGATCATGGACGATCCTGAGCTTCCCGTTTGATTTGAGGACGCAGAACACCGGGCTCGAATACGACGAGGTGGATTGCTCGTACAACCCGGTGCGGACTCGCTCTCGAAGGATCCTGGTGTACTCGTCTAGCTTAGCGGCAGGTATAGGGATACGCTTTTTCTGCCAGGGTTCGTGTTCGATGACCGGGATTATGTAAGGGAGGCCATACGAATCCTTCAGCAGTCCGCGCTCAGACTCGTCAAAGGCGATGGACTGGTTACGCTCGGCTAGCACATTCTTGATGAGATTCAATTCGTCCGGCCAAAGCCAGCCGTCTGGACCGAAATTTACCACCTGAAGCCGTTCCTCAGTGACGCGGCCTTTGGGGTGAAATGAGCCCGCCAAAGAGCGGGGCAAGGGCCGATAGGGATCGCGGGAAAGGGGGGGTTGGCGGAGGGGGAGATTCAGTCCCTGTGGCATCGGCTGATTGACGGGTTTGATCTTCCTCGAGACTGGCTTGTACTTGGCGGCAAAGACCACGTGCTCGCCCGCTTTCCAAGCATCCAACAACACCTTTTGAGACTTACTGCCGAGACCATGCTGGAGCAACGCCCACGTCCGAAGCTCTGAGAAACCCTCGAAAGGAACCTTGTCTGCGTAAGAAAACCCGGACGGCGGAGAACGGCTCACGAAAGTGGCACGAGGTAGAGCTTTGACAACGTTTGGAGCATCACGCCTGGAGGTGCATAATCGGAGAGAACTTACTTCTAGTCTCCGATTCCTCCACGGTACACCTTGTTCCTCCACACTCATCCAAATTTCCATACTTGAAGCGAGTAGTTTCACCTCATTGCGGAGGATCTTTAGTTTATCCTCGTCGCGGAGGCTCGGAAGTTTAGCCTCATTGCGGAGGGTCATTGCAGACAGGCCTAGTTTAACCTCGTCGCAGAGGGCCACAAAGGACGAAACTAGTTTATTCTCATCGCGGAGACGAGAACCGGAAGATAGTTTAGTCTTGTTTTGGAGACGAGGGTGATACGCGGACGGAATGCCTAACGCGGGGAAAGAGCGGAGTTCCAAAGAGTCGCTCACGAGTGTGGCACGAGGTGATGTTTTCGAAGATGCGGTAGTATCTACCCGGAGGTGCATACAGGGAAGGGGACTTACTTTTGGGCAATGTGCCCCCACGGGAAAACCCTGCTGATCGACCTCCCTCGCGCTAGAATTGCGGGCCTGCCGAACTCGCTTCGAGGGGTCGAGAGAGAAAGCTTCAGAGAGACGATGAGACGGAGACTGAAAACCATAAGGTCGACTAGTTTTGATATTTTTTCGGTTTTCTTGATGTTTTTGGATTTTGATAATTTTCTGAGCCGAAACTGAACTTGATGAAAGGAACTGAGATGACGATGAATATTTGGAAATTGGAGCCTCCGCGGAGGGAGTCGATCCTTTGGTCAGAACTTGAGGCTCCTGATTAGAACTGCCAATCGCCGAATCAACTCCCATCATAAAAAAGACGGGTCAGGCGATCCTTCAGGTAGCTCCACGATCCTCCCGCAGTGAGTCATGACCGCCTTCTTCCCATAAGCCGGGAATTCGCGCTCCCATCGCCCCTTCTCGACCGGACATAGAGAAAACTCGATATTGCGGCCCTCCGAATCCGGGAGAATGATCCTTTCCCCGCCAGTGGGTGAGAACAACAAAGTAGCCTCGAAGTCGATAAGGAATGGTCGACCCAAAATGAATGGGCTATCCTGGCGCGTGATCCAGAAGTGGCAAGTGCCTATGATGCTCTTGCCCACCCGAATAGGGACATCCTCCGCCACTCCAATCAACTCACAGGCTTGATTATTGATGCCGTAAACAGCGGATGAGAAGTTGACCCGCGGCGTGAGGTTGAAGCGCTTCGCCATTGCATCTGAAATGATGTTAAGCTGGGAGCCCGAGTCAATCAGAGGGGACGACGAGTGCTCCCCAGCTCCGACCAAGCATGCGAGATAGCCTAGGGGGCAGGAATAGAGGTTTGGTTCGGGAGTTGATTCTGCGAATTCGGTCCCTTCGGCCAGAGTCCCGGAGTGAACCTTCAGATCGTCTGGGCCGACCTCCACGCGACGCCGGGCCACCCATCTCTTCATCCCATCCGCTACAGCTGGCGAGATTGAACAGATCTCGGCGACCGTCATCGAAACTGGTAGATCTGAAATTTTTCTGAGGACGCCGTCCACTGCATCAGGATGATCTCGGGAGACCTCCCGCTCAAACCTAACTTTAGGAGGTGCGGCAGCTTTTGGTGGCGTAGCCGGTCGTACTGGAGCTTCCTTGAGGGAAGAAACAGGTGGCTGCGGGTCGTTCATGATCCGATCGAAGAGTTCCGCCTCCTCCTCCGCGTTGTCCTTTTCGGGGTCCGCAGGAGAGCCCGCTGCCTTCCGCATCGGCCTTTTAGGATGATTAGATGGAACGAGGGGAGCCTTGTAAGGCCGAGGCTCCTCGTGCCGCTTCTTTCCAGCCGGATCGGACTCATAAGCCCCAGCGAATGACTGAGACGATACCGCTGGGGGGTACCATGGCTGCAATGACCCACAGCTTGCCTTGTACTCGGTCGTAGCGGCAGCGGATGATTGGCGAGTGGGCGTCGATGGCCTGGGTGGCCCAGAAGAGGAAGAGGGCTGATAAGAAGCGACTACATGCCGAATCGGGCGACTGCGGTCGAAGGGAATCAGAGCCCCATTCGGAAGGAAGAAATTTGTACCTCGTTGCTCGACGAGACCCGCCTCCTTGTCCTTTTGGAGCTCCGGGCATCGAGCCGTTCCGTGACGCTCCCGATGACAATAATAACACACTAGCGGTGGGCGCTCCGTCGACGTCGAGACCTTCCCACCTTCTCCTTTCATGTACTGCTCGAATGCTTTGAAAAGCTTGGTGAGTTCCTCCATAGACGGCTCGGTTTTAGGAGCAGAATCAGTTGTCTTCGGGCGCTGATCCTCGCCCATCTTCTTCATCACATCGTTCGCGGTTTGGAAAGGAGAAGCCACCGGGGCTGACGTTCTTGTGTCTTCGAAAGTGAGAGATATCTGTCCTTTCATGACAGTGTCGACTGCGCTTCGCAAAATCTTAAAAGAAGGCAACCGAGCCCGATTATCGGGTGTCACAATCAGAGTATTTTCTTTTATGAGCTGATCCCGAATACGACCCTGGAAACCTTCCGAAAACGCCTGATAGAAAGGCTTCTTAAGCTCTTCGGCCGATTTGACATGACTCTTCGAGACCAGGTAGGCTTGAATTGGGTCCCAAGCCTTGCGAAACGAGTGATAGTCCGATACCGACGCAACACCCCCTTTTTCTACCCACGTATTGACCAAACTGGTGATGTCCCTCTCGGTGAACAGAGCCTTGTCGACATCAACCCAGTAGCTCAGCATAGCAGCTTTGAGCTTCGACCAATCGGGCGGCTTATAGCCATCGAGCGTCGCCAGGATAGTCCGGGTTTCCCCATCCTCAACAAACGAGCCGATCTGACGAGCCTTGTCGTAATCCGACGCGCCGTCCAATTCCGCAGCTAGCTCGTAGTCATCCAGAAACAGCTCGACTTCCGAGCCCGAGAACTTCAGTGCCTTGTTTTGAGGCTTGATCTTGACCATCCTCGCTCGCGGAGGGTCCAAAGAGTTGTCGGCCATCGCAAGGGGAAATCTGAGGGGAAAACCAAACAGGGAATCGAGGGGCGGCTCACAGCGGTGGCGATGATGCTTTGACCAACCTAGTAGACTTCGGAGGTGCTACTAAGTGGAGGGGACTTACTTCTGCTGCTCCTATGCCCCGCTACTGAACACCTAAAAAAAAAGAAATAAAGAAACGACCGGGTCCTCAAACGTTTTGATCCTGAAACGTGAACGGGACCGACTTGAGCGAGGCGAGGGACGAAGATGATCGGATTGATGCGGGTCCAGAACAAAGGGAACCCAACTGGTTTCAGCGACGATTCTCGGTAATTTGGATGAATAGGAATTGAAAGAAAAGAAGAAAAAAGAAAAGTTTAACCGCCAAACGCCTCAAAACCACAGTTCGAGACTGTAAATCTTGAGGTCGCTGGTTCGATCCCGGCTCGGGGGACCAAATATGGAGCTCCGTCCGGTGCTAGGCCGGCGGCAGCGCTGGGAGGGGAAAAGGTGCTCTGGGAGCTGCCCTCACGGATGGTCCGGAAAAGAGTCGTAGGGGATTCGGGGTGATAGCTTTGGTGGAGTGGTTTTGAGATTTCGCCGGGGCTTGGATCCTCGGCGGCGGTTTGGGTTTGTTGGGAAGGTGGATTCTGGAAGGGACTCTGGGAATTCTTGATGGGACTCTTGACTCTTGGGACTCGGAAAAGATTCTTGCTTTGATAACTCCTGACTTGGATCAGAACAGGTGCTATGGCCTCCTATCCTCCAAGTTCGCCGGGAACTTGGATTCCTGGAGGCCTGTCACAAGCATGTCATCATCTCCTCGCGCGCCGTGCGCGCGCACACACCAAAGACAACAGAAAAGAAGAAAAGAAACACAACACAAAAATGAAGCAGAGGGCAGAAAAAAAATGAGAGACATGATAAATGGAAGAGTGAGAGAAGAAAAACAATCCAGAAATAAGAAACAGATAATCTGTGTTAGGACCAAGAAATGTGAAGATAAGTGAGTGAGAGGGGGGGGAAGAGTTGGGAGTGAAAATAAAGAGAGTGGGACAGGGGTAAGAAAGAGAATCCAGAAGAAACTGAGGGAATCTTGAGGGTTGGGCCTTGAAGCTTGAGTCTTGATCTTGAGGATTGAAAATGAACTTGACCACCATTTTGACCACCACAGCGGTAAAAATATGAAGCTGTCAAGATGTACATCCATCAATAGATTTCAAATCAATCAATGACAAGTTGAAAGTTTGTGATGTGAAAGTTCATGACGTGTTCAGGCAGCACTTTTAGTAATGTAGCTGCAGTTTCATATTGAGGTAAAAATGCATGGGAGGAGGGTATATGCTGAAGCTGGACAATCTGGACCTAAACTGATGGCTGCAATGTCATGTGTAAAAGTAAAACCTGTGACCTGATTTTTGGAAATCTCTGTCATGAGAGAAAGACAAATGTTGTGGTTGATGTGACCAATCTTCCTCTATGTATTGGGGAAAATTGGATCCAGAGTTTACTGGCAGCGAAATGAAGCTTGGAGATCTTTCAAGAAGCTGTAAATACACCTGAAAAGATGTCTCAAATCAGAGATTAATTTGGAATATTTTAAATCACAGTGAGTCGAATGGGAGAATTAATACTCTCTGGATATTTTCCATTTTTTGGGGAAAAGAATTATTGGATCTGTATTCGGAATAGTAAATCAGATTTCCCCTCTCATAACAAAGTGGTAGCATGTGTAGGTATTTATTCCATAAATTAAGTCTGGACATGTCTGCTGCTCGACATAATCAGGGATAGTGAAAACAAAAAACATCCCCCTCATGTACGCGCGTACATGATGGGGACATCAAAAGATGGAACAAGAGGACAGTCTGTAACTTGAGATCAGATCCAACTGTTGATGATCTACGACCATCTTTCTTTGGTAAAATTCAACGGGGAGTAATGGGAGGGGGTGAGTTTTGTGGGATTTAGCTGAGATGATCGGAGTTGTCAAAGTGGACCAACACAATGGTGACTTGTAAATGCATCAGGTGTAATAAAAGCAATGGCCGTTGCCTGCCACAATCAACTTTACACACGGCCATCCAAGTTGCATCTTGCCGTGCCAGCACAACCATTGATGGAGTTTCTTGCCCACCAGTTCTAATTTGTAGTTTTCACGTATAACAAGATATACACTGCTCAAAACTTTGGTCAATTACTTCTTAGACACAACCATTCCACATAGAAGTCATGGTAATATGATGAAGTTTAATGGTCTCCCATGTCATCTACTGAAGTATTTTGAAGGCTAGGATTTATGCACAAAAATTGAGAATTTATAACACGTAAATCTGTGTGAGACACCCAGACTGGAGATCATTCTGCAATTATCCACCACACAAATTCCCTTTCCTGGAACTCTGGTCCTCACAAAAAATCAGGCTTTCCCCACTATAACATCCCAAAACATTAATGGGGTTCCACATTCTGGATTGCTATGTATCCACGCGGGGTGGACAAGATGGAATGGGGAAAATACATGTAGGGGAAGAGTGGCTATCAATTGTAACCATTGAACACTTGAAAACCAATCAAATCATGGCTTTGTCCTGCTATAAATACTAGCTGAATTGATTTTTGTCATTTCCTTACTATTCAGACCTGTGTAGCAGGAAAAGAATTACTGATGCCGTATCAATTTCCATAGCCAATCAGCCCTCACTAATGTGCTTTGTGGTTAATATGCAACTGAATGACTGGACCTGGCCATTTTAAAACAAGGAGACCAGTTGCAGTAAAGGGATCAATTGTCCCAGGAGAATGTACCGGCATCTTAACTATCCAGACATATCTCAAATTATGAAGTGATGATCTCCAAAAACAGGTGCCAGTCGGCCCCAGGATACTCACTGGTCTAATATTTCATGAGGTCTGCAATATTAAAAAACTACCCAGGAATACAGGACACAACTACAAACTCCCGCAGAGTCCTGATTGGCATGTTAGATTAGACTCACACCCCCACTACTGATAAGATTCTGATGTTGCTTTGTGATTTGGTGGTCATCCAGATGTAAATGAATAAGTCTTTATGCTCAATTGTCTTGCCTGGGGCAATAATGCAAAGGAACGCCTCCCATAACAATTGTCTTGTCAATTGAGGATAGTTGGGGCCTCCAGGCCAGGCAATCACGTCATATGAATGTTGAATGGCTATTTGTAAAGGAAAATCCAGAGGACAAGAGAAACAGTTTATTGGCAAAGAGACATAGGATATTGTATTTCTGTAACTCCCTGAGGGCCAAATGAGGCCTTTTTTTGTAGCTGTGTCTTGCATTTAGAGAAACGGTTCTCTGCAAGTTTAGGCATCAGGAAATTTGATTGAGATGGGCTTTTGGTAATGGGTTGCGGAAGTATCAATTTTAGCACATAGTTTTGCACTGAAATTTGAAGTCCTTGTCCCAGGATATTTGGGTGATGGAAGGGGGATTTTGGGTGGAGGCGTACCAAAATGTACGCGCGTACATGACAGTGCACACTGCACACTGCATGGTACATGTCGATGAAACTGACATGCAGGGTAATCATACAAACATGTGATGTAGCATCCAAATATACCAGTTGAAGTCAAAGTGTAACAAAGGGTATATTACACACAAAGACAAAAAAATCCAAACCTAGATGGCCGCAGTTGAGAATAAACGTTGCAAGAATTTTCAAATTGCTGCAACTGATGATGTAGAACAAAGAGGCTGGCTGACTTCTACATTTCAAAACTAATACGTAGCATCCTTTATTCCTGGAATGGGATAACACAGGGAAGTAAAGAGAATAAACCTTTTGCCTTTGTGGGTGGAAATTTGACACCAAATTCTTTTGCTGTCCGTCACCTTTGGAGGCAGGGGATGGCCGAATAAAAGAAAAGCTTCAATGCTGGTTGGGTCTTCCTTGTCCCATCCCACCCTCAAACTCTAGAATTGCCAGTCAGAACTCAACCTACGTTATATCAAAACAACTAAACAATCATAATGATTGAGGTTGCTGCTAATTTATTTCTTGCAAATACATGTAGTATCCAAGTTGTTGGAGAAGAAATACGGCTGAGCTCTCCTATTGCATCATATCAGCTCCCACCATCATACACCGGCTATCAACAATATAACGTTGTGCTCAAATTGTCTGATCCTGCTATTCCTGCAATCTTCTATGATAGTCTTGCCCAAATCTTCCTTTGCGGAAAATTAACTTTGTGTCCGATGTCAAACCAACCAACTATTACTGTAGAGAACCATCATTGGTACATTCACCATGGTCAACTTCCCGACCTGTATCAATACGAAAACGCCCAGGTGTTTGGGATGGCTCGAGTTGTAAAGGTCCACTGGCATCTGATTCACGAGAGGGTCTCTCATCTCAAAGTTGTTGATCCTACGATGAAACAGGTATGGGATTTACCTCTGGACCAGAATATTGATTTAGAAGTTAGATAATGCCCCATGATCTTGGCTTAAGTCTGTTCTGTGAACTTGCTGATTGTCCCTGTCTGCAGTCAAAATCCGGTTGAATCAATTTGTGTTCACTCAATTCGCAGGCGCTCAAAAGCTTTCAAGACCTTAAAAACGGAGATTCTATTAGGTTTGGCGGAAGTGCAGCTCGAGTGCCCAGTGTCCGCTATGGATTGCTTTCTGTTGGTGTATGTATCCCGCCATCTAATCAAGACTGTCTTCATCCACAAGCAGGCGCTGATTGGCTGTCTGGGTATCATTGATTTTAGGCTGAGTGTGTGGTGAAACTTATTCGATCAGAGGTAGCTGGATACTGCTTGAGGAGCAATCCAAAAAAGAGATACAAACTGGAAGCCAAAGATTGGAAGGCACCCCGAACCACAAGAAGGAAATCCAACAAGAAAGTTCACCACCGCCGAACCTAAGGATTACCATTTGCTTTCATTTTGCTCACTTATGACTACTCTACCCCATGCTTTAACCAACAGATATACCAACACAACAATACATTTGAAAGGATTTGCCTCAGACGTATGACAAAAAATTGCCGTAGAGACATTCAAGGAATGCCACTATGCTTACTGAGGCTTGGCTGAGCAATACATGGGGTGTGAAGGGAATTTGCATCGTGTGTGAATGTGTTACACACTCCACTGTTTGAATGCAAACTACAACATCCCTTGTAAGAGATAATCGGGGAAACCCCATATTGAAAGAAGACAAATTGATGTCAAGATGGAATTTAGAGAGAATCACAATCAGAAAAAATACTTTCAAAAGAATCATGTGTGGCTAGGAACAACGGTTGATTACAGCCTCAGTGTCTGGGAAGCTGAATTCTGATATTTGTCAAAAATCAAATCACTGAAGGAATAAATAAAATTGAGAGTATGAGTAAAATACCATCAGACAGAGATAAAATTTACCGTATGTATATGTACAAGCTTCAAGAATTTAACTATCTTCTATTTGACGAGAAGCATGGGGAATAAGGAATGGCGAAGTGGGCTGGCATTCTGCCCAATGGCTGAGAAAATCAAGAGTGATGGCCTCAGCAATCTCATGGCGAGTTGGGGTCTTCTCCATGTGGGAGATTTTGTTGGGCAGGCGGAAGACAGGCGCAAATATTTGAACAATATATGCTGAGAGGTTTTTCCAGATGGGTTCTTTGGGTGTGTGAGATGAAGTTGAGTATTGCTTAACCACTGCCATCGCCTGGGTGAATTCCATGCAATCAGAGCCAACCGCATGGCGGTGGTTCTTGGATGCTAGAAAAAGACCGCGAACACCACCAAGGATGAAAAATATCAAAGGCTGGTAGTTTTGTCAACGCTGGTATGACTGGAGTTTGCGAGTCGATTCATCTTGAAGCTTGGCCAATTCTGATGATTCTTGGTCAATCTGGGTGACAGCATCGGATGATTTACGAGTAGCAGCGCGGTTCCGTTTATTGGTTTTTTTCTGGACTTCCGTCTGTGGTGGCTCGCTGAGTGCATGCGTTTGGAAGATGACGTATGCTGAGAGAACATCAAGAATGAGATTTAAGAAATCATGGAGAACATCAGAAGAGTGAGATCTCTGAGGGATTTGAGCATCCAAATTGGGATCTTCTTCAACAGACTCAAAGGTGGAGTTGTGATTTTTGATGGCCTCGATGTATTGAAGTACTTGCACACCTTGAATGATTTGGTCGTTACTCTCGTGGGTGGTTGGGACGGGTGGCTTGTAAAAATTATTCGCCATGATCTCAACAGATGCTGCAACAAGTTTGGCCCACTCAGCAATCGAGGATTTGGTAGGGTGTGCCAGTCGATAGAGGAAACAAACTAGGGTTGATTCTGGATGTGGTGTCTTGGCAGCGGTAGAGATGAAAGCTTGGGGCGGAAGGGATTTGTCTTTGTTTCCAAATGTTGCTAGCAGGGGGAAGTCGATGATGTCCGGACAGTACCACTGTTCATTATGTGATGGTGACAAGAAGCTGTTGGATAAAGAGAGGGCAGGAATAACCTAATCGTTAGTTATTATGTGTTTGGCAGGAGTGATAAAAATCTAAGAATCAACACTTACCCAGGGAGCTGATTGTTTTAATCCAGGATGCATATGAGCATGCCGTGCGTTGAAAGTGGAATTCAGGGTTTGGAGGAGCCAAAGTTCGCATGGAATGTACACAAAATTGAACAAGAGAGGTGAGGGAAGCCCAGGTCGTTTGGTACCTCTGCCAAGATGGTTTCAATCCCTCAAAATCTTGGTGAATATGAACAACTTTGATTCGCACATTGACAAACTTGAGGATTGTCAGTGGTCAAACAGGTACCTGACAAGCCAGATTGGAACAGTTTTCCGTCGATGTTCCACCAGAGGTTGGATTTGGTTGTCCTGAAGAGGTATCTGGACCACTGGGGGAAGGTGGAGCATCTGAATTCTTTGGCAAAGGTTCGGGTGCTCCTGTCGGTTCCTGTTGGGATGGGTCGATAGCAGCTGCTGAATTATTGTTTGAGACGCCTGGTTGTCCATTGTTGGTCTCAGGGGCAGCTGATGGGTGGAACTCAGGTGCAATCGGATTTTCTTGATTATCAATAGCGGAGTGCCTATCAATAGTTTGGACTTGAGATTGGCCGAGTGGAGTGGGCGAAGCCTGTCCAGGATTAGTGGAGGTGTCCTGTGATCTGTGAGGTTCGGAAGTATTGATGGTTGGAACAGGTGCCTCGAGTGAGCCCACTGAGGTCTCAATGGTCATATTTTTCGTGAGAGCATTTTGCGCAATGGGATTCTGAGGTTGGGCTGATGCAGTTGGCGGATTTGCTGGCTTTGAGGGGTTATACTCTGTTGTGGTTGTCGCATTCTTGGCCAACAGGTCCACTGGCCGAGAGGAGCCAGCTTTCTTTGCTTGTTTCTTGGGAGGCTTGCTAGATACAGTTGAAATTCGCGGTGAGGTGGAGCTGAGTTTAACTGCTTCAATCTTGATGGCTTCCTCATCGGGAATTTCTCCGGTTTCCTCCCAGGCTTGGGAAAAGTTTCAGGTATAAATACAATGCAGCCTTGGAATGGGATAGAGGAATCTTAAAAACCACTGGACTCACTGCGTTTTGTGCTGGTAATGGTATTAGCAAGGACATTGACTAGATTTTTCCAGCTTCGGGGGAGCTTGAGGTTTCTGAGGCCTTGTGCAGCTTTTTCAGCAACTTGAATCGGCTGTCCGAACTCCTCTGCTGTTATTTGCTGGATTTCACTATTGAGGATGGGTTCAGTCGGATTAAGAGGAAGAGGACCACCGGGATCACTTTTGCTAATAGCAAACTCCTCAAAAGTTGGTGCTGGTAAGGTCTGGGATGGAAAGTTCACTTCGAGCACCTGACGACCTAGAGGAAGATGTCCAAGGTGAGAAACAGGCTGGAGGTCATCATCAGAATCATTCAATTAACATACTTGGTGGGGGAGTAGAAGGGTCTGATGGGACGGTGTGGAACTACTCAAGGGGGAGAATAGAGCTTGGAAGGGAAATGGATAGCAACACTAGTACTAATGTAAGCTATGCAAGGGTGCTGATGAGGCTGCCTTCCTGACTAATGCTGAGGGGATGAGAGTAACACTAAGAAAAAGAAGAAAAAGGTGTGGCTGATTTCTGCTTGATCTTAGGAGCTAGTACTATGAGCTTTAACTACTGACTACTGAGGGTAAGAGAGTTGGAGGAGTGATGAGAGTGCGGAATGCAATGGCACGGTTTAATGGCAAGGGGTTGATGAGAATGGGCACTTATAATTTCTGTATCTAAAATTATCTATAAATTCTGCATAAGGTACAAGTGAGGGGGGAAAGACAGTTCTTATATGAAGGAAGGATGAGCACAGACAATAAGGAGTTCTGGCTATGAGAATGAAGGTTGTACAAATGAGGAAGAGTGATGTGAACATAGTAACAGTATGTAATGATGAGCAATGCTGAAAGGAGAATGCTGGTTATGGGAATAAAAGAATGTACTAATGGGGAAGAGTGATGAGAACATAGTAACTACTTGTAATGATGAGCACTACTGAAAGAGGTAAGCACAGATCCAATGATGTAATGTGTACAATAGGCATAGTACATAATGAGAAATGTATGTAAAGGGTTTAGTATGTGAGAATAAATATGTAAAAGGAATTTACTGTAATGATTCAAGTAGGTTACTAATGAAATGAGTATTGTAACTAATGAAGAATGTAGGTTGTCTGTAAGTCTTATATCCTTATATAACTACTGAACCATTGAAGATAAGGGGGTACTATGTATGAGTGACTATAGGTGAAATTTGGCGTAGAATCTGAATATGCAATAATAATGAAGTATTTGTGAAGGGTTATGGGGGAAATGGGAAATGTAATGATGAATGTATGTAAAGAAAAGCAATAAAATACTACTTATGGTTTGGAATGGAGCACCACAACGGGTGGTTGCACAGATGTTGATTCCTGGGCAGGGGGTGGCGCAATACTAGAATCCATCTCTGCCTTGTTAAGAGTAAGTGATATGGCCGGTAGAATTTTGGGATGTTGTTGAGAATGAAGAGAAGTAATTGGTTGGTGAGCGAGCGGTGGGATCAAAGTACGGAGGGAAAGCAGCCTCTTATATATTGAGGAGATTTGTTCCAGAATCAACGTTGTAACAGCTGCGCTGCTTTTAGCGCAGCGAAGCGGTTAGCGCAGCGGTTTTTTGTGCCGCTGCGCTAAACGCTGCGCGCAGCGGCCAGACCGCTGCGCTAACCGCTTTTTGTTTTCCTGGAAAAAAAAACATAATTTTAGCGCGCTAAAAAAAGCGGTCACATAGCGCTGAACCGCTGCGCTTCAGCAGTAGCGCAGCGGTTTGAAAAAGAAGAAAGAAAATGGTCTAAATCATGTTAAAATAGGTTTAACATGCAGTTAAATTCCGCTATCCGCTAAATTAGCGGATAGCGCAGCGGATTTCCACTTTCGCTGCGCTATCGCTAATTGCCCTGGGTGGGTAGCGGTCAACCGCTGCGCGTAGCGAGTAGCGCAGCGGTTTTTTCAACAGCTTCCGCTACTTGCCTCTGGGACGTAGCCATGTGACCGCTGCGCTGCGCTAAATGACCGCTTTTTTTAGCGCAGCGCAGCGTTTACAACGTTGCCAGAATGATCCCCTTGTGATTTTTTTTTTTTGCTCAGCCTATGTCCACCCACAATCCACCTTTGTCAAGAGATTAGCTGACAGATCTGTTTGGTATAATTGAAATCAAACAAAGCATGATTTTAGCTTTGCAAATAGATTCATCATGCTGTAATCTGTAGAGTTCATCATCTTCCAATGCACGGTTTGTGTAGCAGCCCATTTGTAGTCTTGAATTATGTCCATGATTTAGTCATCAGCACGCTTTGATCTCAAAGTACATTGTGTGAAAATGCTAGTCAGATGATCCACAGATCTCCTCAGATCTGGCAGGATGATCATAATGACAGCATGATGTACAAAAAAAACAGGAATTTGAATGAGGCAGGTCAATCCTTGTGCACAAGTCAACTTGAAAGCTTTCTGAATTATGTGCAAACTGATGTACGCGCGTACATTCCAGTGGACATCAGAGACAGTTCAGGTCAAGTTGCCCGGTGCCATTGAATGAGTATACGGGAAGCCATCTCAGTTGATGACAGCTGTGAGCAGGATCAGAGCCCCCCCATGTACGTGCGTACATTAGAAGGAAATCTCAGGATAAAACTCAGTGGTCCATCTCTGATGTGTAATTGACAAACAAGTGAACCCACGGTTAGAAAATACTTTGGTACACGTAAGTCTGGAGAACACAACAGTGGCAGAAACATGAAAAATTTTGAGGCACATCAATAGGAAAATTGATATGAGAACACATGAGACAATGGCATAAAGCTAATCAACATTCATCCTCCTTCCCGCAGCCCCAGTCAAAACTTCTGCGGGAGCACCACTTGCACCAACACCGCTAGAATCATCTTCTAATCTCCGTTTGTTTTTGTTACGAGGTTGGGGTTCAGTGGCCGAAGAGGTACCTGTTGCTGAACATCGTGTTTTCAGATTCTGGGTGATCTCCGGTAGGCCCATTGGTTTGACCTGGGAGATGGTCTCTTGCTCAAAAGGACTGAGGAGTTGCCACCAAGCATTGGCATAGCAATCACGTGGCAAACCTCGTGGGATACCCCTTACCCCCTTGAATGTCTTGATTCTGGTTCCTGAGCGTCCATAGATTTGCTGATTTGTTTCAATGGGTTTGTGGTGATCGGATAGGTGAGATCGCTGCTACACCAATTGGGGGAAAGGGATAACGGTAACGTGTTCTGATTGCCATCTTCAATATCGGAGCCACAGTCCTTGTTTTCCACGACATGGGCCAGTAAGATATTCTCTTTCATGACTTTATCGAGCATTTTGCACCTGTTTTCTCTTATCTTTAACATATGTAAATACATGTATACATCCTATCAGAATGAGTCTTGCAGAGAGCGGAGAAGTTGAGAGAATAGACAAACTTTCTTCCTCCATCGTTGGTATTGTGCCTTTGTAGCTTTCTGGTCTTTCAATTTCTTGTAATTGTCCCCGCTTATATTTTTCGACACTCTAATCTCCCGGCATTTGGTATTGAACCATTGTTGTATTATTGCTTGCGCCTGAGAAGCTTCTTGATCAGTTAAGGGCATTGATCGGCGGATCCATTCAATGGATTTGGTTGCCAAAGTGTCCACTACAGCAGAGTTCCAGGGCGAATTGGCACCAAGCTGGGTATCCCAGTCAAAAGTGAGCCTTGAGATACCGGCCAATGCAAGAGACCTCTCCACATCCGCCTTGGTTTGAGAGTTGATTGCTTGGCCCTGATGCTGGCCCTTCAGGACGGCAGGAGTAAACGGTGGGGACTGGATGTTCTTCCGGATTTCTTTTTCTGCCTGAGAGACAAAGTATTCAATCTCCGCGGGGGTCTTTGCCTTGAGCAGCAGGCGTAATCGATCGAGTTGCTTTTTTATTTCAACTGTTCTTCTTTCCACCCAGTACTGTGCCTTTATTTCGGAAGGGCTCGGAGATGCTGGATAATCATGAGGCTGAGTCGGATTACCCAGGAAGAACTTGATGAAGCTTTGGATACTCCGAGAGAGTTTATTGCAATGTTCCGCCAGAGCCGTTTTTCCCGCAATTCCCCTCAATCGTTTCTCCGCGCAATGTTCGTCCTCCTCCGCCTCCGCCTCCTCCCTTGCCCGCCTAGCATTTTCCACCACAAACTTTGGTTCCAGTCGAGATTTTTCCGGCAATGGCTGGTTTTGTGGTAGTGAAGAGCTTCCCCCTACAGAATTTAAACCTCTCTCAGCACGGGAATTAAAATGGTGAAAAGTATCCACTGACCATCAGGACCGGTTTCCATTGCAGGAGTGTTCTCATCCGCATGGATTTTTGGAATATATCCATCTACAACAGTCGAAATCCAACACTCATCTGGACCCGGCGCTTCAGGGGTATCTCCTTGGTTTCCATTCCCAGGAAAGCTTGGTTCATCCGGGTCGGAAGGCATGTCGCCAGATTTGTTAAGAATATCGGAAGAAGTTTACAAAGGCAAAGGCAGATAACAGAAGTGTTGCCGTATAGAATGTGAAGTTGTTGTTATTAATTCGACAAAAGTTGGTGGCTTATGATACGCAAATGGTTCAAGGAACAGGTGAATTCAAGATGGATGGAGGTGTAAGCAGGAAAAAGATTTTAGGGAAATCTTGCGCAATTCGGGCAGGCTTCTATTTGTCACTCACAACAGGGAGAAAAAATATATGGAGATGTGGTAAATCAAAAACAGTGTGCCTGTCGCTAAGAGATAAACAAAGATCCCCTTTGTACTATGCCTAAAAATCAGTGCATATGCCCTCCCATCCCTACATGTGTAAAGAAAACCCAAACAAAACATCAAAAAGACGTACACCAGCACTTTTTAATGGTAGTTGTTGAGACTTATAGCTGTCCCCAATCCCACAGCACTTATTGTTTGTATTTCAAAACCAAATGTTGAGATTGGATTTAGAAGAATTGCAACATTTCCAATGACCCTTTCACTTTCAATTACCTCAGTCAGGTCATGATCAGATTTCACTAAGCGGCAGTTGAGATCTGGGTAATCCTTGTATGGATCTTCCTCCCGTCCTACTTCCTTGAATGGTTTCACGATCAACCAAGTTTTCCCAGCTGTTTGTTCCGATTGGAACATTTGCTCCACTTCACCAAATTGTTGGTCCTTCCCTAGGTAGAACTCAACCAAGGAATTTGCTGGATGACAATCTTTAGTTGTGAATGACTTGCCGTTGAGTTTGATGTATTCAACAAGATCAACTGTTGAGTTAAGTGGGGGTACACCTGCATGTTGACCAAGCTTCCCCCTCGAACCTTCCTTGCCAGCCACCGCCCGCTTCCATTTTGACATCAGAGTTCTGTTCAAATGAGTTGATTTCTTCTTATTGTTGTCCTCCAAGTTGCGGTTGTGCTTTGCAGTGTGGTCTTTCAGAACTAACTGGAATGTTGAGTTGATATGCCATTCCTTCATCAATTTCTTCGGGATATCATCTAAATACAATACATATGTCACCTTCTCAGTAATTAAATCCTCACAATGGCAATAATTACGCACAAAAAAACATGTGACTAACCGATGTGATGGTTTGTTGGCATCCTCTGCAACATTCCATTAACTATTTCCTGTGCCCAAGCCGCTGTTGATTGAGGTGGGCCAAATCGGCGGATAACTTCAGAGTAATGCTGTGTCAGATGTAGATTTGGCTTGCTTGGTGCTTCTGGCCAGCCTTTTTGAAGACACGTTTGATAATCCAAGATTAAACTGTCAAGCTCATCGAGATCTTGAAGTTTGATCTTTGGGAGAGTCAGGAAGTGAGAAATTTTGGATAACAAGGTAGTTGATTCTAGGAGTGAGGATATCCTTATTTTGCTTTCCTCAGTTGTGCAATCCTTGTATGCTGTGGTCCAAAGAGGAATCAAGGCAATGGGATAGTAGATCTTGTAAAGTATCAGCCATTCTGCTGCTTTCAAAGATCCGTGGGTAGCCAATCCCAAGTTGCGTGGCACCCAATCAATCCAAGAGGGTACAATTGTATGCAAGATAGTCCGCCGTACTATGTCCAGCTCCTCTGGCAAGAGTTTTGGTTGGTTGAAATCCGGAATTGGTGATGCAGCAGCTCTGCGAGCTCTATGTCAAGGACAAGTGGCAGTGTGATCACTTCCACTCTCATCTGCAGAATCTGTGGTTACCTCCTCATTTGCGTCACACAGCGCCTTCTTCCGCATCCGCAGGCTGTAGGAATGGGCAGATGACCCGGCAGATGATCCATCTGACGTTGCACCAGCGCCACTGCATGTTCTGCTTTGACCAAGATCTAGCTTTGTTGTGGCTGGTGTTTGCTTGGCTTTGGCTGCACGGGCTTGCTTGTTTGGTTTTTCCAAGGTCTGATTTGATTCTTCAATATTGTCTAATTTCTGCTTGCCCTTGTTGGTGGAGTTAGAGACACAATTTGTTGCAAACAGAGGATCGGTATATGACTTGTCGTTCTGCCATTCCGCATCCTTCTCTTGAATATCCTTAAGTTTGGATGCGACTGATGGCAATGACATGAAGCGCATCGTGTGATCTTTCAAGTCACCCAAAATCAAGGCATGCATCAGTTCAATTGAGCAGAATTCTATTGGCCTCCAGTATGGGAGCTCATTGAGCACACTCCATCTTGCGCCATGTTCCTTCACAAACTTCTTTATACGTTCAGTTGCATTTTCTAGTTGAAGCCAAAGTTTTGCATGTTTTTTGTGCTCTTCATTCGTCCGCCGGGTAAACTTTGTGGTGTCCGTTTCCTCAATGTCATGCTTGCTCAACATACAAAAAGAGCAAAACCTAATTGAGGTGTGACTTCCAAATCCAGCAACCTTCCGGAGAGCAGGAAGATCTGCGATCAGGGGAAAGATCACAGCCCGTATAGTTCTTCCTTGAGCATGAGAAGCAGTGGATTCAAAGAAGACTCCATCCCAAAATTCTTTCAATTCATTCACCAACGGTCGTAAGAGATGGGTGACTTTGTCTAGACTGGGTTCGTTGGGCCCAGGGATAATTCCAAAAAGAATATGTTTTCCTGCTTGTAGCGCTGATTTGGAGGAAGGTTCAAGCAGATCAAGACAATGGCTCCAACAGAGTTATGCTTCCCCAGATTCGAAGTTCCTTCGGCATTGAACCAGTCAAGATGTAGGCTGAACACAAGATTTCCAGAATTCTGGGTAAATATTCCAGCTCCATCGTTTGAGTTGGGGAATTTGCGCCAGATTTGACCATGCCACACATCTTCCATATTGTGGTTTGGTTCCCATCTAGTTTTGGGCAGGCTGGAGTCTAGAAAGGCCTCAAAAGAATTCTGAGAAAGCCGCTGTTTCAACCATGACTTGAGAGTTAAGTATGAGTATGTCCGAATTGGTTTTGATACTTGCTGTTTATCAAGTTTGAGGAGGGCTTGATCACATTTGGGTACGATTTCTTGCAACTTAGCCCACTTACAATACCCCTGATATTGGGAAAAGAAGGACTGGGTGCATGTGATCGGAGGATTTTTGTCTCCTTTTATCAGAGGGTAGAGTGCAAAACATTTTTGGCAACATATTTGCGTTGTCAGATCTGGTACAAGGCCAAGTCGATGAAAAACCGCATCTCGAGTTTTGGGAATCTGTTGGATCATTGCTTTAGCATCAATAATTCGTTCTTCAGTGCTCCACAGCTCTGCCAAGAATGAGATTTTCTGCCTTGGCGACTCCAGGAAAGATGCAGACCCGTCTTTGCTCAGTTTGTCTTTTAAGACAGATTGGGCCATTTGAATCATGACCTGTGTACAAAACTGCTCCTCCAAAAGTGGCACCTTCCTCGTGTTGTTTACGAGTGGATTAGAGGTGGAGGCAGTCAGACCAGTCTGGGTCAAACTTGGATTAGCTCAACATCTAACTATGATATTAAAGCAGATGTGATTCAGCTCACCCGGATCGGATTAGAGCCCATTGGGCCTGCCTCCGGATGATTTGGCCCTTCCTTCTGGAGTTGCATAGTTGCTTTCTTCTGATGCAATTGATAGTCTTTCTGTCCCAATACCCTCCCAAGGACAATTCCACCACCGTCTTCTGCATGCTGCGTGGTATTGCACCCATAGAATTCACAATGGCAACAAGATTGGGTGTTTTAGGCATGTTGCGATTAGAGTTTGTTTCAATTGGAGTAGGTTGGGGATGAGTGATTTCAGAGGTCTTCTAGATATCAGATGGGAAACCACGAAGAAATTTACATTCATACATAAGCTGGGCAAAGCTGGTTGATGCAAGCTTTATATCATTGCTACTCAGATACCAAGATCAACTTTTTTCATTCTCATTTTGAGGAAAGAGTTACGTACATGGCACCCAAGAGTTGCATGTGCATATCTTGACACACCACCTGACCAAAGAATCTGCAAGCCATGAAGTTGATGTGATGTGCGAAGATCATGCATGAGTGCGAGTCATTTAGATAGCAAGATGAGCATATGTACATATCATGTGCTTCAGTAGATGCTCATGAGGAGCTGGCCAAGATCGGGCTTCATCTCACCACACGCTGCTTCCTCATTGAACTGGATTTACATTGTTCAGTTGGATTGAATCTAAATTACCAATGCCCGTTATAACCCCGCATCCATCACGCCTTCAGATTCTGTTTCAGAGGAGACAGTATCAACTGAATCAACATATTTGGGTTGTTTTAGCCTTTTATAAAATTTTACAATATAAAAAGTGTGTGGTATCCACGGCCCACAATTCTTGCAATCACATCCTCCCCCATTACAAAAATTATTAATTGTCAGAGGACCTCTCTTGTCTCAATAAAGCATCTCATCAGCCAATGGAACCTTTTCGTGCTATTCTATCTCCAATACAAATTGTTTGGCTCAAAAACCTGCAGACCAAGATTGATGAATCACTCAAGGTTTTTGAGCCAGATTCTCATGAAGAACAACAATTGAACATTAGCAACACCAAAGAACGGGAACATGAGGCTTGGTGTTGGTATATTTTGTGTGATGGGAAAGTCAGAGCGGGTGCACAAGATATGTGTATTCCTGAATGGGCAATCCCAAATGTCAAAGCCATATGGGATGCTAAAAGGGACCATCTTGGAAAAGGTATTTGGCTTGAAGTTTTTCTTCTATTTTTCTGTTGACCTGATTTTTGAATTCACATTTGACAAGGACCATTGATGTTTTCCACCCCAGATACCACGCCAGGGGGCTTGGTGGGCCCGGCAGCAGGCCAGCATCCTTAGGATCATCAATGGTAAAAGATTGAATATAATTTGATCGTGAGTTATTAGAGCAAAATATAACTGCTAACTTCCTGTAACTAACTGTTCGTTCTATCAACAGTTAGCTGCATCATCTCCCTCTGGATTCTAAACTACTGCTCCATTTGTTCCTGACTGTATTCTTCGCTTCCTCTGTCTGGATGTATAGTAAATCTTTGGTTTGCTCTGCTCAAGATTCAAGTGAAAGATTCAGGATCCCCATCTATCTGATGTCTGTGGTTGTGTATGGTCATAAGATGGCTTGTGTCCCCAACACGTTAGATAGACCAATCTCTGCTTTACATGGCTCTGTCTCTGTTTTTGAATCTACTTCAGCTAGGGTTCAACTTTTGATGTATTGAGGTTGTTTGGAGATATTAGATTATGCTTTGTGGTGATCAGATTTTGCCGGCAAAGGTGTTTTGCTTTGGCTTAACACTCAGAAAAGGCATTGAATCTGCAGGATGTTGCATGGCATTAAAGAATATGTTGCATTGGTGCTTGCTCCTGAACAAGACATATCAATGGTTGGAGCTCATGTACGATCAGATATTTCATGTGTTCAGTGTCACTGTCATGTTCGCGCTGTGGAACTACTCAATGGGGAGAATAGAGCTTGGAAGGGAAATGGATAGCAACACTAGTACTAATGTAAGCTATGCAAGGGTGCTGATGAGGCTGCCTTCCTGACTAATGCTGAGGGGATGAGAGTAACACTAAGAAAAAGAAGAAAAGGTGTGGCTGATTTCTACTTGATCTTAAGGATCGCCAAGTGAACCCGGGTACCCGTGGCGGGTGCGGGTACCGCCGCTGTTTTTCAGCAATTCTGGACACCCGCGATCCCACCCGGCACCCGCCGGCGGGTACCGCGGGTGTTTTTCGCGGGTACCACGGGTACTTTTTTGTTTTTTTGCCCTCAAAACCCTTGGTGACGAGTTTAAAAAATCTGTACTTTCATTTTACGCTATTTGTAGTTAGTCATATACTATGTATGGAACCAGAAACATGATGAAATGAAAAAATAAAACAATAACTAAAAGTGTTACACTGTGAGCTTGAGTGTTACCCTTTTCTCTTTCTCTTTCGCTCTTCCTTGAGGCCATCCTTCCATTTTTTAAGAGCCCCTGGCTCAATCAGGTTATTCTTTGAATAAAAAGCCACCGACATACCCCTAGTAACGGAAATCGAGTTGAGACGGTGTCGAGATTGGTTTACATAATGGCGGCCGAAGGAAAATGCGCGTTCCACATCAACTGACGTTGCTAGATAATATGAAAGTTCGATGAGAAACGTCAGCTTTCTGATATAACATTAAGGAATCATCAAATGAAAAATTTACCTGGGCAGCTCAAGACATCGAGCGCCATTTGTGAAAGCCCACCGTGTGTATTGCCAGCGGTCTTTTGCTGGATCCACCATTTGAGTGCATCAATTGGAGCACCGTCATCTAAAATTAGCCCCGAAGCTAGCCACGTTTTGAGCGGATCAGTTATGGAATGGCATCAGGCCGCAAGAGCAGCACCCAATTGTGCTATGTTTCCAGTCCTCGACTGGTTCAATCAAATGTTAGCAAATATCATGAAAGTTTGATTGATTGAAACCGAGTAACTCTTACCTTGGTCGTTTTATGTGGGTCATTGGGGGCTGGAACATTTGGCACAGGCTTGTAACGTGCATTGAAAAGCTCTCGGGTGAGTCTCAGAGCCTCGGAAATCCATTCCTCCTCCCATCCTGCGATCTTGAAGTATTCATCTTTGAATGATGGATGTAGTACTAAAATAAAGGAATTTAGTTAGCATCATCCATGGAAATATTAACAAGGGATTCAGAAGCTTACCCATGGCGATTTGAAACAATGGTGAACAGTCAGTCAGCGTATAGTATTTGTTGGTCAGCTTAAGGCCAACTCGACAAGCATTTCGCAGGGCTGGCGGGTAATTGTTGTCAGATCCTTTGATGGCGTTCGACAGCATGTCGGTAATCTCGTCAATGAATACTATGACATGAGTTAACCGAGCCGATCCGCATGTCGATACTTGAAGCGTTTGCTCATAGAAGGGCTGGAGAATTGATACCAAGTGGTCGGCTAATTCGATGTCAATGGAATTGATGTGATATTTGCGATCCAAACCAAGCTTCTTGTCCTTCTGCCATACCAGACTGTTGGTAATCAAGATGTTAGTTTCCCATTGGTGACAAGAAATAAAAAATCAATAATCACATTGCCTTCTTGCATCTAATGATGCCAACCACCTGATCAAAGGTTGAGTTCCACCTTGTGCGAACATCTTGAACAACGCTATGAGGCCTTTCGCAATCCATCTCTACGCAGAGCTTGGCGAATTGGGCCTTTGAATTTGGTGATTTGCGAAGTTTGCGAGCCACTGCGCGGAACTGAAAACAGGAGATAAATATGATGAATCAGAAAGAAAACCAATCCGATTGAGGAAAAATTGACCAACCTTAGCCAGAGTTTGTCGGCACATTGCGGTTGTGTAAAGATCAGTGTCTTCATCCTCATCACTCAGATCCTCGATGTCTTCAACAGTGAGCTCGGGCTCCAAATATTTTGGCTGAAAATCTGCATCAGCCGTCTCGGGGTCATTGTCCTCTTCCAGAGAAGTAACCTCGTTCTCGTATCTAGATTTTTTAACAAGGGCTTAAATGGTGGATGAAGAAAGGTGAAATCGAGAGAAATAACTCACCTGCGAATCTGTTCCTCCGCATCTTCTTCATCTGATTCATTGGATGAATCAGATGAATCTAAATCACCTTCTTGTTGATTTGCTACTGACTGCTTATTTGCCGTACCAAACGGTCGCAAGATAGACTGAACAATAAGGTTGAGTATGTGAGCATAGCACCGAATCCACTGTTCATCACCTTTAAATCGGGCCCATTTGAATTTTTTCATTGCTGAAACCATCGCCGAGTTGTTTGAGGCATTGTCTGTGACTATGCCACATATCTGGAAGGAATCAAAAGAAATCAGCAATAACATGATGTGTGTTTCATTTGAGAGCGACTCACTTTATCTTGAATTCCAAATTTTTCCACGACAGCACGTACAGTGTCAGCTAGATACTGGCCAGTATGACTCTGAGCCAACCGTACAAAATCAAGAGGCATTGCCTCAAGACTAAATTCGCCGCCTCCAAGCTCGACCAGACGATAAATAACGACCCCAAGGATGTCAAATCCATTGGGTGATTGCCATGCATCGGCCCCGAGGTACATCGCACCCGTGTGTTTCTAAAGAAGGGCATTATGACAGGGAATCGTGAAATTAATACACGTTCAAAGTAGAAGGAAAGAAAACAATCAGTCACTTACACTTAATTCTCTCCGGTGACTGTCTTGAACGGCGGTGTAGAGCATATGGACCAATCGGGAGAGAATTTTATTGGAAGGCATGTACTTGACGATAGTAGGATGGAGGAGTGCCTTGAGGGACTTGTCTGCTAATGCCGAAAACGGCCGGGCAGCCTCGGCGCACCAGATCGCACAGAGTTGCGGTACCTGATACAAAACAAAACAAATTAACAATCGTTTTAATCAGGTTTGTTTTGTGCGATATCAAGCTTACCTCTTGAGGATCGATATCGCCAGTCCCACTGATTCCAAAAGCCACCAGATTGCGGCTCGAGTCTGCCTCGCGCTTTTTCATGAGACATGTGGATGCATGTCTCAGTAGGTTGCTGCAAGAGGAGTTGTTTGTTGGTCAATTTATTTTAGATGAACATCTGCAAATAAAAACCAACTTAGAATGTGTAAAAAAACAGCGGCAATGAGAGACTTAGATGAAAACTTACAGCTTGCATGGGTAAGCAATCATCCAACGACCTCGTTTATCCAATTGGTTGGAGAGTTCGGGTTTGTGGTAGGTAGCGTAGGCCGTACTGACAGCGTTTGCGGCGGTCTTCTGCGCTCGGCCTACATATTTTTTTAATTAATGTCTTGATATCCTCTCAAAGGCAAAGAAAAGGAGAGGAAGGGACTTACGGAGTTCCTCCTGGTCAGTTAATTTGCGAGAGCCGGATGTGTTAAGTTGGCTTGTGGTGGGTGTTTCTGCCTGGCTGCCGGGGGCATCATCGATTGTGATGGTGACATCAGGATCATCTGAAGGAGGTGCCTGGGAGTTTGTCTTTGAGGTTGAGGTGGACGAGGTCAAGGATTGGGGGGATTTCTCTCGAGCTTGCTTTTGACTTTTAGGTGTGGGACCCATTCCAGGGGATGGTGGGGGGAGTGCGAGTGACGGGTGCGGTGATGGGCAATGAGTGACGGGTGCGGTGATGGATGTATGTATGCCCCCTGGATATCAATGCTGCGGCACATATATCCACCTAGGTGGCGGGTGTTTCCCAGGGGTACCCGGGTACCGCCGCTGTTTTTCAGCAATTCTGGACACCCGCGATCCCACCCGGCACCCGACGGCGGGTATCCGCGCCATTTGGCGGGTCCCACCCGGCACCCGACGGCGGGTATCCGCGCCATTTGGCGGGTACCCGCCTGCGGGTGGCGGGTACCGCCAAACGGGTATCACTTGGCGATCCTTACTTGATCTTAGGAGCTAGTACTATGAGCTGACTACTGCCTACTGAAGGTGAGAGGGTTGGAGCAATGGTTGAAGGGGGAAAGCAATTGGAAATGATTCAATGGCAATGGGTTGATGAGAATGGGCACTATAATTTCTGTATCTAAAATTCTCTATAAATTCTGCATAAGTTACAAGTGAGGGGGGGAAGGACAGTTCTTATATGAAGGAAGAATGAGCACAGACAATGAGGAGTTCTCTGGCTATGGGAATAAAGGAATGTACAAATGGGGAAGAGTGATGTGAACATAGTAACAGTATGTAATGATGAGCAATGCTGAAAGGGGAATGCTGGTTATGGGAATAAAAGAATGTACTAATGGGGAAGAGTGATGAGAACATAGTAACAACTTGTAATGATGAGCACTACTGAAAGAGGTAAGCACAGATCCAATGATGTAATGTGTACAATAGGTATAGTACATAATGAGAAATGTATGTAAAGGGTTTAGTATGTGAGAATAAATATGTAAAAGGAATGTACTGTAATGATTCAAGTAGGTTACTAATGAAATGAGTATTGTAACTAATGAAGACTGTAGGTTGTCTGTAAGTCTTATATCCTCTATAACTACTGAACCATTGAAGATGAGGGGGTACTATGCATGAGTGACCATAGGTGAAATTTGATGTAGAATCTGAATATGTAATAATAATGAGGTATTTTTGAGGGGTTATGGGGAGATGGGAAATTTAATGATGAATGTATGTAAATAAAAGCAATAAAATACTACTTATGGTTTGGAATGGAGCACCACATCCTCCCCCAACTTATTGTCTGTCCCCAGGCAATACACCAACAAGAAAAGTGATCCAGAAAGAGTTGAAGAATGTTGAGTCCAAGAGTCCAAGGTCCAAAGTCCAGTGTTCTTCCTCCAAAGGGTGAAATCCAAAGTCCTGAGTAGTAGTCCAAATCCAGGGTCCAGTGTCCAAAGCCAAAGAGTCCAGTGTCCAAAGCCAAATATAATCCAAGTATAATCCAAGTCCAGTATATCTGAGTCCAAGGTATCCAAGTCCAATCCAAAGTCCAATAGTCCTATGTATCCAGAGTATCCATAGTCCAGTATCCAATCCAAAGAGTCCAATATCCAAACGAAGGTCCAATTATCAATGAGGAGGTGAATTTTTAAGAAGATTTAAATCTGCTGAAGGCAATATCCTTGAGACAGACACATGTTAGACTAATTTCCACTCTGAAGAATACAATAATTTTCCTGCCTGACAATGAGACCAAGGAAGAATGCAATGCAATGATGATGAATGATGGGGTTTATAATTGTAATTTCTGAAGGTTGTGAATGATTTGGAGTTTGAATGACTGAATTTCTGAGTATCTGAGTATATGATGTAGAGTTTCTTGTGAAGAGAATTTGAAGTCCAGAGAGGTTGATAAGCTTTCCAGAGAATGTTACTGATCCAATTGGGTGGTTTCTGAAAGTGTCCCAGAAGCTACTAGAAGTTCAACTAAGCTTTTAACAGACCTAGAAAAATCTAAAGGGATGTAGGAATTATCTGAAAGCCATATGCCTGCTTTACCAATATGTCTAACTAAACCTTTCTGTTTATCATAAGTAAATAAATGGCACCTAGTGATGGTGTGACCCTTCTGAAAGCAATATAAACACTGGTAATTCTTCTGTTTGGGAGTGATTGAAGAGGTTTGATTTTCAGGAGTGGGGTCCATTGGTAAACTGACCACAATGATTGAGAAGGATGGTTGGAAAGAATAATTGATTGATGATGATGATGATGATGATGCAGGAGAATGATTGGTGGATGATGGAAAGAATGATTGATAATGGTGTTTAGGGAATGAGTGGATGATAATTTTTCCAAGAAGGGATTATTCAGGATCCTGAGGATTGAATGGATGGATGGATCAATAATGTGGAAGGAATGAATGATTCCTCCTTCCTCTCAGTACTGGGCACTTTGGAATTCACCATTTCAACGAGAAAGCCTTAATTTTTGTCCAAACGAGGAATGGAACCTGTTTCCGTGCGCGTGTGCTGTTGAAAGAGGGGTCCTGATGTCTGAGCGGGGGCTCCATGCGGGAGGCGCGCGTGCGGAACGCCAAAAAAAAAGGAAAGAAATGGTCGACCTGTATCTTCGGAACGGCTGGATGAAAATCCTCGAAACCCAGTTCATTCGAAAGATCCGATTCTGCAGATTAAAATGGTATATACTGGTTATTTTTAAGGGTTGAGTATCGGTTATGTAGGGCCGATTAAAGATCCAAGCGAAATCCGCGGGCGCGCGTAGTAGTAACACCGGGTAAATATAAGGCAATATATTTTTGGGTATAACTTGGCTTTCCGTTGATGAAAAGTTCTGATTCTGAGTTCATTAGAAAGGCCAGAAGGAGAAGATGAGATGACAATCGAACAATATTAAAGATTAATTCGGCCGATCATGGGCAGCCGTGAACGCTGAATGACAACCCTAAATGAGACCGTGGAAATACTAGAGAGACTTTGAGCGCGTATAACCTTTCAATCCCTCGATATAATGGGCTGAAACCGAGTTCAGATGAAAGGCGAGATCGAATTTATGAAGACTATAATGATCAATATTAACTTTGAAGCCGGCCGATCGATTATTTGAGCAATTAAAAGCTTCATTATGATTTTCCGCGGTTTCCGCCGCAAAAAAGTTGAAAATAAGGGAATACACAACGAGATAAGCTGAAGGTACAGCCACACGACTGTCCAAATGGACTCCTAGAGCCGGCCTTTCGCCTGAAAGCGGTTTTGAGGTAATGAATGACGAGTAGATGGTCCAAAAAGCGATCCAAAGATTAATTAAACTGGGTCAAACACCAGAGTCAACATTAAGAAAATGAAAGAGAATCCGCGCCACACAATTCTGAGCGGTGAAGGCGTCCATAGTGACGTCATAATATGAATAAGAAGTGGTATCTATAAGGCCCAGGTTGTCGGCCAACGGAACAATCCCGTTATCGCTCTACGTTATCCATAATGATTTCATCCAGCGCTATATCCACGCCATTGTCGCCAAAAGATAACACTGAAAACTCAATAGATTATTCGTCCAACACGTCCATATCCTCTTTGCAGCTCGACAAAGAAGCCGTTATTAGACCTGCGCATGAATTCCCGTTTTCTATCCGACGAGCGCACTCGTTTGTTAACAACGTTCCCGCGTACAATGCTTTCACAAGGGATAGCTTTAAACCAGAAGAAGTGGATGCTCTTCGTCATTATATCCAGCAGGGACTCCTCGCCTTTGCTCGTGAGGACCTCGACGACCCGCTAGCGGCACGAAACGCCCGTCTCAGGTTATACAGCCGGTTTCACGACGCCTTTGCACATGTATGTTGAGTGGATTCTTTATGTATATGACGGAAAAAAAAACTAGAAGAAGAAAGTTGACTATAATACTAATACTTTAATCCCCACTTCTGTTTTGATTGTTAGATGGATACTCATTCTATAATAGATGCCATGGTAGCGGAAACTGAGGAGAGGAATGCCCTGGAGTTGTTAAGAGTGAGGGACCAAGTGGAAGAGGAAGAAGATGGTTGGAGGGTAGAAGCAGAAATGAAGAGGATAAGAGCTGAGGGTAAGTTCTATTCTATTTTTATTCTTTATTGAGGACTTTTACTAATGTTATGCTTTTAATTTTCTTTTTATGTCTTTTGATTTTTATTTTTAGATAAGGAGAAGGGAAAAGAGAAGGAGAAGGAGAAGGAGGAAAGTGAAATGGAAGAGGGTGATGTAGTGATAAAAGAAGAAGAGGTGAGCTTTTGATTTTATATTTAGTTATTTTATTTGAGAGTGTTTGAGGCTGATTTATATTGATTTATTTCTGGGTTGTTTATAGATTTGATTTTATTTTGATTTTATGTTATTGTGTAAGAAGATGAGAAAGAGAAAAGAGAAGAGAAATGAATTGATTATTCCTTATTTATTGTTTTTACCTGGAGTGGTATTCCTTGACATGAGTTGCAGCAAACCTTCTGGCTAATTCTGTGCCATCCAATTCTTCCAAGATGTAAGATCCTCCTGGGTTTTGAGCCTTGATTCTGTAAGGGCCATTCCATTTATTTTCAAAGAGCTTGCCAAACTGAGAGTCCAAAGATTTATTATACACTACTACTAATTGAACTTTCTTTAGTGGCTGCCTTGATGTTTTCTTTTTGTTCCAATAGTCCACAGAGTTCTTCCTGGAATCCATAAGCTGCTGGTGTGCTTGCTGCAAGATGGTATCCCTGTTTTCAAGCTGCTGAGTCCTAGCAAATAAAAGATCCTGAGTTGATTCTACCTTTTACCAGTCCACTCCAAAGAAGGTTTCCAATTCTAGGTCAATGGGTAAGATGGGGGGCTGTCCAAGAACTAGTTCATAAGGTGAGTATCTAGTTGATCTTTTGGTGGAAATTCTGTCTGCAAACAAAACCAAAGGTAAATAATTCCTCCATTTCTTGCCTTCCTTTCCACAGAGCTTGACCAAGGTATCCTTAATTGCCTGATGTCCTCTTTCTACCATACCATTTGCTTCAGGATAATAAGGAGTGGTGACTTTGATTTTGATTCCAGATTCCAGAAGGGATTTTTGAAATTGTTGTCCAAATTCAGAGCCTCCATCCACTGTGACTGACCAAGGGGCTCCATATCTGTAGATCCAGTTGTCCAAGAACCACTGAGAGATTTTCTTTGCCTGAATCTTTTCTAGTACAACTGCCTCTACCCATCCAGAAAGTTCATCTCTTGCAATTACCAGGTATTTCCATTTGCCAGCTTTGATGTGAACTGTATCCAAACTGACTCTTCCAAAGATGGTTGCTGCTCCTGTAGGTTTCTTGGGTTCCATTGGCAATTTCAAACTCCTCTTCTGGCAAGCTTCACAAGACTGGACCCACTTGGTAACACCTCTCTTGAGACCTGGCCACCAAAATCTGTGTTTAATTCTTCTGTAGGTTTCAACAATACCTCTGTGGCCTAAGGATTCATGAAGGGAATTAAGGATGGAATTCTGAGCTGAAGGAGAGGTGACTACTATCTGGGAGAATGGTTTGTTGATCCTGTGCAAGACTCCATTGGAAAGGAAAAAGTTGGCTGATTTGTGCAAAATTTGCTTGAATTCCAGGCTGCTGCATCCTGGAGGTTTGTTCATGGTTGAAAGGTATTCCTGGAGGTGCTTCCAAATTCCTTGCTGCAAGTTACTTACCCCCTCCCCCAACTGAGCTGATGTCCCCAGAAGCAGGCCAAAAGAAGAGTGTTTAGTTCCAAATCCAGGGTGAGGCTTGATCCAGGTCTCATCTTCATCAAAACTAGTGCAGTCTTCCTCATCAGAATCAGGAGGCCTTCTGGAGAGTCCATCAGGTAAGGTGAAAGTTTTTCCAGGAGTGTGAACAAGGTCATAGGAGAATAACTGAATAAATCCAATCCATCTGTTGATAGGGGCATTGGGAAGAGAAGGGTTGTTGATCATTCCAATAAGGCACTGGGCATCCACTCTAAGCTGAAAATGTTGGCCCCTAAGTTTGGTTTGAAGTTTCTTGAGGATCTTGGCAACACCACAGAGTTCTAATATGGATTGTGAGTACTTTGATTCCCTGGGTGAAAAGACTACTGACTCATATAACACAAGCCTATCCAGTCCATCAGAATCCTGTTGAGTGAGTACAGCCCCTGCAGCAATAACACTAGAGTCCACTGAGAGTTTGATTAAGCCAGCATTAGGTCCATAGTCCAACTTCTTCAGGGTGATGTCAGTTCCAACAATCCTCTTGAGGTCTTCAAAGGCATCCTGGCAGTCTTCAGTCCAATCCCAAGAGGAGTCCTTCCTGGTGAGTCTTCTGAGTGGAGCAGTGATGGCTGAGTAATTTTTAATAAACATTCTAACATATACACAGATACCTAGGAATCCTCTGACATCTGAAGGAGTGGTGGGAGTTGGCCAGGTTTCAATTTTGTTGAGCTTCTTGATGGATATCCTTCTTCCTTCTTTACAAACCACATGACCAACCAGATCCAGAGCAGGTACACAGCAAGCAAATTTCTTCCCAGAGATAGTGAGTCCAGCTTCTTCAATCCTGAAAAGTATCCTTTCCAGAGTAATGGCATATTCATAGATAAATCTTCTGATCTGGGGGTTGTCCTTTAGAGTTTCTTTATTGTAGTCAGAGGTTGGTCCTTTTATACCTCCATCATCCACAAAGATTCCCATATGTTGAGGTAATTCATCCTGGAGTATCCACATCATTTGGGCCTGGTAAACTGCAACTGAATTGGTGGCTCCTTGGGGCAATCTGGTGAGTTGAAATCTTCCAAGAGGTGTTTCAAAGGTGGTCAAAGGTCTGGATTCTGGAGCTAATTCTCTTTCATCATATCCTCCCATAATATCACCTAGTCCATAGCAAGCCCTTCCAGTGAATGATTCAATGAGTTCCTCTGTCTTTGGTGGTAGTCCAGCGTCTTTAATGGTGACTTTGTTGAGTTTCTGAAGGTCATGTACAATTCTAAGCTTACCATCCTGCTTCTTTACACAAAATATAGGGCTGGAATAACTGGAAAAGGATTGTTCATAGAGGCCAGTGCTGAGTCTTTCCCTTACCAATTCTATAACCTGGTCTTTGATGGGTGCAGGGATTGGAATTGGTTTCTTCCCAATGGTTACCTCCACATCTTCAGCAATCCCAGGAATATCAGTAAGGTGGCCTCCAATCCCTTTGAGCTTCATAGATTTAGCAGTGAGTACTAATCCAAGTTTGTGTGCAAGAGTTTCAGGAATAATGTTGACCATAGAGCCAGTATCCAAGAGTGCTTGATGTTTCTCCCCTCCAATAGTGATGGTGATGTATCCAAGGGGGCAGGAGTAGTGAGTAGTGGGTGGCTCCTGTGCTGGTTCTTCTTCATCCTCCATGTCTGTGAAGTTTGCTGATTTGACACCATCCAATGGGACCCTTCTGTTGGTTATCTTCTTCCTGATACAGTCAGTAACTCCTGGTGATATAGCAAAGATTTCTCCAAAGGCCAACTCCATCTTTCCTGCAGTCAACATCCTACTAGCCACTTCTTCTTCAATTCCTGGGTATTCCTTGGCCAAAGTCTTTTCCAAATAGGTCTTCTTAACTGGTTTGTCCTTAGGTGCAGTGGTTGAATCCTTGTCCTTATCCTGGAACCTGACTTGAGGGGAGCCTTTAGAAGCAGGAGTTTTGGAAGCACTAGGAGTGGGGGGCTGGGCCATGTGAAGTAAGTCCTCTGTATCCATGTCCATTAGGTCCTGTTTTTCCTTTCTGATTCTTTTGTCTGACTTGGCTGGTTCCTCTTCATCCTGATCTTTAGAGTTGTTTCTGGTCCTCTTTCCAAGGTCTGCTTCATAACTGTGGGATTGAGAATAGGCTGGGTCCTCCTCTAGTTGGCCAAAAGAAGATGTGAGTTTAGTTTTAGAGTACTCCTCCACTGGGGTTCTGATTGGTCTGCTTGGAATCCATGGAATAACTGATTTGTCTGGAAGCTTGTAATCCTTTCCATCCCTGATAACAGCACCACTAGACATGTCCTGGGCAAGTTGAGAGCAGCTGTTGGTTCCATGGGTTTCCTGATGACAATAATAGCATTTGAATGGCCAGGTCCTAGCAGGTTTGTCCATGTGGGGAGGAAGTCCTTTTCCAGAAGTGAGGGATGCAAACTGTTTAGTAAGGAGTTCCACTTGTTTGTCCAGAGAAGTAGAAGCAGTAGGAGCAGTTCCATGAGTAGCAGGTGTAGATTTGGAGGTACCCGGTAAGTTGTCCAAAGTGGATTTCTCTTCTGCCCTCCATTCAGTCCTTCTGTTGACCACTGATCTTGAATAAACCTCCTGGTGAATGTAGGTAAGAAGAGTTTCAGTGTCTGGCAAGATATCACCTCCATCCTTTGAGGCTAGCATTTGATTGTCCCTCATCAGATTCCTAGTAACCCTTTGGTCCAAATCCTTGTGGAGAGTTTCCAAGAGAAGATGTCTGAATTCCTCCAAGCTGGTACTATACCCCATTCTTACCAAATAGTGAGTGATGGTTTCAAACCTGTTTCTGAATGTGTTGAAGGTTTCCAAAGTGCTGATTCCTCCATCCTGAGCAGATTTGTAGACTAGTTTCCTGAGATCCTCCCTGGTGTATCTGACCAAAGGCTGAGAAGTTCCAAACCTGGTGAGTAGCTGTTTCTTCAAGGTTTCCCAATCCAAGTTTTCATGGCCTGACATGTCTTCCACTTCATCCTTTAGGTCCAATCCTTTGATAAAAGCAATGATTTGTCCAGCCAGTTCCTTAGAGTTAGCACCATCATCTCTCCCAGCACTTTCATACCTTCTAATAAACTTCTCCACAGGCATGCTGGTTCCATCAAAGAAGAGCTCCTTGTCCATGGGTTTAATCTTGACTCCTCTGCTGAATGGATCCTGGTACCTTGGCATGGCTGGTTCTCTGTTCAAGAAGTGGGTGTTGGACCTGGTAGAGTGAGTTGAATGATCCCTTTGGCGCTGGAATCTGGGAAAGCGGGGTGGTGGAACATTTAAATCCTCTGAATCATCCAATGGCTGATTGGTATCCCTGTATCCTGTGAATCTAGGAGCACTGGAAGTCTGAGGTCTAGGAGGAGGTCTGCAAGAACTGGAGTTGGCCTGTGGAATAGAAGAACCCTGTGGATCTGGAGCATTGGAAGGAGCCTGAGGACCTGGACCAGTAGAAGAAGGTTGGTGACCTGGACCAGTGGGAGGAACCTGAGTCTGACTAGCATTAGAAGTGGTGGAGTCCTGAACTGCAGCAGTACTGGAAGGATCCACTGGAGGGTAAAGACTGGGGGCAACATTGTTGTTGGGAGATCCTTGGGCAGACATGATTGAAGCAGGTAAGTTGAATCTGAATCTGAAGGTTGATAATGAAGGTGCTGATAGTGTTACTGTTGGTTGAAGTTGATTCTAAAAGCAGGGAGTTGGTTTATGAAAGGAGGAGTATGAGGAGTGTAGGTGAAGTAGTATGTAGCTGATGGTAAAAGTGTTACTAAGGCTGAAGATATCTGAAGTATAGAAAGGCCACTGTTGGGACACCACTTGTGGAACTACTCAATGGGGAGAATAGAGCTTGGAAGGGAAATGGATAGCAACACTAGTACTAATGTAAGCTATTCAAGGGTGCTGATGAGGCTGCCTTCCTGACTAATGCTGAGGGGATGAGAGTAACACTAAGAAAAAGAAGAAAAGGTGTGGCTGATTTCTACTTGATCTTAGGAGCTAGTACTATGAGCTGACTACTGCCTACTGAAGGTGAGAGGGTTGGAGCAATGGTTGAAGGGGGAAAGCAATTGGAAATGATTCAATGGCAATGAGTTGATGAGAATGGGCACTATAATTTCTGTATCTAAAATTCTCTATAAATTCTGCATAAGGTACAAGTGAGGGGGGGAAGGACAGTTCTTATATGAAGGAAGAATGAGCACAGACAATGAGGAGTTCTCTGGCTATGGGAATAAAGGAATGTAAAAATGGGGAAGAGTGATGTGAACATAGTAAAAGTATGTAATGATGAGCAATGCTGAAAGGGGAATGCTGGTTATGGGAATAAAAGAATGTACTAATGGGGAAGAGTGATGAGAACATAGTAACAACTTGTAATGATGAGCACTACTGAAAGAGGTAAGCACAGATCCAATGATGTAATGTGTACAATAGGTATAGTACATAATGAGAAATGTATGTAAAGGGTTTAGTATGTGAGAATAAATATGTAAAAGGAATGTACTGTAATGATTCAAGTAGGTTACTAATGAAATGAGTATTGTAACTAATGAAGACTGTAGGTTGTCTGTAAGTCTTATATCCTCTATAACTACTGAACCATTGAAGATGAGGGGGTACTATGCATGAGTGACCATAGGTGAAATTTGATGTAGAATCTGAATATGTAATAATAATGAGGTATTTTTGAGGGGTTATGGGGAGATGGGCAATGTAATGATGAATGTATGTAAAAGGAAGCAATAAAATACTACTTATGGTTTGGAATGGAGCACCACAGCGCGTACATGGGCGGGAATCTAAAATGATGATCATACATTTTTTCACAGCCCATTGGCCCAAATATTCAGATTGTAATACCGAGTTTGGAACCAGCAATGCATTTGTCCAAAGTCACCCACATGTACGCGCGTACATGAGAGGGAAACTCAATTGACCAAATAAAAACCCCTTTCACAAACTGAGAGCCAAACTACGTTCTGCATCCGCCAAGGTCCTTTGTAAATTACATAAAACCCCAATCGCCTTTCATTCACAATAATAATCTGTCTCTCCCCTAACCATGACACTACATGATTTGTGTAACATATAATCTGGGCCTTGTCTTGTGTTCCCCCTCCTGACTCTGCTCTTTTTTCCTGTGGTTCCTTTACTTCAGAATGCCGTTATCCCAGTCTCATTTTGCTGATGGCAAACCACCAGTTGGTGCTGCAAAAGTTAATCTTGCCTACTCAACAATCCTACCCAATTCCAATTCATCATTTGCTTGTTGTATTGCTGCCTTCACGCGAGCTTTCCTAGACTTAGAATATGACCGCAAGAAAACCCCTTCGGAGTCATGGAGGCTCCCTCCCTCTGCCCACAATTTCCATATTGGCTCTAACCTTCCAGACTCCATTCTCATACAGCCTATTGATCCCATTCCTGTTGGTTCACCATTACCCACCTCACAGAAGATACCCCCAATCTTTCAAATCCTATTTGTCCAAGACCTCTCAAAATCTCATTTTCCTGGTGTTACTTTTTGCTGGTCTCATCCATGGGATTCTCACTGGAACCAACTTTTCGCAAAATTTATCCTAAAACATTGGAGGAATGCCCATGCAGCTGGAAAATTTACTCCGTTTTTCATGGATCCGGTTGAAGCCTCAAACATATCCTTCCAGCTTGGCGTACTCCACCGATGGTTTGTTGGAAGGCAGAAAGGATTACGATTGGGTCAGTTTTCAGAACAGCACAAATCCAAGAAGAAAAAATCTGAATGTAAATCCAAAGTACAAATGCAGGTGTGCCAAATTCTTGCTTTTCTCCTGCCTGCCATGTGGGCTAAGCTCTTTCTTAATTTCAGATCTTGCAACATCGTCAAGAAACACTCTCTACACTCCCATTGAGCCCTAACACGAAATCTTTATTCGATAACATCAAGGCTACCTCTGAAACTGAGATAAATCCCCCTCGCTCTCTGTTCAAAATTCCTTCGCTCTGGAGGTCAGAAGAGTTTTCGAAATTCGCGCAAGAATTGGATAAGATTTTTATTCAGAAGAAGACCAGCACAAAAGGACGCCAATTTGTACACGATTTTGTCTTGGAGGCTCGCAGGCAGACTTCAATCACATCTCCTCCAGCTGGCTTCAAGGAAGTTCCTCGTAATCTTCCGTTGAACTGCTACTCGTCGGAATACTTGGTGACGCTTTTGGAGTCCCAGAGAAATCTTATAAATCCACAAGCGCCCATCAACATATCAGAATTGCTAACAGTCGGATAAGGCTCTCCTTCCAGAGTAAGTATTTTCACAAACCTCTTAACCTATCATATTAGGGGGTTTCAAAGTTGGCCAGATGCGACTTGCATGCAATTTTGCAAGTCGGTGTTCAAGTTCATTCTTGAACACCGAGTTGCAAAAGTGCATGCAAGCCACACTGTACTACACCCCCTAAGCCTGCTTGAATGTATTTTTTGAAATTTGGTGTTCAATAAAAGCCTTGAACACCAACTTGCAAAAGTGCATGCAAGTTGTGCATGGCCAACTTTGAATCCCCCTATTGTTCATGAGTAGCTGAGCACATTCATATTGCTTATTTCCCCCCAATGGTACACTAAGCCTATTATATTTACAACCCATTCTTGATTCAGTAAGTGCAAACATGAAATTATAAAGAAATCACGCACACTGCAAGCTCTCCCTTCCTTTTCTGTACCTGATATATGTTCATTTCCAGACTTCCTTTTAGATAGTATTGATATACATGAATTGGATGAACCTGTCCCAAACGGTAAAGTCAATCAACAGCTTGGACTTCTGCTGCAGGGTTCCAACCCGGTTCCTGAATCATGTATCATTATTAGGTTTCTCCTCTCCCCCTGTAACAAAATCAAGATGGCTTACCATCATATATACATTCTGAGCGCAACGCAAATCAATGCCCACCCTGGCAGCTTGGATTGAGGCCAAGAGAACATTGCACTGTTTGTCGGTTCGAAATTGTTTGAGGTTTTCATCACGCTTTCTGATGGTCTGGTCCCCAGTGAGCCATGTCAATCTGATACCATTCTCCTGTAGTGCTTGCTCAATACTATCAGGTCGAATAAGAATCAACACATATATTGTTTCCATGATCAAAATGACAAATAACTTACATCCCCAGAAAGCCAGTGAAACTGGAAAATACCACTGCCTTTGTACTCTCAATCCCTTGAACCCCACTCAAGAAGATCTTCAGGTTCTCGACTAGGTGGACAATCTTTCCTGAATCCTGCCATCGCCATTTTGGTTGATTCTGTATCTCTGACTGTGCAAATAATGTATGGTTGCAAAATTGACAAAGCATTGTCAACTGTCTGAAAAACTCCAAAGAATCCCATTGCTCCCCCGCAGTTCGTAGCCTCCCAAAAAGCTCAATAAAAATCTGGTGCAGATCTTTTGAAATCTCCTCCCACTCCGAGCTGATCTTGAAAAGTATAAATTTCTCCACTTTCTCGGGAAGATTCAACAATTCATCCTTTGTTCCTCTCAAGCAAACAGCATCCATGAGTCAATTTAAGGTCTTGATTGCCTCTTGTGCACCCACGTTCATTCAAGGGACCAGACAGCTCCTCCAGATCCACTCTTGGTCCCATGGATGTATTTTCAACAGGATAATCAAGCTTTGCAAGTCGGTCAATCGGTTTTGGACAGGTGTTCCTGTCAAGCAAAGAACAAACTGGCACTGAAGATTTTGAATGCTCTGGGTTAGGTTTGTTGCTGCATTCCTTATCAAGCTATCATCATAAAAAGAAATCAGCACCATGTATGCCAATTTTCCACATCATTCAATTCACTTACTGGGCTTCGTCCAATACTATCCTGAACCAGAACAGATCTAGAGATCCAATGTTGTGCTGGTTGGGGTGTTTCTTGTTACCACTCGTTCCAATCATTTTGTAAGTTGTCAAAATGAGCATTGTCGACTGCAGGTCTTCTCTAGAAAGGCTCTTCCGATTGTCTCCATGGAAAACCTTGTAAGGGATTGCGTGTCCTCTGAAATGGAGATCAATGTCGTTTTTCCAATTTGAAAGGGTTGCAAGAGGGCAGATGACTAGTGTAGCTGCAGATCGTTTGTTGGGATCAGCTTGTCGGAAACTTCTTCCGTTGTTACTTGTTGCCAGAATAAACGCAAGGGTTGTCAATGTCTTTCCTAATCCCATATCGTCAGCTAGTATTGATCCCTGAGACCTGTTGTCATTCCATTCCTCCGCGCTAGAATTCAAATCTTCTTCAAAGTAACTGCGAAGCCAGGCATTGTCATGGTGGTACCACAAGGATTCTGGCTTGTTGTTCTGAGCATCTTCATTCTCGAGGAGGAATTTTAGGGCAGATATCTGATGGGGTTTCATGTTTGTCTTGCACTTTTGAAGCAATGTTGAAATCCAAGCAGGTAGTCTGGAGTTGTAGTCTCTAGTGGTTTCAGACGTGAAGTGCGGAATTGAAAAGAAAACATCTGGGCTATAGTTCCAGATTGGGCTGAGTTCCACTTTGGCAGCTTCAAAGGCTAGTTGAATTTGAGATATGTTTTTGGAGCGACCGAAAACACAGCCCCTCAGCTGAGGCTGGATACAATTCTTCGTCACAAGAAAGGCACGCAACTTGACAAGGGCTACATCATTAGGAGAGATGTCTTGTTTGTTGGGTGGAGTTGAACAGCTAGAAACTGGCCCTAATAATGGACCGAGATTATCACTCTGCTTTTGACTGGGATCTCCAAAACAATTATGTGGTGCACAGTATATGTGAACTAGGTGTCGGCCTCGTTGAAGAAAAGCTACCTGAGGGACATCACAAGGCAGGGTTACAGTTCTAGTGGAAGTTAAGGAGATGATAAACTGGCCAAGACAGAAGGTTGAAGACATTTTGGCAAAAGGGATGGGTAATTTTCTTTTTTTTGTGTTGTGAAAATGGGAACTGAGAAAGATAGGGGGACAGTGTGTTCCTTTTGAAACGTTCTAGCAATGATCCACTGGGGTTATTACTGGCCATGATGATATCCAAAAATCTAGCCTGAGTTTGTTTGGCACTAAAATTTGGGCTCCTCAGCTCTGAGATTTGGTTTAGGGTGTTGCAAATGGCTACTTGATGACAAGAGCATGCAGGTTGACCTCAACATACCATCAACATGAGATCATCTCCCCTGTGCCCTTCTTGAATATTCAATCTTTATGTAATCTCACAGGCGAGGATATTGGTAATCATTGTTTGTGCCTTTTAAATTCTACAGTGTAACATCAAATATGTGTGATATAGTTGTTTTGGATTCATGTCACATTTGCAACTGCAAAATATAACATTTCCCCAAAAGCATACGTACCTCACATGAATGAAACATGCAGTGAAGTTCATCTTGCATACCCATCTAGTTAGTCTTATGCCTCTTTTCATTTTTCAAGTAGCATGATTTTCCAATATAACACAGCCTTGGAAGAAGTCACATTCATTGTGCCTGTCTGTCACAGTGGAATGGGTTTTGAAGTGGATCACAGAAATCTTTTTTACCAGGGCAGGTCACAATGAAAATCTTTTCTGGAGTTATGATTGAGTTGATCTGGTGTTCCACACAAATTCAACTGGATTTACCGGTCAAATGTAGTTGATTAATGTCTCAATGTATAATCAGTTGACCTCAATTTACCCACAGGAAATCAAAGAGTTCTACATAGAATTGTATTAAATCCCAATAGTTTTATGGCTGACTTGAGACCCAAAACAACCTCATTTTTTAACCTTACTGATGCATCAATTTTGAATCACTTCTGAATGGGGTTCAAATCATATCTGACTCACTTATGACCAAGTTCCCGATCATGTAGGGATAAGTTACTATTCCCATCCGGCTGACATCCGACCAAAACTCACATAAAATTCAGCGGTGGCACTCCCTGGGGAGTGGGAACATATCTCCCCTGGTGGTAGATATGTGGGATTGTCACCAACAACGCTTCAAACAACCAGACAATGATTGATACACTCAAATCTTACAAATGGCCGCGGTTCAAGGGGCAAGTTCATTGGATTCGATGTTTTGCTCATATCTTAAACTTGATAGCTCAGGTGATCTTGCGACCGTTCGGAAGTCACCAAAAAAATCAAGCTTCTTCCTTGCTCAATCAGGACCAGGACTCAGATGAAGAAGAGGAAGATGGAGAGTTGGTGGAGGATCCAGGTGACCAAATTCAAATGTAAGCTCATCACGTTTCAAATATTGTTCCACATCTATGCATATGTCGCGTTTCAACTGATTGTTTCACATCTATGCATAGGTTTGCTCAAAGTGATTCAGGAGATGAGGAATATTTTGATTCCGAAAGACTAGGAGAGAACGTGGCTTCTGGCCTCATTGGCGAAGACAAAATTGAACTAGAGGAAGGCAATTTAAATGACATGAGCGATGAGGGCGAAGATGATTGATACACTTCCAACTCATGCAAGCAGAGCTTATCCAAGGTAAGCAGCAATCTCCAACCAATACTTTGTTTGAATTATTACTGACATGAAACCAAAAACAGTTCCGAGCGATTTCCCAAAAGTTAAATAAGTCTCCTAATTCAAGGGCTCTTTTCAGGGAGATCTGTAGTGATCTCGATTGTTCTAAGCCACACAGTGTTGGACAAGATGTTTGGAACCAATGGAATTCCACTTTGGATCAATTGTCAAGTATAATGCAATTCTCAGCAGCAATGTAAGATAATTCTCTTCTTATTTTTAATATAGATTGTCCTTACTGAATTGCTGATTGGTTACCTTTAAATTTAAGCGTTGAGTGGCAGAAAGATAGACACCACGGTCCTGCTTGAAGAAATCACATCAACCAAGATGATCTTGACTTAGCACAAGACCTGGTTGGGGTTCTTCAACCTTTCTATGACATGACCCTTCAAGTCTCAATTAGCGGGGCCACTGTGGTAGACGGAAAGGTTCCACTACATCAAAAATAAAAAAAATCTCTGTTTTCTTTTCTTTACATAACATTCATCAGAAATCATGGACTATGGCGCAAGGACGGGACTCTACAGGACTAGAAGTTACATTACAAGCTACATATACACCTCACCTCCTATTACAACCTCACGTTTACATACACAACCCAGCTGCAGGACAGCTACAGATACTCATTTACACTGCATAGTATATACATACATTCTAAACTAGTGGATTTTCACAACTGACAGCTGCAGGCGACATCATAGAAGTACCACATTAAATCCCTCATGTTCTGACCAATCATAGTCACTCATTCAGATGTTTGTGCCTTCTACACGTCATGTACATTCCTGACCAACCACATTCACTCATACAGTTTCCCTGCAGCTGAAATCCCTCATACAGGGCTTCCTTGTAGCTGAATTCCCTCACATTTGTCTATATAAGGAGCTCTCTCCCCCCCCTCAGTTGTCTTTCCCTCAGTTCAGTACCCACCTATCACATACCCCACAACATTACATACCATCCAAACCCTTTACACATTATAACAACCCTTACCAACTCAATAAAAACTGAACTCACTCTCATATTCTCATATCTCTCATCTCAGTTCATTACTCACCAATTACAGTCACCCAACATTTACATTTACAGTTTACATATACTTAACAACCTACATACATAACAACCCTTAAATTAACAATAACAACAATTTATTCAGTGTCATCAACAAGCTCATCTTGAACCAACCAACCCTATCACTTCATTAAAACTTGCCAAGCTTACCTTGGTGGGTCTTGTTATCTGATAGTATAGAAGGGCAGAGTTTGCACCTCCATCATCCCCTTCTCCATTCAGCAAAAGGTTCTCAGGAACACTTTTGAGTCTTACACCGCTCGAATTGCCGACATCGTTGTCCTCATTGACCAGATCACTAGCCATCTGTCTTCAGCCATCTCGGAAAAGCGTGATGAATATGCCCCGGCCTTGGAAAAGAGTGACAAATATGCCCCAGCCTTGGAAAAGCGTGATGAATATCCCCCAGCCTTGAGAAATGCCTGTCGGGCTGGACTTCAGCTCACTAATAAATACTATACTCTGACCGACTGCTCGCCATTATATTGGGTTGCTATGAGTATGTATTTTCCATTGTTTCTGCTAAACTAAGATATTACTGATCGTGGTTCTACAGTCTTGCATCCTTCATTCAAAGACGAGTACTTCAAACTCGCAAAATGGCAACCAGAATGGATCGAAGAAGCAATCAGGCTGACTCGTGAGATGTGGGAAGCTCACTACAAACCTACACCTCAGACATCCGAATCACAGCAAGCACACCCTGGTATAAAGGTGAGTAAGATAATTATATCATAGATTCATACTTGATGAAAATTTTTGCTAACCTTCTTTCCTTTCCAAACTAAAGCCTGCAAAAGGAATTCTGGCAGGTTTAATTGCCGCCTCAGAAGCTCGAGGAGGGAACACCCTGGTTGATCCGATTCACATGTGGCTTGCAGGGGGTTTGACTTTAACCAATGAGGGACAGCCGGTGAATCCCCTCAAATGGTGGTTGCAAAAACGTTGTGCAGGGAATGATCATGGCGGTCTGGTAGAGATGGCCCTTGATGTGTTAAGCTGTCCTGGTCAGCTTTTTGTATCTCAAATGGGGGTTGTTGATTGGTGTACTAATGGCAACACGCTTATACACAGCAACAACCGTGGATGTTGAACAATTGTTCAGTTTTGGGAGGGAATACGTTTCCGTTAGAAGGCACTGTCTCAGTGCTTCATCAGTCACCAAAGGTATGACCGTGGCGTTTTACTCCAAGACAAGGAAAATAAAACCTGGAGTGTTAAAAAACTGGAAGTTAAATAAGGAGAACCAGGCTAAGCAAAAAGGTAAAGGAAAATCGGTGAGATGAAGCACAAATTTTCCTTTCTGGTGTTTTTTTTTTTTATTCATAAAGATAATCTGGTGTTTTTTTCTTTATTCATAAAGATAATCTCATGAAAATAAGCACGAGTTGAGTTTATGAGCTTACTTAGCCGCAAAAATAACTCCACACCTGGAGGTACCTGCAACAGGTACCCGGGTACCTGCCCCAGGAAGGTGCGGGTGTGGGTGCAGGTGTCCAGATTTGGGCAATTTTTGGGAAGGTACCCACACCTGCTACAGGTACCCAGGTATCAACTGACATCTCTAGTCCCAAATCAATTCTGACTGAATTTTGAATCACTTCTTCATCCACTTTGCAATTCATTTAGGGATTAGTTACTAATCCACATCAGGCCCGCATTCAATCAAAACTCACATAAAATTCAGCTCTGGCACTCCCTGGGGAGTGGGAACATATCTCCCCTGGTGATCCCTACTTCAAAAATTTATCCAAATTGGCTGTCAGTTGGAGTCAAGCACTTTTTGTTTGGTCAGCTTGTGGGGAAATCAGCTAGGTTTGGGGAGGACCAGAATCAGAAAAGGAAAATTTTAAACATAAACAAAACTACTGGAAAGAGCAATCTGGAATTTCAAAAAATTTACAACAGTTGCAACTCAGCCTCCAGACAGTCCCTAAAACCATGTGGCTTGCTCAAGGGTTATATTTGGACAATGAAGGGCAGCTGGTGAACCCCCTTTTATGAATGTTATGGTCTAGTCTTGGGAGAAAAAGGGGTCATCAAAGGCATCCAGCACAGTTACAGAAAATGGGTACAGTTTGGCACTCTCTGGAGAGTGCATCAAAATCTCCCCTGGTGACGGAGGAAATCCAGTGCCAATGTTAGAGATGGCACTGGGCACCCGCCGGCAGGTACCCGTCACACTTCAGCACATAATTCTATGCGCCTGCAGGCACCCATGGCGGGTGCCGGGGTTTCCATTTGATTAAAAATAAATGCAGGGAGCTGCACGCGCGCAATGGGTACCTGCAAGCGCATAGAATTGTGTGCTGAAGTGTGACGGGTACCCGCCGGCGGGTGCCAAGTGCTAGCTCTAAGTGCCATCTGGAACAGGCCTCTGTGATTATTTCCGAAATACCCTTGGCTAATCCACCAGTTTAGTGTTGTGAGATGTGGCGCAGGCTCTGCAGCGCAGGCTTCCATGTACATGTCACAGAAAGCAATCCTATATGGTAGATTGCAGGATGAGGAAGCAATCTGGGATCTCCAGGCTCTCAAACCTTGAGATTGCTTTCTGTGACATGTACATGTAAGATATGCACATGGATGCCTGCGCTGCAGAGCCTGCGCTACATCTCATAACACTAAGCTGGTGGATTGCCAAAGGGTGTGTGGGAAATAATCACAGAGGCCTGTTCCAGATGGCACTGAATTTCCTCAGTCACCAGGGGAGATTTTGACGCACTCTCCAGAGAGTGCCAAACTGTACCCTTTTTCTGTAACTGTGCTGGATGCCTTTGTTGAAAGTAGTGTAAGAATTAATGAAAAATTATCAAACTAATCCACAAATGATCTGAAACTGATCCTGATTTCATGCATAAAAAATCCAGAATTCATGCAGAAGTCAACTGGAACACAACAGGAATGCGGTTGAAACCTTTAAGACACAATGGTCACAATCAAATTATCATTCAATTTGAACTGTTTGTTAATTGAGATGAATTCTTGAGGCTCAATTCATATCATTTACATGCGCATGAAGTTGTTCATTTTTTTCACTTTGCTTATGTAACTGTCATGTGCATGTGTGTAAGGGCCTGTACCATAGTGACCCGAAAAGCAGTTTTTCGGCCGGAAATCTGCTTTTCTTACAGAAAAAAGTTTCCCCTCAAAAACATGTACCACAGCACCCGTTTTTGGGGGGATCCAGTAATCAATTTCCTTCAGAAATTGCCAATTTCCAGAAACAGGTCTGACCCTGTTTTCTCAAGCAATTTCCACACTCGCTGCGCCCGCCCGTCCCACCTCTTGGACGATACAACACTCTCATCCCAGATAGTCCTGCCACCAATACAAAGTATTTGTTTGAGAGGAGCTCTGTCCTCCACCCTCCATGACCATCTATCATACAGGTCCAAGAGGAATCCTCCCCTCTTTCCACCTGATATAACTTGATCGGTCCAAGAGGAAGTAGTGGACTCTGGAGTGTTCCCCTTGGACCGATACAATGTATAGGTATTGGTCTGAGAGGATCTGTCTCCTCTTCTCCCTTGGACGGAACAATACTTCCTTCATATCACTCAAAACCACCCCTTCTTCCTCTCCACCCGATTTAACTAGATTGGCTTGAGAGGAAGAAGGGGTGTTTTCCCCTTGGACCAATACAATTTGTCTGGGGGGGTTTGTCTCCTTTTCCCCTCGGATGGAGCGGTCACAGACTTGTCTGCCTCTTCCTCTCTGACCAACACAGCTTGATTGGTCTGAGAGGAAGGAGAGGTTTGGCCCTCCTGCCTTCCGTTGTGGACCGATACGTGTTTATCGGCCTGATGTTGAGGAACCCCATCGGCCTCATACTGCATAATATATGTGTTATGTATGTGTGTACATACATAGTCCGAGCGGAGAAGATTCTTGCAGCAAGGAACTCAGTGAAGGAACTTGTGGTTATGGTACACGTTTATGCAGAGCTGTTTTTATTGCTTGATAAACAGAATATTGAAAAAAAGAAAGCTGTTTTCCTCGCGCGGGAAAAACAGATTTTGTATGGTACAGGCCCTAAGTTTGTTACAAATTGCAGGCTGGGCCCCCCGCAGATCAACAACGTGTACACACCTGTTAGAATGATGCAAAAGGCCCATCTGAATTGTCATATTTCCCTAAAGAAGGCTGGTATCATCTAGAATTGAGCCAAAAAAGGATGAAAGTAGGGTGAAAATATGAGTCAAGTAAATCTTGGAGGTGTGTGGTCCCAGATTTGTGTCTGTTTGTTTTCCAATTTCTCCATGCATATGCATGTGAGTTTTATTCCACTTTGACAATTTCACCTTTGTGTACGCGCGTGAATGAGGGTGACAGATCAATGGATGGGCCTTTCACAGCTCCATTACAAATAAAAACCAGTCAGAAAGCCATGAAAACCCCCACAATTCACATTTACGTTGAGTGAAACCCCTTTGACATAGAGAAATTGATCAACAGAAATTTGCCATAAATGAATAATAATTGGGCATTGATTAGCTATGATTTTGTTACAAGTTGTAATTAAGTTATCATTAGAAAATTGAATGGTTCTATACAACATTGCACAAGTTCCTGTGACAATTTGGCATCACTTCTGACACACTTTGCATTGACTTCTGAAGACTTTATCAATCATTTCCTAATCCAAATCTGACTCAAATCAGACCCTGAACAGCATAAAATTAGACTCTGGCACTCTCTGGAGAGTGCATCCTGACTCAAATCAGACCCTGAAAAGCATAAAATTAGACTCTGGCACTCTCTGGAGAGTGCATCCTGACTCAAATCAGACCCTGAACAGCATAAAATTAGACTCTGGCACTCTCTGGAGAGTGCATCAAAGTCTCCCCTGGTGAGTTGTCCAGGTATGTTTTTTCCCTATCGTTTCTTTGAAACTCAAACAACCATCTGACCAACTTGTGTACAAAACAGAAACAAAAGTGGACATCAAGAAATCATTCCACTTTGGTTGGGATTAGAGATAGTCATTTGGGACCCGGGTACCAAGCGGTACCCGGGTACCGCACCGCTTTTTGGCCAATTTCAGGTACCTAGTACCAAACCCGGCACCGCCTGGGAGGTACCACGGGTACCGCTGGCGGGTACCGCGGGTACCATCCGTGATATTTTTTGGTGTGGCAGCGTCCTACTGTCCTGCTTGCTCCATCCAGTTTGTTGCCGTCCTTTGCGACAAGCTGGAGGGCAAACAGGCCACTGTTCGCCGGGAGGGACTCCTCCCGGCAAGCACTGGCTCTCCTCTTTGACCGGAGGAATCCCTCCGGTTGAGGAGGAATACACACCTCTGACCGGAGGAATTGATCCATCCGATTGGAGGCATGTACACCTCTTTGACCGGAGGAATGGCTCCGGTCAAAGAGGCAAGTCCACCCAGCGAGCTGGATATGCGTCCAGCTCACCCGGTGGACATCCCTAGCTCCCTTGGAAGATTCCTCTCGGCGAACTGGATACATATGTATCCCGCTTGGCGAGGGGACTCCTCTCCAGCTCATCAAGAGGTTCTTCGGCGTCCGCGAGCTGGATACAATATATGTATCCAGCTTTGCGGGAGGAGTCCCCTTGGCGAGCTGGATACGCCGAGAGGAATCCTCCCAGCTTGCTGGGGGGCCTTCGCCGAGCTGGATCTACCGAGTCCAGGCTCTCAATCCCCCGGGGGGTGGGAGGTACTTGTAGGCGGTACCCGGGTACCGCACCAATTTCCGGCCAAAACCCAGTACACCCGGGGAGTCCTTCCACAAGGATAACCCGTAGGATCCACGAGGAGTCCACGTGGTAGCCACGCGCGAGGTCGGACCAGCGGCTGTTGGTCCACACGTTCACGGGGTCTCCACCAAGTGGATCACGGGGGCACCTCGTGATGGCCCCGAGGATTCCACGGATACTTACAGATGCGTACCCGTGGAATCCACGTGGCCACGTAGGCGGGCCAGTGAAAAATTCAGCAGAAGCGCACCTTGTTCAAATGTATTGCTCATGGGACTCGAACCCACACCCAGGCTCGGAGCTCGTAGTGGCAGTGCCATACAACTCGACTATTTCACATTGTCACATATGGCTGCTTTACACAATATCAACCCCCCAAGCGATGGTTTGCGATCGGGTTTGCGATAGGTTTTTTTTTCAAGTTTTTTTTTAATTTTTTTTTTTCCTCTATTCAAAAAAAAAGTTTTGTCAGACTTTCAAAACCTCAGGACCAGCCTGAGGTGGTCTTGGCTGGAAGTAAAAAAAAAAGAAAAAGCCGTGGAACCGACGTGAGCAATGAGCTGACGTGGTCTCCACGTGTGCCAGGAAGGCACATCGTGGAACCGACGGGGAAAAGTGTGAAGCCCATCGGTTCCACGTGGAAAAAAAGCGTTTTGTGGAACCGACGAGCTTACTGAGGGGTTACCGAGCTGATCCTCGTCGGTCCCACGGATTACCCTCCTCTCGTCGGTTCCACAAACGGGCGGGGCAGGAAGTACCCCCGCCGTGTACCTAGTACCGCACCCGGCACCGCTGCGCGGGTGCGAGGCGGGTGCAAGGGGGTACCCGCCAAGCGGTACTAGGTACCCGCCGCGGGTACCGAATGACTATCTCTAGTTGGGATTATGTTTTGGTTAGGAGGCACTGTCTCAGTGACTCATCTCTCACTCAAGGGATGGCATTTCCTTTCTACTCCAAAAGCAGTAAGATACCAAATGGTGTGTTGCTTACATGGAAGATGAATCAGAGGAAACAAAAGAAACAAAAAGGCAAGGGAGACAGTAGGAAGAATGAAGAGAGTTTTGAGGTAGATAGCTATTAAATTAGTAATAAATACTTAGAACCAGTTTCTTGTAAGAAAAAAAAATGATAAAACAATGGTTACCTGCCCTCTGCAACCAGGTACCTGACATCTGGTAACTGAGTAACTGCTGCAACCTAATTTAGCGGGTGCAGGTCTCCAATTTGAGTGAAATTTTAGGGCAACCGCACCCATGGATTGGCGGGTACCCAGGTACACAGTGCCATCCCTAATTTTTATGTGAATTAAATTTGTGCTTTGATTGCGGACAAGTACTTTGATGAGTTCTGGTTGAGTTAAAACTGAGAATTGACTCAGTTTCAGGGTATAGTTCCATATGGTTTTTTGAGGAGTTCCAGATTAGTTCAGAATGAATGACATAGCAATTATCAAAAAAAAAAAAAAAAAAAAAAACTGGATGACTCCAAGGTGAGCTCTGAGTGAGTTCCAAAGGACTTTTGGGTGTTTTCCACATCAGTCCCAGATGAGTTCCAGACCAGTTATGAATTTTATACTTCACTGTTCCTCACTCATTGACCTATATTTGCCAAAAACATCCAGCACAGTTGTACAAAAAACACACAAATGGCACTCTCCATGTTAAGATTGAGCTCAGAGAAAAGAAGGCAAAAGGGGGGGCTATCCTGAAGAGACCAAGGATAGGACCAAGGAGCTGACAAGTGGTGGCAAGATTGCAAGAAGCTCTGACTTGATGATCATATCTCAAATATCAGAAGCAGACATATGTAGAAACAACTAGAGAGCCCCCTTGCAAGATCCAAAGGGGGCCTAGACAGATGGAAATTAGACAGGAAGTAGACATCTCACTTGAGATGAAAAAAAAAAACAGACATCACACAGAGTGATGGAAAGGTTTTAAACAGAGTTGAGAGACTGTGAGCGGACCAGAGATTCAGAATTCTGACACTCTAGAGGATGGGAACAGATCTGCCCTGGTGGTTGGTGTAGCAGATTCCTTTTGGCGCTAACACTAAACAAATTGTTAGCGCAGAACAAAAAAGCTACACTACAGCTTGGTTTTAGCAGAATAAAATCCTGCTAACACTGTGAATTACTGGCCAAAAAAATCAACGCTATGCTAGTATGTAGGGTAGCGTAACTGCCCATTGTTGGCCTTAGAATTAGCGGACTGTTAGCAGCGCTAAGTGAGGCTGCTTTTTAACAACCACACCAGGTACCCGCAGACCTGCTTTCTTCCACTTTAACAGTTGAGGTTTTTATAGGGCAGTACCTGCACCTGTGGTGGGTACCTGGGTGCCAAATCCAGCGGATGCTTGGAGACCATCCAGCAGATGCATTCTGGGGAAACATCCAGATTTGCACAATACAAGTGTCATCCAGCAGACGCTTCCTGCAGCGCAAGAGCTGGACATCCGCGGACATGTCCAAAAGGATTTCCATTTGGCATCCGCGACGCCCCGTGGTCTAGGGGATTTGGGACTGAACAGACAAACAGGGAATATTATTTTGACGTCTTAACTTTTGAAAGTTCAAGCGTTCGGTGGTCACACAACAACTTGTTTAGCAGCGCAATTTCATGATCGAATAAGAAGTAGCGTTCTTGGTTTGAACTCGATATGAGTGAGTTCACGAGTATAACGGGTAGGTTGTTATACTTCCCGTTCACGTTCAGCAAATGAAAGAGTAGCGTGATCGCGACTATTCTTGTCTGAGAAGATACGTTTTTCGGAGGTGGACGCGAGAAGATTTCGTCCAAGACTTTGCCAAGAAAATATCTGACATGATTGCGGTAGTCGATATCTATCATCGCAGCAAAGTCGCTCAACCTCGGTTCATCGTTTACCAGGTTGGCCTCTCCCCATATTCCTGAGCAATAACCCGAGGTGTGTAGATTGTACATGGTCAGATGGTTTTCTGATGCATATTTTGGATAACTTACGGAAATTTGCAGAGAGACCCTCATTGGGGCGAAGGAGCTCTGAAAGAGGGTTTTTTTGCAATAAAATTTTGGTATTTGTAAGTATTTGAATACATGCGATCTTAGAAAAAGACTTGATTGGTGAAAACAGGTGAAAACACACCCGAGGCCCATGGGGACGTTTCGATCGGCTGTCGGCTTGACTTGGACATAAACCGGATTCGCGAATACACACCCGAGGCCCATGAGGACTGTCGGCTTAACTCTGACATAGTGGGCTTCATCATTTCCGAGATTTCTTGAGTGAGGTCCTGATCCTCGTAATTTTGCAGACGAAGAGTGTGAAGCGCATGTAGGATTTCAATGTGAATGTCTTGGTATGGGCGATGGTTCTCCATTGTCTTGGTGAGTGCTTTGCACCATTCCTTCAGATGTTCCCGAGACATGTATGTCTGGTAAAGGAGATGGTGGACCGCTTGATTCACAAGGTTAAGTCGCTGTTCGTTACGATTCACGGAATTAGCCATTTTCCCCAGATTTTTGAATCGGGTTTGGAAATAGGCAATTTCTGCTCTATCTGGATCCATAGGAATTCGGACTTGAGTAATAGTAGTCAGACAAAGTCAGAATCAAGGGGGTCACATGCGAGTCCAACAAGCAAGTGGTGGACAGGAGGCGGCCAATGAAAAAACTGAGCGAGGTGAGAGAACATACTGTAGCCAGAAGCTGATGATATAACGGGTTGATCATCCTGAAATTTATCCACATCATCCAAGAAGTTACCCTCAAATTTACTTGGAAGCCAAATGAGTGATACGGGCTTCTTGCAGTCGGTGTCGATTGTGAGCTGGCTTACGAAGACGAAAACGAGCAGAAAATGAGGAAGCCACATGGTCGGTCAAAGGATTGCCTTGCGGCTAGTGATTATGAGGCGAGCTAGTGACCTGCATCTGATCCCACGGGATGCTTGTGTATCATGAGGCACCTATTTATGTAAAAAACATCCTGATACACAGCCTTACACAGCCGGGTCCAGGTATACATACCAAACAGTCTGCGAATGCAAGTTACAACTTGTTTGATCTTAACCTGAAACTTGAATCTATCCGGGTGATTTTACGGCTGGTCATTCGTGTAACGACTCATTTGACAATTTGTCGGATTAGCTAACGGTTGATGACGCATTAGCGATCGAATTGTGGCTATGCTGATTATTAATCATTCCGTTGATGATTACGGTTCCGATCTGCATCGGCTATGACGTATTTCATTTAACTTTCATTTGTGGTTGCGCTTCGTTTTCTGGTTACCTGTTTCTATTTTTGAGGGATTGTTCCCTCCCTTCCTTTCCTTTTCTTTTCCTTATCGATATATTCTTTATCTTCCTCATCATTATCCTTTACCTTTATTGTTCCGAAGAAATCTTTAAACTCGGAAAGTTAGAACCTTTGAACATTGTGAATCAAGTTCGGTTGCATCCCGCATAGAACTTGAAATCTTATCCATTATTCAAGCATCAGCGAATTATCCTCTTGGATAATTTCATAGCCAACTTTATAGCGAACTGAATAATAGGGTAGCCTTCACAATTATATATCGATCATCAACAAACAAGGATATTATTATATAATTATACATATATACAAAAATTTTTGGCATGTCTGAACCATTGGTCATTTCGCCGATAACTCCAGTTAGAGTTTCTCCAAGGTTCACCCCTTCCCCTCCCAATCACTCTTCATCTGTAAACCCGATCCCTATTTGACCACAATCAACTCCATTTTTCTCCTTCAATACACCATCCCCTTTCAATCATAATTTGCCTTCCTTTATTAATTTTTTGCCTCGCCCGATTCCTGGAGTCGATCTGCCAATTCCCGGTGTGGACATGCCTATTGCTGGTTCCAGCGGAAATCACCCCATGAATGATTCAATTGGAAATCGCGCCGGCCCAACTGGGAGTCAAGACAATGTCGCCGGTCCGAGTGGTAATCAAGATGACAATTTTTCGGCTCTCCTTTCAAATTTGCGCGTCGATAATTCGGCTCAATCCACACTCATCAGTGATCAGGCGGCGTCAATTGCCTTGTTGAACGCTCAAGCTCGACAGGACAAGAAAGCAATCAAGGATCTTCAAGCCGACAATAAGAACATTAAAGACATTTTCCATTCTGAAATTATTAAGGTCCAGTCGGCGCAGATCGAATCAGCGGCTCATCTTTGTGGAATGGTCGAAGGATTTAAGGAAGCGATGGACGGTCGAATGGGTTGAATGGAGGTGCTTCCAACATCGCAGGATCGGCCTAGGTTTTTTGTCGAGCCTCCTCATCAGGCCAATATCTATTTTACCGGAATGCCAAAGGAAACTAATAACTTTTGTTTCTCTATGAGAAACATCTTTGAGCGCATTGGTGATCAGTTTAACACAGAAAAACAGAAGATTCTGTGGATTTCGGGTTATTTTCGTTCGGAGTCTGGTCGAATGGACAAAAGCGTTCCGTCTTATGTTTGGTGGCGAGGTTTGCTTGGCAAAAACGCGGCGGTTCTCAAGTTGCCCACGTTGAAGGCCTCGGCTAGAATGGATTATGTTTTGCCGGAATTACGGGATTCTGAATCTTTTTTGGAGTCAATCAAGCATACTTTTGCAAATCGCCATGAACTCGAGCAAGCAGAGGCGGCCTTTCACGCCGCAAGACAAGGAAATCGATCTATCGAGGAGTTTAACATTATCTTCAATGCTCTTTGTCGTCCCCTCGAATTGACCGACCGATCTAAATGTTTGGCTTATGATAATGACAGCTCTGTTTATGAAACTAAAGGTCAAAACCGTAAATTTTATATGTAATTAAGGTTTGTAGACCCTTGCACTATAACTGTGCTGAAATAAAACACTGGTAAAAATAATACCAAGCTTGTTACGTGGTAATTAGCCACTACAAGGGTTTTTCTCTCTTTATGTAAGAGGTAAAAGGATTTATTATTAATAACAGGGAGTTGAGGCGTAAAAATAGCTGGTAAGAGCTTAAGCTGATTGGCTGCTTGACAGAGGCTGTAGTCTTACTGCAACTATTTTTAAAGAATTTACGCTGAAAATTGCTATATAAGGGATTTTCACCAGGAAAAAAAAGTAGTCACTTGATGGCAAGTGACATGACACAGCTTTGTTTTCAGCTCCAATGCTGCTCCTCTCCACCAGCACATCTAGGGCTCACATTACAGGTTTCAGGATCAAGGCACTCAATGTGACAAAACCAGATGATGCTCAGCTTTGGCCCTGGCTCAGCTGATGCTCAGCTTTTACCCTGGCTCAGCTGATGCTCAGCTTTTACCCTGGCTCAGCTGATGCTCAGTTTTGCCCTGGCCCAGCTGATGCTCAGCTTTAGAACCGTCCACCTGATGATAATCTTTGGCCCTGGCACAGCTGATGCTCATCTTTGGCCCTGGCACAGCTGATGCTCAGCCTTGGCCGTGGCTCAGCTGATGCTCAGCTTTGGCCCTAGCCTAGCTGATTTTCAGCTCTGGTCCCGTCCAAGCTGATTCCCATCTTTTTCTCTGGCCTGGCTCAGCTGATACTCAGCAAGCTGAGCATCAGCTGGCCAGCTGGCCCAGCACTGGGTCAAAGCTGAGCATCAGCTGGGACAGGACTAGGAAAAGGCTGAGCAAGGACTGGTGCAAAGCTGAGCATCAGCTGCGCCAGGAATAGTACAAAGCTGAACATTACCTGGGCAAGGACTAGTCAAAAGGCTTTATTCCAATTCTGAGAGTGAGCTGCGGGAAAAAGCTGAGTATGAGCTGGGCAAAAAAGCTGAGTATGAGCTGGGTACCAAAGGACAGAACTGAGGATCAGTTATGTTCATCAAAAACTAAACAGGACCTCCTTGTTAAATTTTGGAAGTTGAGGAGATGGTTGGGAGATTGGTGTAGATGGTGAATAGATATTGGATAGATGGTGGGTAGCTGCCTGGAGCTGGTGTGATGTCACTTGTCATCAACTTACTATTTTATTTTCCTGGTGTTTGTTGAATTTAAAGTGTAGATTCTAGTAATTTTGACGTGCTAGGTGGGGTTTTATAAGGGATACACTGCTCTTGAAAGCAGGAGGAGAAATATTCACGAGTAACTTACAGGTTATGGTGGGTGAATAGTCGGGGGGATCTTTTCCTGAGGGCCAAATAGGCCTCTATTTATAGAGGGGACTTCAGTGGGCGTAAACACTGAGTCCTTTTCTCCCTATGGGAGTATCCAGGGCTGTAGCCGTGAAAAGGGCTTGGCTGTGGGTATTTTAATTGTATTAAAATAGACTAATTTCCCTGACTCTGTCACATGACATGTTTATAACCAATTGTCATGTGAAAGAGCTTCAGTAGAAGTCTACATAATACTTTCACGGGGTATTTTTACACGAGTAATATTACTCATTATTGTACAACAGTTTAATTTTGTGTACTTTAATTGTTTTACTAATTTTTTGTATGTAATACTATTTTTGGGCGCTTTCTGTGGCCAATTCTAATTTATACAATTAGTACATGAAGGAATAGGAATAAGGGGGTACTTTAAGTGGGTGACCCCCCTTAATTTATGATGAGGAATCTGATTCTGCAATAATAATTTAATAATTATTATTATTTACTGAGTTATTGCAGTCTTTTGGATACTTGATGTATCTCTAAGGCTGACAGATAAAGCCATTGATCCGAATATCATCAAAATGGCTTTGTTTCGGGGTCGATGGGATGAAACGGTTAATTTGGAGGCTCGTCAAGAAATAGCAGAAGAAGTTGCTAGGAACGTTTCCGGGGTTAGCAAGATTCTCGATCCCCGACCGCATCAAAAGCAGCAACCTGTCCATCCTTCCGGAAACAATCACCCCCGGTCTTCCATTCCTTCTCATCCGCCTCCCCATTCTAAGTTACCCGATGGTGCTCCCATGGATGTCGACAAGATCTCCGCCTTATTGAAGGACACAGGTTTCACTTACAAGGATTTTCGACAAGCCTGTGTTGATCGCAATATTTGTATCCGTTGTGGCGGTACATACGATAATGCGCACTATATCAAGCAGGGTTGCACTTTGGGACCGGAGATGAAGATGGATCTTTCCGACATGCTGGGTCTTTGGGCGGAATGGGGGGGGTCAAGTCAAAGGAGCAAACCGAAGAAACGGAGTGATTCGAAGTGGGCCCCTGAAAATAGAAAGCCGGCGGTTTCAAGTCGAGCGGAAGGTTCTGGTCGACCACCTTTGCAATCTCATGCTAGTAGGAGTCCTACGGTTTCTCCTCCGGCCAGCCGACCAGATAAGGGCAAGAAACGCCAGTCGGTGGCTGAGGTCGAGGGTCTGCCGTTCAAGAAAAGGGCATCCGGTTCTCAGGGTGGTTTTGAAGATCCGGCTTTGTCTGCGGAGGCTATTGGTATGGGGGACATGACGGCGGGCGAGGTGTTTTTCAACACTTGTATGGCAGACAAGATGAATTCTGCCAATTGTAAGCAAACTTATATTATTAAGAAATCCCTCGTCCTGATAATCAACCTTTCTTTTCCGGTCATTTGCTAATAAATAATAATAACAAGGCTAATGTTTATGTTTTGGTTGATTCGGGCGCATCCGCCTCCTTTGTTGATGCTGATTTTGCTCATAGAATTAAAATGGAGATTTTCCCCTTGGCAGAGGGTGTTTGTTGTAAATCTTTCGATGGTTCACCATGAGCGGCTTCGGGCGAAATTCTTTCTTACGCAAAATGAGATGTTTTAATCCCCACGGATACGGGTTCCTTTCTCTTCTCTCACGTTATCCTTTATTTAACCAAGTTGGCATCGGCGGACGTTATTCTAGGCAACTCCTGGTTGAAGGACTCAGGTTCTTTTGTAGGGGGATCTAATAGCGATATTGTAATGTATGACTGCATACAAGAGTGTTCTGAAGTTTCCTGTAATGAATCTAAGATGCTTACAGAAAGATTTTCTGACGTTTTTGTCACTGAGTCTTTAGCAAATTTGCCTCCTCACCGTGGTCAATTTGACTGCATGGTCAATTTGAAAGACGGGGCGGTGCCTCCTTTTGGCAAGATGTACAACTTGAGCAAAACGGAAAGGGATGAGTTGAAAGCGTATGTAGATGAGAATTTAGCTAAAGGGTTTATTCGGCTTTTCTCTTCGCCGGCTGCGGTGCCTATTTTTTATGTGAAGGTGCCGGGCAAAGCTAATCGGCCTTGCGTAGACTACCGCTTACTTAACAACATGACCATCAGGGACTCTTACCCCCTCCCGGTCATTGCTCACCTTCTGAATAATTTGCAGGGATGCAAGTTCCTTTCCAAGATCGACCTAAAGGCGGCTTTTAACCTTTTGCGGGTGGCTGAGGGACACGAGTGGAAAACGGCTTTTCGGACGCCATGGGGACTTTATGAATACCAAGTAATGCCATTCGGTTTGGCTAACGCGCCAGCTACCTTCCAGCGTTTTATTCAACATGTCTTACGGGAATTTTTGGATGTTTCTTGTTTTGTTTACATTGATGACATTTTGATTTTCTCAAAGACTCGTGAACAGCATTTGGTTGATCTGGAGAACATTCTGTTGAAGCTTTGTGAGTTTTCTTTGAAGGCTTCGCTAAACAAGTGTGAATTTTTTTGTTCTAAGGTTACGTTTTTGGGGTTTGATATCACTGATAGAGGTTTGAAAATGAACAAGGGCAAACTAACCACAATTAATGATTGGCCGTATCCAGTGACGGTGCGAGGTCTACGGAAATTTTTAGGCTTCACTAACTTCTATAGACGATTCATTCCTAGGTTTTCCTCGGTGGCGGCTCCGCTGACTACCTTAACGCAAGAAAAATATAGCGATTCTGAGGATTTGAATTCTGCGGAGGCGGTCAAATCTTTTAATGCTCTAAAGACATTGTTTGTTAACAAGCCCTTGCTTTTACACTTCGATTTTGACAAGGATAGGGTCGTCCACGTGGATAGCTCAGCGTATGCTATAGCGGCTGTATTGAGTCAACCAAATTCTTCTGGAGATTTTCTCCCTGTCAGTTATTTCTCGCGGAAGCTGACGGAGCGGGAGCGCTCGTGGAAAATTTTTGATTTGGAGCTTTTGGCGATTGTTTCGGCATGCCAGGAATGGCGTGCTTGGTTGATGGGGACGGAACGTCCAGTCAAGATGTTCTCCGATCATTCTAACCTTCTGTATTTTAAGACGGCCAAGTACATTTCCCCAAAGCAAGCCCGTTGGGCATTATTCTTGGACAATTTTAATATGCTAATTTATCATATAGTCGGCTCTAAGAACCCAGCAGACGGTCCGGGTAGGAGAGAAGATTATTGTGACAGCAGGACTCGGGAGACTCGTGTTAATCTAATAAGCGACAAGATGGTTTCATGCAAGGAAGCTGGAGTTGATGATGGTTCTGCGTTCACTTCTCATGACTTATTCTTCCAACGTCCTTCTAAGAGTTTGTTGAAATATTTTGCTGACAACTACTCTCCTGAGGAAAAGACGGGAAAATCTCTTCGCTTTGCTAACAACGTCTATTGGCATCAGGGCAGGATTTTGGTTCCGGCTTCGTTGAAATCTTGGCTGACTTCTCTGTATCATGACTCACCTACGGTGGGTCACCCGGGAATTGCAAGGACTTTATCGACTTTGACACGCACTTTTTCCTGGCCAAGTGTGAAATCTTTTGTCTTTAAGTACGTTAACAGTTGCGACTCTTGCCAGCGAGTTAAGGCGCGCCGACGGGCGGCGGACGGCAAGCTGGTTTCTATTGCAGCTAATCCAAAGCCGTGGAGTGTGATCGGTATGGATATGATAGTCAAGTTGCCTGTTTCTGGCGGTTTTGATTCTGTTTTAGTGGTCATTGACTTGTTGAGCAAGCTAACTCATTTTATTCCGTGTAAGGAAGCTTCCTCGTCATTGGTTTTAGCGGATCTTTTTCGGAAGAACATTTTTAGGTTACACGGTTTACCAGACAAGATAGTTTCTGATAGAGGGAGCACCTTTGTCAGCGATTTTTGGAAGGAGCTTTTGCGTTCTCTTGGCATTCTCCCGGCGTTTTCTACGGCGTATCATCCGCAAACCGATGGACAAACGGAGCGAATGAATCAGGTGCTTGAGGATTATCTCCGCCATTTCTGCTCGTATTATCAGGATAATTGGTATAAATGTTTGGAGATGGCAGAGTTCTCCATTAACAATCTGGACTCGGCGAGTACTAAGATTTCTCCATTTTTCTTCACTTACGGCTTTCATCCAAGGTTCAATTTGCTCACGGAAAACATGGGACGTAAGGAATTGGATGAATTTTTAGTAGATTTGCAAGAAACTCAAGAAACCGCAATGGAATGTTTACAACAGGCGAGAATAAAGCAAGCAGCGTACTACAACAAGGGAAGAAGAAACGCTCCGGTTTATCACAAGGGCGATAGGGTTCTGCTTCTAAGGAAATTCATCCAATCTCGGAGGATTAATTCTAAGTTGGACTACCGCTATATTGGTCCGTTTAGGGTCGTAAAGATGGTTGGACAGAACGCGGTTAAGCTTGATTTGGCGAAAGACTACCCCAAGTTGCACCCAGTCTTTAACGTTTTGCTGCTGACTCATTATGTTTCCCCTGAAGAGTTTGAAGGCCGCAACACTAGTTTGGGAATCAAGGAACGATATTATACTGACAATGAAATTGTGGATTGGTCAAGGATCAAAGGAGTTCTTGATGTAAGAACTGTTAAAAAGGGCAAGTTTGATTATTTAATTTCATGGAAGAACTCAACGCCTGGAGAAGACACTTGGGTTTCACAGAACCATATTCCGGTGGCTGCTGACCCTTATTTAGAGATGTTTAGAAAAGCTTCGGAAATCCAGAAGAAAAGAAAGGTGAAGAACGTGAAAGCTGTTGCTACTTATTTTGTCAAGGTGTAGTAGGCTGAGCTTATTTTGTAACGACTCATTTGACAATTTGTCGGATTAGCTAATGGTTGATGACGCATTAGCGATTGAATTGTGGCTATGCTGATTATTAATCATTCCGTTGATGATTACGGTTCCAATCTGCATCGGCTATGACGTATTTCATTTAACTTTCATTTGTGGTTGCGCTTCGTTTTCTGGTTACCTGTTTCTATTTTTGAGGGATTGTTCCCTCCCTTCCTTTCCTTTTCTTTTCCTTATCGATATATTCTTTATCTTCCTCATCATTATCCTTTACCTTTATCGTTCCGAAGAAATCTTTAAACTCGGAAAGTTAGAACCTTTGAACATTGTGAATCAAGTTCGGTTGCATCCCGCATAGAACTTGAAATCTTATCTGTTATTCAAGCATCGGCGAATTATCCTCTTGGATAATTTCATAGCCAACTTTATAGCGAACTGAACAATAGGGTAGCCTTCACAATTCGCCAGTGAAGGGAGGCGGAAGAACCGCCTCTCAGCATCTAGTGTAATTGCCTCTGTAAATTTCAGCGCCCTAACTTAGAGCGCTTGGACAAACCCGGGAGCTATCACAATAGGTCCCCAAGTTCACCCGGTACGGGCTGAGGGGAGTAGTTTCTTTCTTCCTTCCGGCACCAGGAAAAATAAATTGTCACTGGACTACAGGTGACATCAGCCTAAGTCCACTGAGCTACCCACCAGTTGCACAGTTGGCCGCATGTACAGCCCCCTGTAGGAAACAAAGGGGCCATTGTAGCCTAGTTGTGGTAGTGCCAGAGCTGGAAAAAAGTGACAGCCATTGTTGCTTGATGTCACCTGATGTAAAGATGGCACCAGGTACCCGCCACCCGCCAGCAGGTACCTGTGGCCTTAGAGGAGGGTACCCGCTGGCGGGTGCCACCGTGGGTGCGGGTGTCCAACTTTGGGAAACCAAGTGTGGCGGGTACCCGCCATAAATCTGCTTGGATGATCTCCTGGGCTTGTTGTACACGCCACAGTTGTACTGTTGGATTACGTGTAATCCAACAGTACAGCCGCAGCACACTGAGCTTGCGGCAGCCAGCTCTCGCCGCACTGAGCTTGCTCTAATCCCAACGACTACATACCATCACCGGCCAACTCCATGGCACCAAAGCAGCCAAGCAAGAAGAGGCACAAGCGTATAGCATCACCTACCTCCTCAATCACTAGTACCTCTGGCAAACACAGCAATTGTCCTCCCAAGAAACAAAGCCACACAATAGTCATTGTTGGAGACTCCAATGAAAAAATGCAGGGAAAAAATCTCAGCACTCCCGGGGGCATTCAATCTATGCTCACAGAAGATCAAGAGCTGAGTAAGTCCTAGTCCTTCCGTGTCATCATTGATCAAAACAACTGAAATTGATTCCTTTTGTTCTATAGAAAAGGCGATTTGAGTTCATAAAGCTGAACAAAGCCAATGTTATGCCTACTATCTCCCCCCACAACTCTCTGAATCAAAGGACAAAAACAGCCAACCCATGATTGGTTGCCTTTGTAAAAAGTATGTCTCCTTGTTTGATTTCTTTTCCTTCCTCACTTGACCACTGAATTATTTTCTACTTCCAGGTGTGGCAACCAGATAAACCGACCAATGTATGACAGTTCCCCAACCAACCTTTCAAAGCATGTGGCCAGTTGCATGCTGAAGGTACAGGATGCCAAGACTCAAAAATTAACATCTCTGGGGATCACCGGTACGGGTGATGTTGACCAACAAGATGTGAGTTCCTCAACTTTTCCTTTTTTACCTCCCTTGCTCCAACCCATTGCACCGAACAAGGACTGACCTCAATCATATAACAGGTACCCCAGCTGTGTGCAATATGGTGCGCTGAAGGAGCTTGACTGTTCTCAGCTCTTGGCAAATAGGCTCACCAAGCCATCATGTACCAAACTGTTGTGAAAAACATACCAACTTGGAAGGCGGTCTCAAACAATATTGGCCGCTTATAAACCGCGGTACAGGAGTCATTTATGGAATCCCTTGAGGTGAGCTCTTTGCCTTCTTTCAATTTATCTCAAAAGATTGAGATCAATCAACTTTTCTGTGATTTTATTGTTAGAAACACCAAGGCGCAATGTACTTGGGACTCAATGCATGGCCGTCACCCAATGGATTTGAAATTTTGGGAACAGTGATATACCGCATGGTCCAAGACAAAACCGTTGGAGTTGACTTGGAGGCCATGCCTCTTGATTTCTTCAGGTTAAAAAAGAGTCACACTGGTGTTTATCTAGCTGAAATGGTCCAGACGATTGTAGAAAAGTTTGGTTTGCAAGACAAAGTAGGAGCCTTTTCTTCTATTTCCTCCCTCTTTATTTGCTAACAGTCAATCAATCTCTTCCCTTATAGATCTGTGGTATTGTCACTGACAATGCGTCAAACAATGCTACCATGATCAAGGAGCTTTAAAACTTCCACTGGCCTCAATTCAAAGGTGAACCACAATGGATTCAATTCTTTGCTCACACTCTTAATTTAATTGTGCAGGTTGTCTTGAGACCATTTGGCAGCCACAAGAAAACCCCTATTAACTCGGCCAACAAATATGAATCTGATGATAACAGTAACAACTTGGAACCCAAATACTCTGGGGATCCGGGTGACCAGATTCAACTGTAAGTGTTTTACAGTCTTCTATTGTACCAACCACAAGGAGATCCTTGCTGAGTGTGACCCAATTCTGTAGCATGACCCACAATTCTGATGGCAAAGACAAAACAAATATTGATGCACCTGCCCAAGGTGGGGATTTATTGGCTGCTGAGCTTGTTGAATTTGACGAGATTGAACTGGAGGATGATGATGTTTGTGAGTTAAGTGATGAGGGGGAAGATGACCAATACACTTCCAGATCGTGCAAAAAAACACTGCCAAAGGTAAGCAAGCCACCCTCCATTTCAGGCAATCGCTTACAAAACTACTAACTTCCATGCCCACCTGAGAACAGTTCCAAGCAATCTCCCGCAAGCTGAACAAATCCCCAAACTCAAAGGCACTTTTTGTTGAGCTCTGCCAGGATCATGGCTGTTCCAAGCCACACAGCATCCCTCGGGACGTGAGGACCAGATGGAACTCAACTTGGGCCCAGTTGTCTAGTATCATCCGATGCTCAGATCCAACATGAGTCCCCCTTTCCTGCCCTCATGTCATCGGCTATCATCATGACTAAATATGATGCTTGCTTTTGAAGCCTGGAGTGGCAGAAAGACAGGAGGCTTGGACCCTTGCAAGAATACCATGTAAACAAGGATTATCTTGACTTGGCCCGCGAACTGGTGGAGATCCTCCAACCATTTTACGAAATAACCTTACAGATCTCAACTACGGTGTGGTAGACGGAAAAGTGAAAAATCAAAGGTTTTGTCTCATACATATATTTACTCGCCCTAGGCCTCAATATACCACCAAATAGACCTCAGAAATGGATTCTACGGCCAATTTTACCCCTATTCACCACTGGAAGAATCACTGGAACCCCGCTGGATTGGAAGTTACACCCTCTCGGACCCTCATGGACACGGCCAGCCTCAGTCATTAACCTGTCACACCCCTCAAGTCACCTTTCCCAGGTATACACATACTCAGACCCAGCCAAACACATACTCTTTTCTATCCCTCTTATCTCCACTGCATATGCAGGGGACCAACCCCATTTCTTCTGTATTTGACATGTCCCCGCCTCATTTATGCACCCCTTGCAGCTGCATGCAGTCTTCTGACCCCATTTCTGCACTCTTTGCATTAGTCTGACACCACTCATTCACCCCTTGCATGAGTTACCCCTGTATTTGACATTTCCCCGCTTCGTTTATGCACTCCTTGCATTAGTATGACATCATCTTTCATTTCTCAACCCACTTTTTGCCTGTATTTAGTATCTTCTGACACCACTTGTACGCAGCCCACCAGCTAAAATCCCTCATCCAGGGTACCCCTTGTAGCTAAAATCCCTCACATTTGTCTATATAAGGAGCGCTCTCCCCCAAGTTGTTTTTCCCTCAGGTCAGTACTCCCCATTTATTTACATACCACCTCCACACTTAACATCACATCTATACCTCACCACAACCCTCATATTTGCAAATAACTACTGAACTCACTATCAACTCTCACATATCTGTCATCAAACAACTTCATCTGGAACTAGACCAGACCTATCACTTCATTAAAACTTGCCAAGCTTAGCTTGGTGGGTCTTGTTATCTGATAGCAGAAGGGTAGAGTTTTGCACCTCCATCATACCCTTCACCATTCAGCAAAAGGGTTTCACAACCAATTTTGAGTCTTACAACGGGTTCTGCTTGCATTGCTGATGTTGTTGTCTTTATCAACCAAATCACCAGCCATCTTTCAACTGCCATTTCTAACAACCAAAAGTACCCCCCTGCTTTGCGGAATGCTTTTTGTGCAGGGCTCCAGCTCACAAATAAGTACTATAATCTTACCAACTTCTCACCAATGTACCAAGTGGCCATGGGTGAGTCAATGAGGATCTTTTGATTTTACTTGATCAATTAACTGACAATTACTTTGTTAAGTTCTTCACCCATCATTCAAAGACAAGTATTTCAAACTTGCCAAGTGGGAACCTGAATGCATTGCAGAGGCTATTAGACTGAACTGTGAGATGTATGAAAATCACTACAAACCTGCACCTCAACCAGCTACATCCCAGCCAGTAAATCCCGGCACAATGGTAAGTGCTAATTTGGTGTTGTGAATCAGACTAAACTAACCCCATGCACAGCCCCCTCAAACAGGAATCCTCACAGGTTTGATTGTGGCTTAGCCTTCAGCCGCCCGCGGAGCAAGCACACCAAGCAACCCGCTGCACATGTGGCTTGCATGAAGGTTGTCACTAACTGAAGAAGGAAGGACAGTCGACCCCCTCAAATGGTGGATGCAACAGCAATGTGCTGGGAATTCTCATGGGGGCCTTCTTCAGATGGCACTTGATGTTTTGAGCTGCCCTGGTACACATTTTTTTTCTGTTTGATTCAATTTGTGTACTAACAAACAGCCCTGCTGATAAAACAGCAACAACCGTGGACGTGGAGAAAGCTTTCAGCTTTGGAAGGGAAGATGTTTCCCTGCAAAGACACCGGCTCAGTGCGGCATTGGTCACTCATAGGATGGCGGTTGCTTTCTACTCAAAAAATTGCAAGATCAAAAAGGGTGTATTACATCAATGGAAATTGAACAAGAAAAACAAACAAAAGAAAAAGGGAAAAGAGAAGGATAACTAATTAGTTGGAAGCCTATACATGGTTAGTTGTTTTTGAATACTCTGAGCATGCCAGTCTGAAATCAAGTTTGTGCCTCCTGCCACCAATAAAAGACTGCACACCTGCGGGTACCCGCCTTCTATGGCCCTGGCGGGTGAGGGTGCGGGTGTCAAGATTATTCCATATTGCGCAAAATGGTACAAGCTTAGTCAGCGCTCAAAGAAAAGTGTGGCGCGTGGCGGCTCTCAAGGCACGTGGAGGATCAACTCTCAGGAGCGCGGCGGCGCGCGGGATCTCCTTCTTCTTATGTAGTATTGTTCTTTTTCTCTTTGTTTCCTTCTTTCTGCTCTTTTATTTCTCCCTCATCCTTTGTTCTGTTTCTTATTTGCGCGTGTTGGATGGTTGGTCAGGTGATGGGTTGGTTTACTTCTTGTTGAGTTTTGTCTGGTGTTGTCTGTTTGTTTGGTTTTGTTTTCTTTCTTGTTCTCCTGTTGTTGTGCGCGCGGGGCATGGTGAGCTGTCCTGCAGCATGTCACAACCCTGGAGTCTGAGTTCAGTTTGAACTCAGATGATGGGGCGGCATGGGATTACCTCTGAACTGTAATTTTCCATTTACCAATCATCACTTTCTGCGCCTTCCACATCCCCAATTCTGAGCATAATTGATCCTGTTATCACGCACGTGGCGTACTCTTGATCTTTCTGATCCTTCTCTGATCCCGCCTTCCCGCGCAGTCCGATGATCCCCGCTTTCCCCAAACTCTCTCAAATCTCTTGAGCTTTTCTCCAGTTTGTCCTCATCTTCTTTAATCTCCCTTGCAGGCGCCTTGCACCTGCATTCTCTCTTGGTTTCTTCCTCCATCAACAACAACAACCCCGCCAAACGCGCGCTCAATGCTGTTGTAAATCAACCCCCCCCCCCCCCAAATACCTCATTGCTCTCAGATCCTCAACCTCTCTTCAACCAATCACCGGAGGGCATGTTGATATAAACTGAGACAGCAGAAACAATATGTGAGGAGTGTTCTGAAAGGATGAAGAAAAGCCTTTCCGAGTGCTGCTGGCTCAGGTTATATAGAGTGAGGAATGATGAGCAAAAGATGTCACAACATGTGATATGTGAGAGAAATGAAGATTGAAGCGGGAAACAAAAGAGTGAACATGACTACGGTATAGTTAACTCAACAGGGCATTCTCCCAATTTTTCCCCTCCAACAACTGCCGCCGCCTGGCACGGACGGAGTTCCACACCGTTGAAGGGTACCCGGATGTGAAGTGCCACCTTTATGTTTTACCAGAGCTGTATCTAGCACTGTGAAAGAAACTCAAGAAACTGCTACCAGGTGACATGCAATATCACAAAGGCGCCTTTGTAATATTGCATGTCAACTGGCAGCAGTTTTTTGACTTTTTTTCACAGTGTAGCACACTGCTAAAGTCAGTGGTGGTGATAACAAGACAACAGTCTTCTAGCTACACCAGCTGCAAAAATACAGAATGGTATTTGAGGATGAGAAATTAGCACAGATTCTAATATAGAATACCGGCAGAAAGAGGAAAATATGAAGATATATTTATATTTTTACGGACTTACTTTGCGCACTGCAAAAAACACTTCGCGCACTGCACAGTGCGCGGATTCCCAAACACTTCGCGCACTGCGGGTAAACTACGCAACTTTTTAGAGGTTTTTCTTGACAAATCAATAGAAAGGCTTCTAATTGGCCTCTCTGAATTTTTTGGAAGTTTTTCAAAGCACTCTTCTATGTTTAAAAAAGTCATTAAAAACCAGAAGAAATGTAGGATTTGGGCGCCTAAGAAACAAGGTTCCCATAGCCCAAAAAATTCAAATAATTTTTTGAGTAATGAAACATGTAAGAGCAGCTACTTCAAAGCTTTTCAGCCACTCCGTGCAAGCATACAGGTCTGAAAAATGAGGATAATTTGGATGCAATGTGCTAATATGTGGTCAAGTTTCTTATTTTTCAGACCTGTATGCTTGCACACAGTGGCTGAAATTTTTTGAAGTAGCTGTTCTTACATGTTAAATTACTCAAAAAATGATTCAGAATTTTTGGTCTATGGGAACCTAGTTTTTTAGGCGCCCAAATCCTACATTTCTTCTGGTTTTTAATGATTCTTTTAAACATAGAAGAATGCTTTGAAAAACTTCCAAAAAATTCAGAGAGTCCAATGAGAAGCCTGTCTATTGATTTGTCAAGAAAAATCTCCAAAAATTTGCGTAGTTTACCCTCAGTGCGCGAAGTGTTTGGGAATCCGCGCACTGTGCAGTGCGCGAAGTGTTTTTTGCAGTGCGCGAAGTAAGTCCGTATTTTTAAGCGGAGGGGCTTAACTCTGAGAGCTAAGGGTATTTAAGTGCCCTCCGTAGATATTCAGGGCCTGTAAAACAGGGGTAGTAGAGTGCCTGATGCAGCGGGGGCCTGTTATTCAGGTTTGGTTTGCTGGAATTACGCCAAGACAGATCTTTAAGAGAAGATCTAAGAAAAGAATAAGAGAAACTTTGAGAACTCACTAAGGAACTTTCAATTCCTTGGTAACTCTCAGGGAGGTCAAAGAAGCTGTTCTCTTGCGCAGGATAGCGGAAGAAGGAGATGGCGCGTTGAAAAGCGCACAAGGAGGAAGATTGGAACTTCAGGTAAATCGGACAAGACAGGGGTGTAGGCTGAACGAGTTTTTTTGAGTCAAATAGGTACAGGGGTTGTGTTTGTTGGGTTGGGTGAAGATGCTGGCCTCTTTCTTAGCGGAAAGAGTTTGTGCTTTTTATATTCTACGGTCTGGGTCTTTTTTACCGTAGAGGTCTAAGTCTCTAGGGCTAGTCCGTGACTTTTACGGGAGCTCATCTTCCTGTCATACCTTCAGTTACAAAGATGAGCTCTTCTCTGATGGGGGCTCATTGTCTTGGCATAAATTACTAAGATGAGCGCTTGCTACTAGGATAAGCACTCGTGATTCAGCGATTCTAGTCGCAATATCTCAAAAGTTTGCTAACATAATTACACATGTACAAGTGGTTGGAGCGCCTGCTAGCAATTCCACGTCACAACTGCGTATGCGCGCCATAACTCTCATTAAGTCGCGGGACCCAATTGTAATTCATTGAGTCGCGGGACCCAATCGTAATTCATTGATTCGCAGGACCCAATTGTAATTCATTGAGTCGCGGGACCCAATAGTTTACACACTTGGCAGATTAAATCTAATTCATTGAGTCGCGGGACTCAATTGGAGGAACTCAGAGCTTGCAGATCAACATTTTGTTTATTGTGCTCAAATAATTTGAGATTTAGAAAAGGTAGACTTTTTAGGTCAACTGTGTTGACTCTAAGGCTGACAGGTTGTAACTTGCAATCATAGTCACAGACCTTTAACTTTTTGGCTTATGTACTCTTTCAATTTGTAGTTGCGTCTCCTTATAACTTTTGTTCAAGGAGGCGCGTCCTTTCTTCTTAAGTAGTTTTCTTATTTTATTCTTAGATTTTTTATACGCGTAAATGAAACTCTTTTATGTGTTTTTTTATTGTTCAGCTAGCTCTGATACAGTAGCTAGTTGACAGCTAACACCACATAAACCATAGCCACAGTTCCCCAAAGCATCCCAAAATTTTACAGTGCCCAGATTAAGCTCTGAAAGCAACATGATGATCTGCATGGCATTAGTGCATCTCAGCAATGAGGTGTGCTTTGGTGTGCTACTGTGCGCCCATTTTGGCTGGTGTCCTACTAAGGAACACCACCAAAACCATAGCCAAGGTGCCCCAAAGGGTCCCAAATTTTACAGGGCACAGATTAAGCTCTGAAAGCAATATGATGAGCTGCATGCCATTAGAACACCCCATGAATGGGTTTGGCTAAGGTTTTGGTGGTGTTCCTTAGTAGGACACCTGCCAAAATGGGTGCACAGTATCCATTCCTGAGGTGTACTAATGCCATGCAACTCATCATATTGCTTTCAGAGCTGAATCTGGACACTGTAAAGTTTTGGGATGCTTTGGGGCACCGTGACTATGGTTTTAGTGGTGTTCCGTAACAGGACGCCTGCCAAAATGCGCGCACAGGAGCACACCCCATTCCTGAGGTGTAATAATGCCATGCAGCTCATCATATCTCTTTCAGAGCTTCATCTGGGCACTGTAGAGTTTTAGGACCCTTTGGGGCGCCGTGGCTATGGTTTTGGTGGTGTTACTTAGTAGGACACCAGCTGTCAGCTGGCTACTATGGCAGAGCCACCGTGACAAGATACAAATGAAAACATAAAAAGTAGTTTTACATATGAAAGAGACATTATTACTCTTACATATGTAAAACTACGCAAAAACATTAAATACATATGTAAATAATTGATTACTTAGCTTTGTGTAATCAATAAGTAAAATATTATAGAAGATTCTGATTCTACGGGTAAAATAACCTAGGGTACCTCACTTACTTGTACCCTTAATTATTATCCCTTCCTTGTGTTAACTAACTTCAAAGTTTAAGCAAGTGCATCATGCCCCGCGTGAATGCACTTGTATGCATATGTATATATAAGTACATATGTTTACACCCAGTTTTAGTGACGTAACTGAGGTGTTGTGTATAGTTTAAAAGATGGCTTTATTTGTTGCGTGGCGCACCCAAGCCCGCGTGCTCTGTTGCCTAGAGCTCAAGCCCGCGCGCAAGGTGTACATATATGCATATTGCATAAACTGGCCCGTAACCAATGCGCCTAGGCTACTAGTAAGTGAGAATGGGCCAGAATACGCCCCAATAGCAATATGACATGTGTTATATGTCTTGTGCACATGTAATTAAACACCAAACAAGATGTAATTACCACGTCATTCAATATAAAAACATTATAGACTGAAAAGAACTCTTGTAGCGTGCTCAGGAGAGACTAGAAAGCGCCCCAGCTTCTCCCAAGCCTCACTACATGTAAATTACAACTGTAGTAAATATGTAGAAGGGGTCAAATGAACTGGAGCACTTAATAAGCGCCTCCAGAACATGTATGAAGCACTGCTTGCACGTGTACAAGTGCACAGAAGCCAGTTCTAGTACCTTCTGTGGCACATTTCCACGGAAATGAGCGTCACAGAACCCCCAAACCAGCCCCCATGACGTGTAAGGCATGTGTAAAATCACTCAGAACCTCTGTAAATGGTCCTTGGCAACCCTTGTATCCAAGCCCCAAGGTTCCACGACCCACAGCGCCTTCTAGCGCAACCAAATTGCCTCAGAATGCGCCCACAAGTGTCCCCATGTCCCCTGGGCGCCCCTGGAGGCCTGCCTAGGCTATAAAAAGGGCCCTTTCTACGCCCAAAAGGAGATTCCCCAGCTTTAAATTACCTATTAGAATTTTACCCGCCTTCAACAGCCTTATTAGCCTGTGATTTGCCAGGTAAAACACCTACTTTCGTGATTTTTAGCCCCAATTTCCGCCTTGAAGCTGTCCAGTAACCACTCTGCCCTCAAGATTACCTCCTCTGAGCGCCTCCAACTGCCCAACTTCACGCCTGAAGAACCTCAAGTGACTCTAGGGTCTTATACTATTAAGTTTAAGCCCCTTCTCTTGAGTTCCTCCGCCATTTCTTTCTGGGATTTGAAACACACCTGTTTACAGGCCCCAGTTCTTCATTCTAGAGGGATTAAACACCCCTGATTTATCAGGCCCCTCTTAAAATTAATCATATCAATTTTATTACGTCAAATTGGCCCTAATTGCCCTAATTTTTACGCTATAATTCCCAACATTTACGTTGGAATTATCCCTCATACCTTTTTCTCAGAGTTTTACAACTCTAATCTTTTGCTTTGCACCACGTGTAGCTAGAAGGATAATATCCTTGGCATCACATAGGCTGACACCAGCCAAAATGAGCGCACAGTAGCACACCTCAGTAATGAGGTGTGCTAATACCGTGCAGCTCATCATGTGCTCTTTAGAGGGCTTTCTGCCCTCTGGAAAATTTTGGCGGGGCTTGGGCGCCGCAGGGAGTAGTTATGATTTTGTTTTGCCATTTTTGCAAAAATTAGAAATCCAACTACTGTTTGGTATTTCCATTTTCAACTTCTGACTACCAAATTGCGCCTGGGTCATTTTTTTTTTCCTTACGACCTGGCGCAAAGTTGGGTAGCGGTCCCCCCAACGTAAACTGCGTTTTGTAGTTGGAAGTCAAATTTAGGCTAGTCGATGAATCAAGACCCTATTCATAAGGACTAGGTTTTGTACATATTAAATTACCAATCCATCTAGAATTCAAAGCTTAAATCTAGTATAAGTAATTAGGTCAAAAGCCAGGATTATTTCATTTCACAACATCTTCCCAATCTGCTATATTTTTCATTACACACTGTACTTCCCAAAGCAGCCATTTCCTTCACACTCTATTAAATTTTGTTAAGATTTCAGCTCAACAACAAGAGGTAAAGAAGGGGGAGGGACTATCTGGGGTAACTGATAAGACCAAGGAGAAGGAAAGGAGGATGATTGGGGATCAGACTCCATGATTTTTATTTAATGTCCAAGGAGCGGAATTTAACCAAACAACTAGAGAGCCCCCCAGCAAGATCCAAGGGGGGGGGGGGGCTAACAACAATAACAGGGGACAGGAAAGGTGACAGGAACTGGTGACAGGGAATAGGAGACAATTCATGGTCACTTGGCCATACAAATCAGGACAGGTGACAGGAACAGGGGACAGGTGACAGGAACAGGGACAGGGGACAGGAACAGGGGACAGAAACAGGGGACAGTAACAGGGGACAGGAGCAGGAACAGAAACAGGAACAGGATATTGACCACTTGGTCAGACCAATGGTGTAACCATTACAATACATTGAGCGTATTGGGTAAACGTTTTTCATTGAAGATGCATACCTACATGTCCAATTTTTTGTTTTTAGCCATTATCCATACAATAACAGCCAAAAACAAAAAATTGGACATGTAGGTATGCATCTTCAATGAAAAACGTTTACCCAATACGCTCAATGTATTGTAATGGTTACACCGTTGGTCAGACAGGAGGGATGTGAGCAGACAAGGTGGCCAGAATTCTGAAAAAATTTCTTTTCACACCTTCTTATTATTATTTCACTTTACATACATTACTGCTCATCTCAAAACCACTCTCAGAAAAGTTTTTCTCTATAAAAGGAGGCCTTCCTTGCCCCTTCTTGCTTCCTTTTTCCCCATATCTGCACTAGTTTATATTTTATAGCATATATAAAGCATTCATGACTTCAAAATATTAGCTTCAAAATTTGCCCACTGCAAAATTAGCTCTCTTCTAAAATTGCCCTTTCATAAATCGCTTCATTTCTAAAAATCCCTAGAAGGTTTATTAGTATTAAAGACTTAGACTAAAAATCATGAGAAGATTGTGCCACAATTTAATTCTAGTGTACTCCCAGAGTTTATTACAGGAAGGCAGCCTTTCAATCACTCTGGTAGTGTGTCAATATCTGTGACATCTACATATTTCCCTCCAAGCTCTACTTACCCATTGTGTGAGAGTTCCACACTGGTACCCGGAAAGAATATTGCTAAAATCAGACACCCGCACCCCTGTCAAGCGGGTACCTGGGTGCAAGAGGCAAGCACCCGCGGCCTGCGGGTACAATTGGTTCCCAAGACCCAATGCATACAGGGTCCCAATGGATGGGTCCTGAGTATTGAACAGTTTCCTTATTTTGTCCTTTATTAGTGATAGTCCCAATTTTAGTCCGCAGTCCACATTCCAAAACCTAAGTAGTGTTGTTATTTAAGTTGTACCTACCGCTCTAAGTCAACCTTTTCTCAACACTCATATGGTTCATCAACTCACCATCTGTTTAGGTCCGTTTACTTTCTTCTCTCTTTTGTTATTGCTGTGTCCTCATGTATTGTCTTCTCTTAGGTTTGCCTCCCCACTTTCCGTTGTCACTGCTGCTTAGCTTGTGCCTAACGTTGTGGTATGCAAAAATGTGAAAAATCAAAAGTTTTTCTCATGTACATACAGAAGGCCTCAAGATACCATCCATTGTACACCATAAATGTACTCCTTGGCTAAAGTAACCCCTAGTACTCACTGGAAGCATCACTGGAGCCCTGCTACACTGGAAGTTAGACCCTTTGGACAACCTGTAGCAATCAAACACCTTTCAGGCGCCTCAATTCACCTTTCCCTGCACCATTCTATCCCCACTACGTATATTGGTTTGTATGTGTTTGTTACTTACATGCCATCATGCAGCACTGCCTCTGCAGGCTGTGCCCCTTCAACTGAATGGTTCCCCGCATTCTAGTTCCTTCTAACTCCACTTTGTTTGGTCTGATTACATCACCTGATCATTCCCTGCACAGCTTAGGCACCCCTTGCACATCATCTGGCACAGCCCCTCCTCATGTATGCACCCCTTGCATAAATTGTACACAGCCACTCCCTCTTGACTCCCTCATGTTGTACAGCCCAGGCCAGCTAAAATACCTCACTCAGGGGCTGCCCTGGAGCCAAAATCCCTCATATTTGTCTATATAAGGAGCTCTCCTCCCCATTTGTAGTTCCTCAGTTTATTACTCATCAAGTTTTATACTCACCCATCACCCAAAACACTAACATACCCACTCAACCCTCTTACTTACATATAACCACCCTTACATACTGAATAGCAACCTTGTTATGCTGTGGCACACAAAACCTATATTGAGCTAACCACTCCTATCCCTTATTAAAACTTGCCAAGCTTACCTTGGTGGGTCTTGTAGCTGGTAGTATAGAAGGGCAGAGCTTGCACCTCCTTCATCCCCTTCTCCATTCAGCAAAAGGGATTCACAACCAATTTTGAGTCTTACAACATACACCTCAACATCAAAAGGTGTGCCTAAGAAATCCAACACTCATATGGTTCATCAACTCACAAATCTACTTGACTCACCATTGTGGTGAGCCTAATCAAAACCTCATCAAGTACGCAGACAGCTATCATGGAGAAACCTGCACCAGCCAAGTAAATATCAGCTTCCAGTCTACCAATTATACCTCCAACCACCCACAGACATTGGATCAGACTCAATAATCATATCTACAAGGCGCTTAAAACCCTTCAGTATTTGCTTTCATGGATGGCCCTCCACAATGGGTAATAAAATATGTACAAATTCAGGTTCAAAGTGGGAGAAAGTCCACCATCAAACAGAGCCAGACTATAAGGAAAGACCCTGAGTTTTTACTACATCTTACCTTTCTATATTCCATCAAGGCGTAACTCTTTCTCAGATGCATGGCGGCTGATGAGCCATGGTTATTTTTTCCTCTTATGTCATCCCAAGCCATGTAGTAGATGCCTTTTTGGCTTGTTGCCTTGTCCCCTTGTTGGAGGCTTTTTTTACCCTGTTTTCCATCTTTCTCTTTGTCTCAGAACCACCTGTTGTCCCCTCACTATAAATTTAGAGCCTTTTGACCCATTCTGTTTGTCCCCCATCAGATCTTCATTGTCTCTGGTCAAAGTTTAATGTTAGATATCATTAGAAATATACTTACCTTGAAAGAATTACCCTTATAGTGGAATACCAGTAACCTGTCTGACTCTACTCCTTTTCCCATCATTTTGTCTAGAAAGCACGATTTTCAATACTTCATCAGCCACACTTTTCTTTAAGAGTCCATACTCTTATTCTTGTTCCATATTACTCTCCCAACCTGAGAGGCAGCTTTTCACGCACTCATCCCTCTCTAAGCTCTATTCCTCCAAGAGTAGTTCCGCACTGTTGTGGTGGCCCCTCTCGTGGTCAACTATTCAGGAACACAACCACCACCAGCAAGATCATCAAGACTTAAGCTTCCCTCTCACTCTTCAAGACTCAAGAATTCACCTTTAAGGCATCAAGATCCTCAAAATTCATAGTTCACAGTTCCTTCTCCATCCCCGCTGTGGTGAGCCTAATCAAAACTTTATTACATCACTCAGACACTCACCAGGAAGGAATCACCGCCCAATGCCCTCTAGAAATCACACTGGTACATGTAATCCACGCCCACAGACACTTCATAATAGCCTAGAATCATCTCTACAAGGCGCCTAAACTTCTCAGTATTCACTTTCATGGATGGCCCTCCACAATGGGTAATAAAATATGTACAAAATCCGGTTCAAAGTGGGAGAAAGTCCACCATCAAACAGAGGCAGACTATTAGGAAGGACCCTGAGTGTTCACAAGAATTAACTCCTCTATATTCCAGCAAGGCGTAACTCTTTCTCAGATGCATGGCGGCTGATGCGCCATGGTTATTGTTCCCTCTTATGTCATCCCAAGCCATGTAGTAGATGCCTTGTTGGTTTGTTGCCTTGTCACCTTGTGGGAGGCTTTTTGTACCCTGTTCCCATCTTTCTATTTCGTCTCAGAACCACTTTTTGTCCCCTCACTATAAATGTAGAGCCTTTTGGCCCATTCTGTTTGTCCCCCATCAGATTGTCACTTTGCATCCCTGGTCACAGAATAAGAATTACATAGCCTATTTTACCACATATTTTACAGTATATTTTCCCCCTTGATTTCGTCTAGAAAGCACTATTCTCAATACTTCATCAGCCACACTTTTCTTTAAGAGTCCATACTCTTATTCTTGTCCCATATTACTCTCCCAACCTGAGAGGCAGCTTTTCACGCACTCATCCCTCTCTAAACTCTATTCCCCCAAAGAGTAGTTCCACACCGCGCATTCCTCCAACTTCCCCCCTTCTTAAGATTCTTTTCCCCCTTCCCTCATCCCATTTCTCCTTCCAAACTCTTTTCTCATTTCCCTTCCCTCTCAGTTCCTCAGCCCCTTCATATTTCTTGTCAACACAGCACCTGCTGTGGGTTTATTCCCTGCTTTGCGCGGGTGCCTGATTTTGGGTAAAACGGGTGCGGCACCCGGGTACCTGCCCAGGTACCGCCCCAGCTCCCCCGGATGCGGCGGAGTTTGTGTCGTCCAGACGAAGAGGCTACAGCATAGCCTCGTCTTCCGGGAGGAATCCCTTCCGAGAGACAAGGCTGTTGTAGCCTTGTCGTCCGCGGATCCCTTGCGGACGACAAGACTACAGAAGCCTTGTCTCCCGGAAGGGATCCTTTCCGGCGGCACCCGCTGGTACACCGCCGGTACACCCGCGGCACCCGCCGGCAGGTGCCGGGTACGGGTACGGGTGCCTATTTTTCAGGTAAAACGGGTGCGGCACCCGGGTCCAACGGCAGATTCTCTACATGAAGGCCCTTCTTTTTATGTTCGTTGCATTATTGGGGCACGCAGGGCCCCTGATAACAAGCAATTATTCAGGCTAAAACAGCCTTAAATGGCCTGTTATTGTGTTATCCAGGGGATAACGCGATAACAGGCCTCTTCTTTGAGGCCCGTTACCTTACGCGCGGGGCTTAAAATGACCCCGTTATTAGTAAAGTAACAGGGAGCCACAGGTAAAGAGGGTAGTTACGTTACCCAAATTGCATGGATAACACAACGTAACATAACTACCCTTTTTTGGTAGGAGCAACTGAAAGTATTTGCTTTGTCTAAGTTCATTTGTATATACAATTCACGGGCTATGACTTGAGACAAAGGAATAGGTTTTAAGGGAAGAATTCTTATTACCTGAAAGCAGCACAAGGGTGCTTGGCTTTGGTGGAGTTCTTCCTGGTTGCTGTCTGAGTGCTGGAGCAGCGGTGTGATGCTCAAACCGGGTTGGGGACCCAAATTGTCCGCACAGGCTTGCGGAGGTTGCGGGCTGCGGATTCGGCAAGGCTGGTGCGGAGGATGTCTACGACTACGAGGTGGTGCGCGGGGCTATGTACACAGGGAGGCGGCGGCAGAGCTGGACTCAACTTACGCAGGCCGGCGCGGACTCGCTAGTATCGGCTGTGACCGGGGAAAGCCGTGGCAGCCAAAGCGGTGTAAGACTCAAAAGTGGTAATGAAACCCTTTTGCTGAATTTTGAAGGGTATGATGGAGTTGCAAGCTCTGCCCTTTCTGTTATCAGTCAACAAGACCCACCAAGCTCAGCTTGGCAAGTTTTATTAAGTGATAGGTCTGGTCTGTTCCAGATGAAATCTGTTTGACTGGCAAAGTGTAAGTGTTTTACTTACTTTGTTATAAGGGTTGAATTCCTTTATTATAAGGGTTGACACCAGGGATGCTTGGGGGGCACTCCCCAGGGAGTGCCTTACCTTGAATTTTTTTCATAACTCAGCGCAATGTCTACTGCATCATGTGTGTAATCAAACATGAAATGATATACAAGTATATATGAAGTATCCATAACTCAGCTGGAACTCTTCTGTAACTCAGTAGTAACTAAACTGGACCACAGAACACAAATTGTCTGTAACCAAAGTTCAAATAAAGTGCAAAGCACCACTCACACATTTTCTTTACCCAAGGGTGAAGTCAATCTGAATAGTGTTGGAACCATTTCATCATCCTGTACCCATTGCTGTGGCCTCAACAGAATGTGATTGGTTTGTGATTTTTCACACTATTGTACGCTTGGACAATAGGGTGACAAATCATAGTCCATCAGGGCAGTTACAGCCAAATATTTCTTAAATTTTACCCTCACTAGAGGCCAAGGCGGCTTCGCCGCTGCAAGGTTCAACTGTTTTTCCAGCATAATTGATAGCTCCAACACCTTGCAAGCATAGTCACCATCTCGCAAAACCTTGCTAAGTGCCTGTATTGTACTTTCTTGGATAGGAAGTACACCCTCCGAATGACGCAGGACTTCATCCATTCAGACTCAAGTGGAAAGCCTGAGGCTATGAGAGCAGATTCACAAAGTCACATTTCAACAAAAATCAAGTTTGAATTTTGGCAAACTGGATTCAATCCATGCATTGCTTTGTTCATGAACAAGTTAAGAGATGATCAGATTGTGTCAAAAACAAGTGAGAGGCAGATAAAACCTCAATGAGAGGATGGCAACAGGGGACATGGTGAGTACGAGAAGCTGGGGATAATTGTGATCCCTAAATATTTTTGAACAATGATGTTTGAATTTTGCAACTGAGAACTTGAGTTTGGTGGGTACACCTACAAGTTTTGTCCTAGAAGAAGAAACAGGGGGAATTGGTCTGACAGTGTGTCCAAGGCGCAGGTCAAGGATGGTATGGGCCTGTGTGTTTGACATGAACCCCACCTGCGAGTCCAACCAGATGTTGATGCAGCTCTTGGGCCCCATGTTCTTTGCCAGCTTCAATACCATCCAACTGATCATCAGTTATATGCAAATAAAAAGAACCACGGGAACTGTATGGACAAGACGTACTTGTTTAGGCTAGGAAATGCATAGTTTACCTCTTTACGGGCACGGCGGACCTCTTGCAACCTCGCTCCAGACAAACTGCCAACAGCCAACTCCTGCCCAGAAAGACCAGTTGGATGAGCAGATGGGGCATGTTCTCCACTGAAGGCATTGAGCTCTGCGCAGACGCGTTTCTTCTTAGCTACTGGGTGTTTCTCCCAGCCTTGGTCTTGACTGGGCTGAGATTCATCCAGGCCATCCTCCGTGTCTTCTTTTGTCAGGCCCGAGTCCCGCCGTTTCACACTTGTTGGCTGGCTCGCTAATGTTGCATTGCCCAGATCACTGCCTGACGGCTTTGGGTCCGCCACCTTGTCCTGCCGTTGCGATCCCGTAGTGGGGGCTACACCCTTTGGGGATGGGAGAGTATGCATAGGTAACAAAAACTGAGCGGGAGAAACATTTCAAGGATGTGCAGAGGAGTCAGACTTGTCTGTCTCTGCTTTCTCAATCATCACTAAGTTTATCTGAAAAGCCATTGGGTATCTTCTATCAGGTCCTTTTGATCTTTCGGGCGCGTATTAACGTGTTTGTTCTCATAAAGCTCAGCAGCATCTTTGTCATCTTCAGAGTCTTAGTTGCTGTCAGATGAATTTTTGGATGATGAGGATTGATTGAGCTGACTCATAGCACAATTGTGTATCAAAAAGCTTCCTGAACAAGTGTGGGCATCTTCCAAACTTTGATTTTTGGCGTCATCGTCAGAGTCCTGCGTTTCAGATTGACCTTTGACCCCTCTTCTGTGACCTCAAGTTGGGCAGGTTGTGCAGACGTTGAGTGACCGTTTGGGATCGGCTCAGATCCAGCTGGCGAGTATGAGGACTTTATGGGGATAGGGACCATCATCTCGTGGCGTTGATTAGGACGAGATGAAACAAACCGGTCTTGTAATGGCTTTGGGGGCTGATACGATGGACCCAACGAAGATCCGCCAGAAACGGGGCACAATGTGGTATCGGTCGACTTCGTGGTTGGTGGCTGCATATCTTTCGACCCTGATTGCCTAACGCCAGCAATGAGAAAGTCAAGAAAGAGGGGAAATGGAGAAACCCAAAGAAAAAAAAACTTGAATGACTGAAGAAAAGCACCTAGCTAAATAAACATAAAAAAATAAATCTAATTACGTGATTGGAACTATGGGTTCCACATAGAGTGAGCAGTACGCACCATAGTTCTATGAGTACAGTTGATTCTGAGCGATCCTCTGCGCCGCTGCATTTGTTTATAAAGCTAAGACAATACTCTTCAGGGTCGGTAGAGACAACACTGGGTCGCTACGCTATTTCAGCGCTATGCGTTAGCGTAGCGGCAAAAAGCGCCCATCTATTTTGCATAGCGTTAGCGCGCTGTTAGCGCCGCTACGCTGCGCTAATTTTCAGCGGCGCTAACAGCGCGCCAATTCTTTGTTAGCGTTAGCGCGCCGCCACAGTCGCTACGCTGCGCTACAGCGCTTTTAGCGGAAAAAAGCCCTTCTTTCCCGCTAAAGGCGCTGTAGCGCAGCGTAGCGCGCGCTCTTTTGCGCCCTGCATGCGTAGCGTTAGCGCAATTGCGCGCATCTGCGCTAACGCTCCGCTATCAGCTAAAATAGCTGCGCACCGCGTGCGCGTAGCGTTAGCGCATATGCGTGCAATTGCGCTAACGCTACGCTAAAAAATAGCGCATTCGCGCTGCGCTACGCTACGCTAACCGCTATGGTTAGCGTAGCGACCCAGTGTTGGTAGAGAACTGGATTCTCCTGCGCTCACGTAGCGCCAGCAACTCGGCCCGACTTCGGCCAGGGAGTAGATCAGGTAGCGAGTCTGTTGTTGAGGCGAGTTGATTTCAATTTCCAGTAGCGCACAACCGATGTGTCGACCAGGAAGGCCAGAAGATCCAAGCAGTAGCTAACGCCTCGCGGGTCAAAAATCCATCGGCAGCGTGGCGGTGGCGTTGTTGTCAAGAATACATGCAAGCGGAGTCAAGATCAAGGCTTGCAGCGGTCAATGGTGTATACATAAAAGGGGGGCTGCTCTTGGGTTATAATATCCCCCAGGCTTCCTCTGCCGCTGTACTTCCAGCGTGCAGTTTGTCCTTGCCCCCTCCGCTGTTGCACTTGCGCAGTTTGAGGGGCTAAACTTGTTGGCCCCCCTTTGCATAATGCCTTAACTGCGCGCGCTGGGGGTCATCCGTGTTTTGTCTTTTAAACCTGCTAGGCAGGAAGGGACAATTCACAAAAAAAAAAAGTGTTAATTTGTATTTAGAGCTAATTAGGGTTTGTGAATCTTGTAAAATTGTTAGTGGTCTTTTTTTTTGTTTATGTGCCCAAGTATAGGGGGAACCCTTGATCCTGAATTCTATGTTTTGCTGTCTTTAATAAACTTGGATTTACTCGGCAGGAATACCCCTCTGGTATGGAAAGTTTCTGATTTGTCACCCTATTGTACGCGCGTATAATAGGGTGACAAATCACACACTTTTCAGACCAAAGGTAAATTTTTGCCAATTAAATGAGGGTTACACAGTTTGGAAAAAACTCAGCTGGAAATTTCCCTCTGGTCTGGAAAGTATGTGACTTGTGTGTGATTTGTCAATCTATTGTACTAGGGTGACAAATCACACACTTTTCAGACCAGAGGGACTTGTCCAGCTGAATTGTTTCCAAACCATGTCACCCTGATTTACTGGGCAAAAACTCCCCTCTGGTCTGAAAAGTTTGTGATTTGTCACCCTATTGTAAGCGCGTACAATAGGGTGACAAATCAGGCAATTTTCATACCAGAGGGGGACTTTTGCCAAGTAAATGAGGGTAAAATTTAAGAAAAAATTAGTGTAACTGCCCTGTTGGAATATGATTTTTCACCCTATTGTACGGGCGTACAAAAGGGTGACAAATCACACACCAATCACACATTCTTTAGAACAGAGGGGCATTTGCAGCTGATCAATTTATGAACTGTGTCATCCTTGTGTAACCAGCCAAAATACAGTTCTGCTGCTCTTGTGCAAATATTAAAACGTTTTTCACTTCTGATATTTTCTTTATCCAAATCTAGGCAGTTGCGTTTCAAGTGTGATATATATTTTATGAAGGCAGTTCACCCCAATGTAAAAAAAATTGGATAAGCAAGAGTTACCTGATTTTGAAATGTAGAATTTAAGTTAGGATTGACATGAAAGTACTTGACTTCAAGATGAATTCAACAGAGTTGAATGATAGTTCACGTCCAATGGTTACATATCACTCAAAATTAGATTGGTCTGTAGTTCTTGCCCAGTAATTGAACAATTAACCATCACATTGTAAGGAATTCTGCCCCAGTTCAGACAAAAACTAACCCCAAATTCAGCTGTGGCACTCCCTGGGGAGTGCCCCCAAAGCTTCCCTGGTGTGAATTCCTTTATTATAAGGGTTTTAGGATTTGAGTGTGGATGAGTGTTGGGTGACTTGTGAGTTCTGGGTGAGTAACTGGGGAGCAGGCCACTGGGGGTGGAGAGAGCTCCTTTTATAGACAAAAGGGGAGCCCCAGAGAGGGCTTGTGGGTTAGGGTTTCAGCTAATCTAGACAACAGGGTGAGGGATTTTAGCTGGTGAGAGTAGATACAAATGATGTCTTAACCCCTCAGGGGCGCATGAATGGTGTCAGAATATACAAAAGAACATTTTAAACATGCCAGGTGTTCATACATGATGTCAGAATATACAACAGAACATTCTAATGCATGCATAAGGTGACAGTAGACTGCATGAGCTGTCATACAGGGGTAATTAGTGTATACACAAAGTCTGAGGCTGCAGAAACAGTTTAAATGATTCCATACTATGTATATAAAGGAGTGTATTTGGCAAATATGTAATGAGTGTAGCCTGACAGGGAGATGTATGTTTGTATCCTGTGATATGTATAAGTGTACTGATGGAATATCTTGTGGATCAGAGCAAGTCCCATGCCGTCCCATCCTCCAAGTTTGAACTTGAACTTGGACTCTGGGGAGTGACATGTCACAGGACATTTCATCACATCCCTAACTACAAAACAACACCACAAGGAGAGAAAAGAAAACACGACACAACAACAACCAACAGAAGAGAAGAAATAAAACAAAAAAGATGAAAGAAACCCACATGACTCATGTGTTAGGACCAAGAAACATTAAAAAGAAAGGGGAAGTGATCTTGAAGGATATTTAGAATGAGGGGCTTGATAAGAATCTTGAGGCTGAAGAGTCTTGCTGTTGAGATTTCTGATCTTGACAAATTCAGGATTTTGATGATCTTGAGGCCCTGTACCCATTTGACCACCACAGCGGCGTGTGGGATCCCGGCATTGAAGGCTAGACAGAGCCAAGGAAGCTAAGACAAGAGGAGTCCAACGGTAGGTGATGACCTGCGGCAAAGTTGACAGATGATCCGCATGAGAGCAGCATGGACAGATGCCGTGTATGGTTGTGGGAGCGTGGCTTGGCAGATGGCGGGCGGAGGAGAATGGTTTTTCTTTCTCATGTTTTTTTTTTCCTTTTGTATGGAGGGGGGAGGGAGTTCCCCCCCCCCCCCCCCCCCCCAGGATCTTATTATCATGTTTTACGGTTTTTTTGTTCATTCTGGTTACTCTGGTACAGAGATTTTACTTACTTGCGGCGTAGTTATTTTGACTTGCGGAGTTTTATCTTTTTTGTACTTCATGGCGGATTATACAGTGTTTATTACGGCTTTTTTACGTTTTTTGCGGTTATTTATACATTATTTTACTTTCTCTACAATCATTGTTCCCCTTACTTACATGCAGAGCGGAGAGGAGTTTCCCCAGATCATCCAACTTTTCCCAGGAATCATCTTGGAGCGGTGGTGATCCTGACAATTCTACCCAGGGACAACCTCCTGCTCACCACAGCGGTGATGGTTGTTTGAGACCAATGAAAGAGTTCTGATGAGAGCGCCTTTATTAGCTTTTAGTCCCAGCTGCGTTTATCATTATGGTTTGGTCTTTTGAGCTCACCAATACAGGAGGCAGCTATATGATAAGCTTGGTCTTATCCTGTCTATACAAGTGAGCTTTGTTGGTTTCTGCAAGGCTGAAACGCTGCGCTGCGCTACAAAAAAGCGGTCTTTTAGCGCAGCGCAGCGGGGAACCGCTGCGCGGTCAGCCCAAAAAGCGGTAGCGCAGCGCCAGTCCCGCTGCGCTACCGCTCAAAATAGTGGGGGCCCGCTTTTTCCCCAACCCAAAAAGCGGTAGCGCAGCGGACGGGGCCGCTCCTTTCAGCGCCGCGCAGCGGCCACCAAAACAGCTGCGCTTTGCGCTGCGCTGCGCTTTTTTGGCTGGCAGCGGGGGAGCGCTACGCGGCCAGGTCAAAAAGCGGTAGCGCAGCAATGGTTCCGCTGCGCTACCGCTGAAAGTAGCGGGTCCCTGCTTCTTGCCAGACCCAAAAAGTGGTAGCGCAGCGGGCGGGGCCGCTACTTTCAGCGCAGCGCAGCGGCCACCAAAACCGCTGTGCTTCACGCTGCGCTGCGCTTTTTGAAGCACAGCGCTTTCACCCTTGGTTTCTGCTTTTCAAACATAGTTTGCTCTAAGTCAGTCTAGTGCTCTGTTTCTACCATTCCTTGAAGAGGAGGGTCTACTCACTGTGTGCAGTGGTTGCTGCAATCCTGTCAAGTAAGGACTGTTGGTTCTGGTTACCAATGTGGTCTGCAAGGGTTCTACAAGTTTAAATTTGGTTAGCTATTTCTCCAAATTCAACTCTCCTCAGGTTACGTACTTGGACGCTGTGGTGCTCCATTCCAAACCATAAGTAGTATTTTATTGCTTTCCTTTACATATATTCATCATTACATTGCCTATTACCCCACACTCCTTCACAAATACCTCATTATTATTGCATATTCAGATTTTACACCTCATTTCACCTATAGTCACTCATACAAAGTACCCCCTTATCTTCAATGGTTCAATAGTTATAGAGGATATAAGACTTACAGAAACCCTACAGTCTTCATTAGTTAAAATACTCATTTCATCAGTAACTTACTTGAATCATTACATTACATCACTTTTACATATATATTCTCACATACTAAACCCTTTACATACATTGCTCATTGTGTACTATGCCTATTGTACACATTACATCATTGGATCTGTGCTTACCCCTTTTCAGTAGTGCTCATCATTACAAGCTGTTACTATGTTCACATCACTCTTCCCCATTTGTACAACCTTCATTCCCATAGCCAGAACTCCTCATTGTCTGTGCTCATCCTTCCTTCATATAAGAACTGTCCTTCCCCCCTCACTGGTACCTTATGGAGAATTCTAGATACAGAAATTATAGTCAGAAATTACTCATCACCCATTGATATCAGTGCAGTTGCTCCTGAACCCATTGCTATTGAACCTTGCCATAGCATTCCCCTCTCTCATCACTGCTCCAACCCTCTCACCCTCAGTAGTCAGTAGTCAGCTCATAGTACTAGTTCCTAAGATCAAGTAGAAATCAGCCACACCTTTTCTTCTTTTTCTTAGTGTTACTCTCATCCCCTCAGCATTAGTCAGGAAGGCAGCCTCATCAGCACCCTTGCATAGCTTACATTAGTACTAGTGTTGCTATACATTTCCCTTCCAAGCTCTATTCTCCCCTTTGAGTAGTTCCACAACGCTGAGCCTAACTCTAATCTTCCCACTGTGTTTCCCAATGTGGTTGCCGTATCTGCAAGTGATCAAGCAAGGCTTTTCAGCTAGAGATTGGGTTAGGGTTCTGTACTGCAGAGGGGGCTTACCTCTTTGTGCAGCTGGGTCTGAGTTTTCTTCTAGCCACGCTGTGGAACTCCTACCGTGCCAGGCGGTAGGCAGAGCTTCAAGGGGATGGGTGCTGTGTGAGCTGCCCTTGTGGGTGGTCTGGCAAATGAGATGAGGATTGGAAAGTGATAGCGTTGGGGGTGGATTTTTGAGAGACAACGGGGATGGAATACCGTCAGAGGTGGTTGGTTTGTTGAGGATCGGATGATAATGATAAGGGGATCAGGTATGAAGGATCAGGAATAGTGCTGGGGATACTGTCAGCGGATCAAAAAAGGGTGATGAAATTTTCTCTTGGATCAGAGCAGGTCCCATGCCGTCCCATCCTCCAAGTTTGAACTCGAACTTGGACTCTGGGGAGTGACATGTCATCACATCCCTAACTACAAACATCAAACAAGAAAAGAGGAAAAAAGAAGAAAGAGAAGAAAACACCACAACAATCAAAGATAAAGCAACACCAAGAAGAATAAGAACAAATAGAACACACAATCAAATGATAAAGAATCTAAACAGAAAACAAAACAAAATAAAAGAAGCAAAACAAAACAGAACAGAACAAAACCCACATGAGTCATGTGTTAGGACCAAGAAAGTAAAAGAAAGAATCTGGGAGGGATTGAGAATCTTGAGGAAGTGAGAAAGTGAGGGAAGGGATCATCTTGAGGATGAATCTTGAGGCTGAAGAGTCTTGCTGGTGAGATTGCTGATCTTTCTGACTTGATGATTTTGATGCTGTAGTGGGCCTCTACCGGTGTGACCACCACAACGCTAGCTTCCTCAAGGGTTGCTGGGGGTCTGGGTCTAGGTTTTGCTGTAACCACGCAAGCTTCCTCAAAGGTTGCTGCGGGTCTAAGTCCATATTCTCACATAATTGAGTTCCGAGACCCAATTAGCAATGATTGGGTGCCAAGACTCAATGGTTGGGTGCTAAGACCCAATGATTGGGTCCTGAGACCCATTGATTGGGTCCCCCAAAACTGTTAGAGCAACAGTCAGACAGGCGGGTATCCAGGTACCCACCCTTTTTCTAGCAAAACTGAACACCCAGAGCCCGCCGGCAGGCACCTTCCCTGGATACTGGGTAGTGGCAGCCATCTCTAAACTTTTCTCCCTGCACTCATCTTTTAAAAATAAAAATAAATGAATAAATGTAAACAGGGGTCTACAACCATTGTGCCTTGTGGATTTTGGATTTGTACCCCCACAGATATCTGCAGATCCTACACCTGTACCCACTCAATTGTTATCTTTTTTTCAGATAGGATATTCAATCTCTCAAATTATCAGGAAATCCAAAAATGGATCTTCAGAGCAATGGAATATCCTTCAGGATTCATTTGACCTTCAATACACATTCCTTTGATCATTTTTGAAGATTTTGCCTCAAAACTTTTCAGGTGTTTGTCCAAACACTGCATCAACTAACTGCTTGTTCAGTTTTGTCTGAGCAGTCATTGAACTGATGTTGTCCAACAAGTTCTACAATCTTGACCTGGCACATTGCAGAACTTGTTGGACAAAATCTGTTTGATGACTTCTGGTACAAAACTTTCTAAGCAGTAAGTTTATGCAGTTATAATGGTGTTCAAAGTTGGTTTGCATAACTTTATGCATGCATAAATCATAAAATCATAAAATCTTTTTTGCAGGGGATATGACTGTCTGATTATGTAATACAGAATTTCCTCGCCAAAATATTTTTATGATTTTATGATTTATGCATGCATAAAATTATGCAAACCAACTTTGAACACCATAAGTGAAGAAAACTGGCTACTCATATTTCTTTTTACATCTGTTTTGATTTGTAAACTCTGTTTTTTATTTTGGGATTGAAATCCTTCCTGTGTTTGCAAGACAGAGAGCCCTCCGGGTTGGGTCTCCCAGACCAGAAAAATAAACCTTCACTGGACTACAGGTGACATCAGCCTAAGTCCAATGAGCTACCCACCAGTGGCACACTTGGCCGCATGGACAGCCCCCTGTATGAAACAAAGGGGCCATTGTATCCTAGTGGTGGTAGAACCAGAGCAGGAACAAAGCAACCACCATTGTTGCTTGACCTGATGGAAATGGTGAGCTGATACACTAACTGTATTTTAAGTGCAGTGTATATGGTTAGTTTTTTACACTGAGCTACACAAAGAATACTGTTATCCTTGATTTTCTGTCAATAATAATACACCTTTTTGGCTGTTATTGTATTGTTGGTATAGCTGAAAGATGTTAGGTTAGCAATAACCACATCCTATTTTTATGATTGTTATCTGTTGTTATTCCTGATAACAAATACAATAACTGTTAGTTTATCTCTGCAATCAATGATAAAATTACTATCAGTATGTTAATATTTCTGGTAGTAAGTTGGTTTTGAGTTAAAAAACAAACCTTTGTTTTCAGTTTCAAGATTAACTTTGGGCTCAATTATCCCACATCTCTCCTGCCCTGGTGGCTGGTGTAACAATCCTGGGCTCCGTCGGCCCCTCCATCCAGGCTGAGGGAAGCCGTCCAGCACCATGAAGAGCAGCAGGAGGGGTGAATTTGCGGCTCTGTTTCCAAACCCAAACTTGCTTTTTACTGAAGTCTACTCCTTGACTGTCTTCTGGAGGATGATGGCTCTGGTGAGAAGCCTTGGGCCACATGTGACACCTGTCAAGAAGTATGTAAGAAAAATATGGGGACTGCAAGGATCTACCAAAACCAAAAATAGCGGGATTCAAAGTAGACCTGCGCATGCCACTTGCAAGGCAAGCCGGCATTCAACTCAAATGTTGAATGTTGACTTGCAGTCTCCCCAAAAAACTGGGGCCCCAATTATAAACACCTTTTTGAGATATTTGTGAAAAGTTTTTGAAAATGAACTGACAAGTATTTGAAAACAAAACGGACCTACTTTGCGCAGCAGCGGAAAACTCTTTGCGCACAGAATCGACCGTCCCCCAACGGCGAGCCCGCTGTGTGCGCAAGCCAAAAATTACTTTGCGCACAGTGACTTCCCCCGAAAGAAGGAGGTGATTTTTCCGTTTTTTTTTTCGATGGATCAAAAGAGGGGGTCTTACTTGCCCCCTCCAAAAAATATTGGATTTTTTGAAGGTGTCCTTGTGATGCAAAAAAAAAATCATAATATTAATCCAAAAAAAAGGCACCCGCGACCCCGATAGCCCACCCCGGGGACTTTTTACCTGCAAAGACTTAAGCGGTTGGGTACCCAGCCCCTCAAAAAGAAAGTTCGAGGGGCAGCAGCTCCGGGCCCAGCTATCCCCCAGCCGCCGTGCCGATGGCCGGCACACACCAGGGAAGAAAGTGTGGCACCCTCTAGAGAGTGCCAAACCGTGACTTTCATCTACAACACTGGGCAATGTCAGCCGTAGCAGCATGTACAACTCATGCATGTGTCAATGTTGATGTAGTGTTGGGTGCAAGCCAATTGTGACTGCCTGACTGCCTAATTGTATGCTCAAGTTTGACATAGCTGTATCACCCTGGCAGACCAGTGCAGCTCAGAAAGCTGCAGATTTTGAATTGACAGAGAGTTTTGAGCTTTGGGATGCACATCTTGTTCATCACATTCCTTATGTCAACCAACTCGTACAATATACAATCTTCTAGTACTTATTGGCTGTTGGAACCAGCAGGGCTGGTTGCAGAAGTTGCCAAAACTCAAAATCACTTCGCAAACTTGCTGACAGACTTATGATAATATTCAGGATTGATTTCTGCCAGGTGAGGTTGAAGTGCCCAGTGGCAAGTAAATCCAGCCATCCGTGGGTTTGGCCACACATTTAGCGCAACCAACTGCCATTTGCTCAGTCTCTACTCCGCAAATGATGATGGTGAAAGTTCATCATATTAGGAGGTGAATATTCCACCACCAATGACTGGTGATGTGCCATGCTTCACCTTTAGTTTTGAAGGATGTCAGAGGGGGTTTTCATGGGGACCAGGAAATGCCATGGATGTTTTCCTGTTGGGTGAAACACCATAATTTCTACCATATCAATTCTCACTTGAGAAGTGGGGTTTGGGACTAGGCATGAACACCCCTGTGCCACTTGTGTGGCTTATGTCTGGTGGTATTCTGAGGGCCTAAGATGGCAATATGGTAGCTGAAAAAATTGCTCCCCCACATTTGGCCACATTGAAAGTGTCAGTCATCAGGTCTACTACATTGTTGAAGGATTTCATACACATCAGACCTAGGGACACTGGCAGTTGTTTGGCAACATGGAATCCCAACAAATGAATTCCCACACCCAAATGAAACCTCAAATCTCCTTTCCCGGCCTGTGTTGTGCGTTTTGTTGAGCATTTTGCATGCAATTCCCATTGCTGAAGTGAGAGTCTGATTTTTTGCCGTTGTAGCTTAAATCCTGCTGTGATTTAATCCTGGTTCGATAATTGAATGACAGACACCGCTCTCTCCACTGGCACAGGGCACACTGGCCCAGAAGAAAACAAACTGGGCAGAGGATGTAGCACATTAACTCTGACAGTGTTATGGGGAAGCATTGTGGCACTCACAGGCACTTGGTATTGCTGTCCACATTACAGATGGGAAACAAGGGGGTATTCCATGTCTCCACTGGCTAATGTTACAAGGAGAGTGAAGTTTCTTCATGCCCACCGGTGCCAGCAAGTGCATGTGATCCTGTTTCAATTTCTGTAGTGTTGAATCAGTATCCCAAGCATTCATTCTCAAGCACCCCTCCCTGAGCTTGGTCCAGTGAAGCCATGATCTCACACTCGTGCAATGCACATTGCTGCCTCGCCATCATCTAGCAGCCTCTGCCCCAAAGTGTGGAGTCATGCTGGATCTGTCTGTCCCTAGATTCAGGTAAACTGCCACAAGATGGCAGCATCATTTCAGAGAAGAAGTCAATTGCATTTTACATGAGAAGCTTTGTGCCATGCCCGCCTTGGATGTGTCTTTCTGGTTGACATCCATCAGCCATGCTTTGGATGCTCCTTTCTGGTAGACATCGGCCATGCAGAAGGGCAAGCAGATCTGCCCGCAGTTCACACAATCATCACAACCACCTACAGAGTGCTTTCTGTCTCAGAGGCAACCAACATCATTAATCTCACACATTTTTCCTACTTGGGATAGCCCTCGGTGGCTGCTCCAAGGGACAGTTGCCATCCGTCAAGTCAACATGAGTAGCACCCATCAATACTTGTGGGCGGTATCTGGTGCACTCAATCATAGACCCACCGCTTGCCAGGGGCATTTTGAGCATATTGGGCAAACCGGCTGGCACAGCTTCTAGAGCACTTATATGACACAAGCGGATTATGGCAGTCACCGGTGTAGCTATGGATTCTTTGGGGTGAATCACGTTTTCCTAAATGACCATAGACACCAGGCAATTTGAGCCCGTGGCTTTCACAAAGAGCCCCTCTGCCCCAACTCACCTGATTCTGTGCATCAATAATTGGTGAAGAGCACACTTGCAAGTGGGAGATGGGGTTTGCTCTTGATTGTGGCCCTTCAGAATACAAGACAGTCACACCCAGCAGCATGTATGATGTGTCCTACCAGCAAGGGGGATCTTCACTCACAGGTGGATCAGATATGGTTCTCACAAACTGTGCATCTGGGTGGTCACCCTGGACTTTGGATTTTTAGTTTCGGCCAGGTAACATCAAGTTCAACCTGTGGCATTGTGTCTTTCATGACAATAAGATTCATCAGCGGCTTGGAAGTTGGGTGTGCTGAACTTTGTACGAGTGGAAGTGAACCACAAAGTGACCGCCTATAACCAAGCTGTTATGAGCTAATTTGAGTTGAATGACAGCCAATGGCCATAGGAAGGTTTGTCACACACAGTTGCATCGCAGATTTTTTTTGAGGTTTAAGTAGAACATGGGTTACAGAGAAAGCCAGCCACAGGATCACCACAAATCAAGGGAGATCAATGGATGTCCACCCTGATGGACGGCCGTACGTTAAGGTGGACATACTTGTCCAACCAGATCTGCGGTTCTTGGGCCCGACTGCAAGTGCCCGCAAGACCCAGTCGTGACGTTGGTTCAAGCCTTGTGTTGAATGATGAAAGGGAAGAAGGAAAGTGCGTGTGCACAGCAATTTATGACCAGAAAAATCAAGGTAAATAATGGGAAACAAGTGTGGGCAAGGCTTTGAGAAGGAGGAAAACATCTTCACTGAAAGGGGAGTGGAGAATGCCAGACTGCCGCAGTGATGTGACTGCATTTAATTAAGGCAAACATGGTTCTGAATTACGTAGACCCCGGCCCCGAAATGTGCCTATTGTGAGGCAGGTCTCCCTTTGTTGGGGGATCAAAGGCGCGACTGGCATGAATAGCCGGCATGAGGCTATGTTCTCTTTTGGTGGAAGTGTTGCTGCACCCATCCTGATTCCATTTAAGCTCGACTTTTGCAGAGATTGCGTCTGAAGTTAGCCCCACTGCCATCCATCTACACGCCTCCCAAAAATGATTGAGGTGGCCGGTAACATTCACCTTTCTAATACCAATCCAACCCACATCCGCCAAGTAGGAGACGCAATTCACATTATCACTTGCATCAAGTCCTATCAGATCTCTCGAGAAATTCAAATGTCGCCCTACCAAGAGTACACAGTAGTTTTAAAATCTTCACATTCAGCGGTCCCCGCGATCCTATACAACTTCTGCACCCAAGTCTTTTTCTCTGGTCAACTTGTCGTTTACCCCAGTCCAAGTCTCCCGGTCATTTGTGTCGAGCGTGGAGCTTGGCAGGTTCATTGAGGGCACTTTCCCCTTGCTCAGGAATTCAAGAACACTCACGCCTTTGGTTCAGTCTATGTTGCGAAGGTACACATGAACCGTTTTGCCGGTTGCGTGGGGTGGATTGAAGTTGTGGATCAAGAAATGAACTTAGTCAGTCTCTTCCCGTTACAACTGACCATCATATGTGTTAGAGTGGTTAATTGGAGTGTTGAGGATGCATGATGTAGTCTAAGCTTGGTCGCATAAAGCTTTCGGCAACCCATGGCCAAGCGCACGAGTGCTTTCAGACGCTTCAACGTGGAGATCGCGTTAGGTTTGGAGGCGTGGCAGCAGAAGTTTCAAGTTCTGGAGGCGAGTTGCTTGTGTTGGGTGTCAGTAATTTCTTCCAAGTGATGTTCTGTATGAGGTTTCGAACTGAATGAGTATCCCGCAGGTTGAGTATGCTTCAAGGCTCCCAAGATTTGAGAAGACCACGTACAATCTGAGACAAAATCCAAAAACCCGCTTTGATCTCCGAGTAAAAGATTGGAAGGCACCTGAAAACATCAGACAAAAGCCGCGCAAGAGGGGCCATCGCAAGAATTTTTAACCGTTCTTAGTCCCATCATTTTCATGTTCCGAGCTTGTGCAATGTTGTAATCATGCTGAATATTATCTGCAGAGCCTACTTTGAGGTGCCAATTATGTGTCCGGAGTTGCCAGTTTGGTGGATCATTCGTCCAAGTCATGGTCTTGGCAAGCAAGCGGCTGGCTTGCCAGGACCACTGCACGTTGTGGATCCGGCTTGCACATCTAAGATGTAACACTGAGGGTGCTGCAACTGGGGCGGCTACTCTGCCTCAGGCCCATTGACCCACAGCAACAGCGCACAATAGCTTGATTGCTCTGAGGAGTTGTGCACGAATTCATCAAGATTGGTAGTTGAGGAATGTTAATTTACAATTGATAAAATCCACGGGAGGGACAGTGCATTGAAGCTAGCTCCCAAATACCTCTCTCAGGCGTGCAAAGATTTGGAATCACACATAATCAAACTTTGGGTATGTATGTAGGAAACACTGGTCCTTTAGCACTCCTCGATTTCTCCTGATGTGTGCGGCAGGAGGAAAGATGAGGTAGGATTGAAGGTCTTCCAATGGTTCAGAAAGTCATTGGTGATGGCCTGGGCCAGCTCCATCCTGGTTGGCACTTGCACACTTGCAAGAGAGCAGATCTGTCCAGATGACTGAAAGACAGGGCTAAATATCCGTACAAGGTATGCCGAGAGGTTCTTCCAAATAGGCTCGTCGGGAGGGTGTGGGATCTTGGAGTTTGCCGTGACAATTGCCATTGCTTGGATCATTGACATGCATCCAGAAACTCCTGCCGTCCAATGGTCCCTTGAGGTGATGAACAGGCCACGAACTCCACCAAGAACAAAGTAGACAAGAGGCTGAAAGTTCTGCTTTCTTTGGTATCGTTGGAGGTTTTGAGAAGCTTCCTCAAAAGTGTTGGCCAACTCCGCAGGATTTTTCTCGACCTGGCAAACGGATGAGTTGGCTGACGGGGCGCGATTGGCACGGGTTTTTGCCTTCTTCTTTGCTTCAGTCATAGGAGCGTCACTGAGATGGTGTGTTTGGAAGATGATGTAGGCCATCAAAACATCAAGAATGATCTTGCGGAATTTGTGTAAAACATCCACCGAGTGGAAACGCTCGGGGGGTTGGGAGGAGGATTCATTAGCTTGTGGCGGAGGGTCGAAGCTGGATGTTGAATTTTTCACGGCGTCAAGATAGGAGAGAGCTTCAACACCTCGATTGATGTGATCGGTCTCGCATGTGGAATCGACTTGAGCTGGCTTGAGAATGTTGTCAGCCATTAGCTCTACAGAAGCTGCGATGAGCCTGGCCCACTCGGTGTGGACATGTTGAGGGGGGTTCAGTAACCTAAACAAGAACCGAACGAGAGTGGACTCGGGATGTTGAGTCTTGGCACCAGTTGGGATGAACGTTCCGGGTCTTAGCTTGTTGTCCTTGTTTGCAAAGCTGGTGAGAAGCTGGAAATCGACTAGATCTGGGCAATACCATTGCTCGTGGTCTGAGTGCGATAGGAATCGGTCGGCTGAGAGCAAACACAAAATATTGTCTCAGTTCTTTCACACCAGAGCAACTGACATCGATGATAGAAAGAGAGTCTCACCTAGGGACGTGATAGTGTGCATCCAAGCGGTGTATGAGCAAGATGTTTGATGGAAATCAAATGTAGGAGGCCCTGGAGGTGAATTTTGGGCTGCCCTTGCACAGTGTTGAAGCAGGGAGGTCAGGGACGTCCAGGTGGTCTGATATTTTGACCATTTTGGTTTGGTGCCATCTACATGTTGATGAATGCTGACCACCTCTCTGCGAATTGTGTCGGATTTGATAATTGTTAGTAGAGGAGAGCTTGGGATGGGATTGGGCCCTCTTGTGTCCGAGGGGGTTGGGTTAGCCATGCTGGATGTTGTTTGACCGGGATCTGGGGGAGGAGTGCTTTGGTCTGGAGTCTCGGGATTGAACAGAGGTGTTTCATTGGGTCCATCAGAATCCTCGCCTCCATGGGTGGTATGCACGTTTGAACAATGAGAGTCTGTTGGTGGTGGCAGAGAAGGGTCTGTGGGCATCAAGTTGGTAGGCGCTGCACGATTGGAAGGACCGGACCTGGCGCAGTTAAGGATTGCCAAGTGAACCCGGGTACCCGTGGCGGGTGCGGGTACCGCCGCTGTTTTTCAGCAATTCTGGACACCCGCGATCCCACCTGGCACCCGCTGGCGGGTACCGCGGGTGTTTTTCGCGGGTACCACGGGTACTTTTTTGTTTTTTTGCCCTCAAAACCCTTGGTGACGAGTTTAAAAAATCTGTACTTTCATTTTACGCTATTTGTAGTTAGTCATATACTATGTATGGAACCAGAAACATGATGAAATGAAAAAATAAAACAATAACTAAAAGTGTTACACTGTGAGCTTGAGTGTTACCCTTTTCTCTTTCTCTTTCGCTCTTCCTTGAGGCCATCCTTCCATTTTTTAAGAGCCCCTGGCTCAATCAGGTTATTCTTTGAATAAAAAGCCACCGACATACCCCTAGTAACGGAAATCGAGTTGAGACGGTGTCGAGATTGGTTTACATAATGGCGGCCGAAGGAAAATGCGCGTTCCACATCAACTGACGTTGCTAGATAATATGAAAGTTCGATGAGAAACGTCAGCTTTCTGATATAACATTAAGGAATCATCAAATGAAAAATTTACCTGGGCAGCTCAAGACATCGAGCGCCATTTGCGAAAGCCCACCGTGTGTATTGCCAGCGGTCTTTTGCTGGATCCACCATTTGAGTGCATCAATTGGAGCACCGTCATCTAAAATTAGCCCCGAAGCTAGCCACGTTTTGAGCGGATCAGTTATGGAATGGCATCAGGCCGCAAGAGCAGCACCCAATTGTGCTATGTTTCCAGTCCTCGACTGGTTCAATCAAATGTTAGCAAATATCATGAAAGTTTGATTGATTGAAACCGAGTAACTCTTACCTTGGTCGTTTTATGTGGGTCATTGGGGGCTGGAACATTTGGCACAGGCTTGTAACGTGCATTGAAAAGCTCTCGGGTGAGTCTCAGAGCCTCAGAAATCCATTCCTCCTCCCATCCTGCGATCTTGAAGTATTCATCTTTGAATGATGGATGTAGTACTAAAATAAAGGAATTTAGTTAGCATCATCCATGGAAATATTAACAAGGGATTCAGAAGCTTACCCATGGCGATTTGAAACAATGGTGAACAGTCAGTCAGCGTATAGTATTTGTTGGTCAGCTTAAGGCCAACTCGACAAGCATTTCGCAGGGCTGGCGGGTAATTGTTGTCAGATCCTTTGATGGCGTTCGACAGCATGTCGGTAATCTCGTCAATGAATACTATGACATGAGTTAACCGAGCCGATCCGCATGTCGATACTTGAAGCGTTTGCTCATAGAAGGGCTGGAGAATTGATACCAAGTGGTTGGCTAATTCGATGTCAATGGAATTGATGTGATATTTGCGATCCAAACCAAGCTTCTTGTCCTTCTGCCATACCAGACTGTTGGTAATCAAGATGTTAGTTTCCCATTGGTGACAAGAAATAAAAAATCAATAATCACATTGCCTTCTTGCATCTAATGATGCCAACCACCTGATCAAAGGTTGAGTTCCACCTTGTGCGAACATCTTGAACAACGCTATGAGGCCTTTCGCAATCCATCTCTACGCAGAGCTCGGCGAATTGGGCCTTTGAATTTGGTGATTTGCGAAGTTTGCGAGCCACTGCGCGGAACTGAAAACAGGAGATAAATATGATGAATCAGAAAGAAAACCAATCCGATTGAGGAAAAATTGACCAACCTTAGCCAGAGTTTGTCGGCACATTGCGGTTGTGTAAAGATCAGTGTCTTCATCCTCATCACTCAGATCCTCAATGTCTTCAACAGTGAGCTCGGGCTCCAAATATTTTGGCTGAAAATCTGCATCAGCCGTCTCGGGGTCATTGTCCTCTTCCAGAGAAGTAACCTCGTTCTCGTATCTAGATTTTTTAACAAGGGCTTAAATGGTGGATGAAGAAAGGTGAAATCGAGAGAAAGAACTCACCTGCGAATCTGTTCCTCCGCATCTTCTTCATCTGATTCATTGGATGAATCAGATGAATCTAAATCACCTTCTTGTTGATTTGCTACTGACTGCTTATTTGCCGTACCAAACGGTCGCAAGATAGACTGAACAATAAGGTTGAGTATGTGAGCATAGCACCAAATCCACTGTTCATCACCTTTAAATCGGGCCCATTTGAATTTTTTCATTGCTGAAACCATCGCCGAGTTGTTTGAGGCATTGTCTGTGACTATGCCACATATCTGGAAGGAATCAAAAGAAATCAGCAATAACATGATGTGTGTTTCATTTGAGAGCGACTCACTTTATCTTGAATTCCAAATTTTTCCACGACAGCACGTACAGTGTCAGCTAGATACTGGCCAGTATGACTCTGAGCCAACCGTACAAAATCAAGAGGCATTGCCTCAAGACTAAATTCGCCGCCTCCAAGCTCGACCAGACGATAAATAACGACCCCAAGGATGTCAAATCCATTGGGTGATTGCCATGCATCGGCCCCGAGGTACATCGCACCCGTGTGTTTCTAAAGAAGGGCATTATGACAGGGAATTGTGAAATTAATACACGTTCAAAGTAGAAGGAAAGAAAACAATCAGTCACTTACACTTAATTCTCTCCGGTGACTGTCTTGAACGGCGGTGTAGAGCATATGGACCGATCGGGAGAGAATTTTATTGGAAGGCATGTACTTGACAATAGTAGGATGGAGGAGTGCCTTGAGGGACTTGTCTGCTAATGCCGAAAACGGCCGGGCAGCCTCGGCGCACCAGATCGCACAGAGTTGCGGTACCTGATACAAAACAAAACAAATTAACAATCGTTTTAATCAGGTTTGTTTTGTGCGATATCGAGCTTACCTCTTGAGGATCGATATCGCCAGTCCCACTGATTCCAAAAGCCACCAGATTGCGGCTCGAGTCTGCATCGCGCTTTTTCATGAGACATGTGGATGCATGTCTCAGTAGGTTGCTGCAAGAGGAGTCGTTTGTTGGTCGATTTATTTTAGATGAACATCTGCAAATAAAAACCAACTTAGAATGTGTAAAAAAACAGCGGCAATGAGCAACTTAGATGAAAACTTACAGCTTGCATGGGTAAGCAATCATCCGACGACCTCGTTTATCCAATTGGTTGGAGAGTTCGGGTTTGTGGTAGGTAGCGTAGGCCGTACTGACAGCGTTTGCGGCGGTCTTCTGCGCTCGGCCTACATATTTTTTTAATTAATGTCTTGATATCCTCTCAAAGGCAAAGAAAAGGAGAGGAAGGGACTTACGGAGTTCCTCCTGGTCAGTTAATTCGCGAGAGCCGGATGTGTTAAGTTGGCTTGCGGTGGGTGTTTCTGCCTGGCTGCCGGGGGCATCATCGATTGTGATGGTGACATCAGGATCATCTGAAGGAGGTGCCGGGGAGCAACGGTGGGCCGCTACGCTACATTTAGTCCGTAGTTCAGCGCAGCGTAGCGGATCTAAACTACAAATGACAGGGTTTTCCGTTAGCGGGCAGTGATTGCCCGCTACCGCTAACAGGCACCCCTTGAAACTACAGGGCCTCTATCACCGCTATCAGCGCTAGCAGTGCTATTCAACCGCTAAAAAGGCTGATAGCGCTGTTAGCGCCCGTTAGCGTAGCGTAGCGTAGCGTAGCGTCCCGTAGCGGGCGCTACAACTAACGGCAATGTGTCAGGAACTACGCAACGCTAAACTAGCGGATAGCGCACGCTACGGATAGTTTAGCGTAGCGGCTCACCGTTGCTGGGAGTTTGTCTTTGAGGTTGAGGTGGACGGGGTCAAGGATTGGGGGGATTTCTCTCGAGCTTTTTTTCGACCTTTAGGTGTGGGAGCCATTCCAGGGGATGGTGGGGGGAGTGCGAGTGACGGGTGCGGTGATGGGCAATGAGTGACGGGTGCGGTGATGGATGTATGTATGCCCCCTGGATATCAATGCTGCGGCACATATATCCACCTAGGTGGCGGGTGTTTCCCAGGGGTACCCGGGTACCGCCGCTGTTTTTCAGCAATTCTGGACACCCACGATCCCACCTGGCACCCGACGGCGGGTATCCGCGCCATTTGGCGGGTACCCGCCTGCGGGTGGCGGGTACCGCCAAACGGGTATCACTTGGCGATCCTTAGGCGCAGTCGGCGGATGAGGGATCAGCGGGTGGTGAACTCCAGCTTTCGAATTGTCGGGTTGTGCCGGTGTCTGCCTGGGGCCCCGTTGGTGCGTCAAGACGATTACGGGACAGGGCGGTTGTGGAGTCAGTCGCCTGGCTGCCAGCAGTGGGCCCTGGGGCAGGAGGTTCGCTTTGGCCTTCACCAAGGGTTTTGTTGGATGAGGATGCGGGCTTGTTGAGGAGATCAACGGGCTTTTGGCCTGAGGGCTTCTTTGGACGTTTGCGAGTGCGGAGTTTGCGAGGTGCCGAGTGCTTGGATGTCTTAGAGCTGATGGTGGCCAAGTGGGTGATTTTGATGTCCTCCTCAGCCGGAAGCGCCCCATCTGCTTCCCACTCTTCTCGAGCCCGCCAGAGCGTCAGTTTTGCGTGGATAGTGTTTGTGGCAGGATGATTGGTTCACGGAACAGGCTTACTTTGTTTGCAGGCTGTGATAGACAAGGCTAGCTTTTCAGCAACCCGTTTGCAACTTCGAGGGAGTTTGAGAGCGAGGATTTCTTCGGCTGATCGGGTGGCTGCTTCGATGGATCGTCCGAACTCTTCTGCACTGATCTCCTGTATCTCAGTAGGAAGGATCGCCTTTTTAGGTTGTAATAATCCCGGAGCGACTGACGACGGGCTCTGGAGTGCAAACTGTGCAAAAGATGGTGCAGTCAGTAGTGGCCTCCGCGAGGTGTTCTGTTTGAGTTCCTGTTGGGCTTTGGCAATGGTAGTGTGTCAGCTTGAGCTCAGGGCACTAGGCGCAGATTTTGCCGGTTCTTACTAGGAGGAGGAGTACCATCCGATGAATTAGAAGATTCTTCTGAAGACTCAGACTGACTGAAATCGGTACTGGGAGGTTGCATCTTTTGGTTGGCGTTTGACTTCTGTTGATGGGAAGGGAGGAGGATTGAAATCGCAGAGGGTTGGCCGGATTGAGTGGAGGGTGGGACAAATGAATAGGAGCTGAAATTGGTGGGCTTTTACACCCCAACTGAAAAGAAACACAGCCTTTGCGAAGTCGTGTCCACCCAGCCTTTGTATTCATGCTGTGAACATCTCCCTTGTTCAAACCTGCCAGCTTGCTTGGCTGCTCAGCGCAACGATGCAGCTGCCTTATTTGGGACAAAATGATGACATAATGTGCTCATGTGGGCAGTTTAAGATTCTTATTTTCAAGCATTGGTGATGAAATCTTGCTCACTGAAGAGTCAAGAATCATGCCTGTAGATGTCAGCCGTATCTGAGACGCAACTTTGTGAATGGCAGAAAGCTGAGGTCACTCTTGTGTTTGCCCGTCAGCAGACATGTGTCTGCTCGTGGGCAAACACAAGAGTGGTTCCTCACTCATCGGTGTGGAGGCGTTAAGATGCGCTGCGTACCGACTTGGTAATCGTATATGCCTGTCCATGTCCACCGCAACGGACGGCCGTACGTTGTGGTGGACACTGATTTTGAAGGTGAATCTCGACTTGGTGGGGATTTGGTCCAAGCCTAATCATCCCTGAGTCCAACCGGAACAGCCGGGATACGACCAAGTTCGAGGACGCATCAGCACTGCCACGTCCCAGAGATCTCACTACCAAGAAGTTCAGCTGATGTAGACTTGGCGTGGTCTACCTCCAGCACATGACTGATTCCCTTTCTGGTCCCACACAATGAGTACAGTCCACTGCGTGTCAGTGCCTGAAGTTGTCCACCGTAACGTTCGGCCGTACGTTAGGGTGGACACCCAATGCCTCACAGTCTCTGCACTGTGCACGAGTGACCAAATGTTTTAAGCAACGGTGCACCCTTCATGAAACTTACATAGATTGTTCACCGAGGTGGGGGGGCCGAGGTGTTTGTGCTGTAGGTGCGTGCGTGAGTATCTGTGGCTGTGCGTCACAGTCACTTCAACTCGGACACAGACATCACGGGTTGGGCTTTGAGGAAGAGCCTCATGACAATTGGGCTAAAGTGGGCTGCGGCGCGAATTTGGGGGCTCCTTACACACTGTCCACCGCAACGTACGGCCAAACGTTACGGTGGACAACCATTATCATGGTTCTCCCCGTCACACCCATCTGAGCTTTTGCATCACTCTCATTTGTGCTCTGGGCCTCCACATGGCATCAACGAGTGAGCCCCAGATGTGAATCATCATAACTCGCACTCAGTCTCATGGACATTGGTCTACTGCAACGGTGCACAAGCTTTGCAGCGCGGTGAATCCAGATTAATCCCACCAATCCCTCACTCTTCAGCGGGTCGAGGATGAATAATTCATTACTGATAACACATTTTGAAAACGGTAGAACCCACCCCGTGGATGTATCTTGAGATTTTGAGACGCGGAAGAAGGGAGGAAGGGCGCCTCAATGATCTACTTCCATTGATCCCCCTGGTGCTGACCCCGCCGGTCCTGATGCGGGTCCCTGCCCAGAGCCTCCGCCCGTCGATCCACTCGGCCCGGGGACTCCTCCAGGTGTGGAATTCGTGGCTGCCAAAGAACTGCTGGATGCCGAGTTTCCAACGTGCCGGTGGCAGAGTTTCCTCATGTTTTCGGCAATAGTCTTGAGATCCATAGCGGGGACTTTTGAGACGGTATCTCGCTCGAAACCGCTGAGCTGCTTCCAATATGACTGACTATAGCAATCGATTGGCAACCCGTGTGGTACCCCGACAACTCCCTTGGTGTGTTTGAAGGTCCGTGTGGACCGCGTGTATAGGTTGTGGTTCGCGGCGATGGTCTTCGGATGCTGGGCCTGCGCAATCACCATTTTGTCAAGGCAGTGGAGGATAGTCGTGAGATCTTCACTTCGCCAGTCCCCCACAACACCAACAGGTGCCAATCCCTTCCCAGCATCTTCAATATCAGAGCCGCATTCCTTTCGTTCCACGATGCTGGCCAAGTTGATGTTTTTGTCAAACAACTTGTTGATAATTTCACATCTCTTGTCCTTGATCTGAAGCAGTATACCATCACCCAGAAAACAACAGGTAAGTCAGCTGGCAGTACAGGAGACACAGAATATTATTACCGGGAACGTACCCTCTTGCGCCATCGTTGATATTGCTCTTTTGTAGCCTTCAATTCCTTCATCTTGTCGTAAGCGGCTTGATCCATATTTCGGTATTCCCAAATCTCACGTGACTTGGTGTTGAGCCATCGGCGGATGATAGCGGGAGCTTGACCAGCCTGCTGGTCAGACACCGAGGTCGTTCGCCGAATCCATTCGACTGCCTTCAACGCCAGCACTTCTGTTATAGATGAGTTCCAAGCAGAGGTAACATCCCCGCCGGCTTCCCACTGGAAAGTGACCCGTGAGATTCCAGCCAACGCCAGGGTCCTCTCGACATTGGCTGTAGTTTGGGCGTTGATTGGCTGAAAGCCTCTCCCTGGGCCCTTCAAGACGGCTGGAGTAAAGGGTGGTTGGGTCATGTTTTTGCGGATTTCTTTCTCAGCCACAGACACATAGTAGTCGATCTCTGCCTCTGTCTTGCCAGCAAGAGATGTTCGGACCCTATCCAATTGAGTGAGGATGGTAGCACTGCGCTGCTCGATCCAGTATCGGTTGTGCAGCTCACCATCGTTTGGCGAGACGGGGTAGTCTTGAGGCTTGTCTGGATTGCCAAGAAAGAATTTGACAAATCCCTGGATCTTCCAAGAGTAGAGGTCGTAGTGCTCGGCCAGTGATCCCTTTTGCGCTATTCCTTTGGCGCGTTGGCCCGATCGCCGCTTGCCCTCCGCATCCTCTGCTTGTTGTCTGGCTTGTCTGGCCTTGGATACCACAAAGTGAGGGTCCAAGCGCGATTCGTCAGCGACCTCAGGGCTCATTTGCTCCGCCAGAGGCACCCCTACCAAAACGTGAGGAATGTCAGTCCGGAGATCCTCTGGTGATGTGTGCAAGCTCTTCCACTTGCCTTGATTGTCAGTCCCCATCGAGGAATCACCGCCGACGCGGGTTCCTTTGGCCTGGAATTTGGGAACAAGGCGATCCACCAGCGAGGAAATCCATCCGTCCTCAGGAGCTCTCATTGGGGAAGAATCACCCGTATCCTCGGGTTGGTCACCTGGGGGACCACTTGCATCATTCATGACCACCTGTTATCGCTGGAAGGATTGAGACAGCGCGTGGAAGTACGGATTTTAGTTATCAAAGGGGCACGGCGGAGGGTCTGATTAATTCAAGCTTGATACGTCTGAGGCTAATTTCTCGGGAGATAGGGTTGCAATGATAAGAGAACTAAGTCACAACAGTGACTATACTCAGAAGATAAAAAAATTCAGACAGACATTGGACTGAGATAGCTCTGACGGTGAACAGCGGAGTATCTTGGTCTTAGATTATGTGCGTATACAGCAAGAGTCAATTGAATCCTCTGGCTCCTTTGTTCCACTCCTGACTTGTTCAACTTGCCGAGGCACAGCACACCCTTTCACAGATACTTCATATCAGCTCTCCACCACGCCCTCCCAACCCTGAAGCAAACAGTAACCAAAGCATTGTGCTCAGATTAACCACACACATCAGTTTGAATTGTAGCCAAACAAACTCACCCTGGTCCCCAATCCAACAGCACTCACGGTTTCACTAGGCAGTCCAAAGGTCCCCGCTGTGTGTGACATTATGGCAACATGCCCAATAATTCGATCGCTGTCGATCACCACTGCACTGTCATGCTTGGCCTTGACTAATCAACAGTTGAGATCCGGATAATCGCCATAAGGATCCTCACTCCTTTGAAGCTTGTCGAAAGGGTTGATGACCAACCAAGTTTTTGACGGTGTTTGGCCGGAACAGAAAATTAGTTCTGTCTCGCCAAACCGTTGATTCTGGCCTAGGAAGAACTCAACCAAGCAGTTTCCATGGTGCTGCTGCTTTGATGTGAAGGATTTTCTGTTTAGCAGAACACTTTTCACCGCTTCAACCGCGGGGCTCAAATGTTGATCTAACTGAGCCGAGCCCCGCCTGCCGCTGGATCCACTGTTGCGCGCCACCGCGCGTTTCCACTTCTGGAACAAAGGCTTGTCAAGGTTGAATATTGCGCCTTCCTTTGTCTCTAAATCATCTCCACCTGACAAGCTCCGGCATGTGGGGTCATTGAGGAGAAAGGAAAAGTTTGAGTTGATATGCCATTTCGTAATCAAAGTCTTGGGTATCTCGTCTGTTTCAGAATGAATCAATGAGTTATCAACTTCGTCAGCAGAGAAGTACACATGAGCAAACACTGACTGAGGTGGTGGTGTGAGCACCGCGCTCCACGCGGGTGTCACAACGCTATCACAGGACGACCTCAGAGCCGCACACTTAGTCCGCGACTCCCCGCCCCTCCTAGCTCAGTAGAGAACCACCACTGACTCTTTCTACTGAGCTAGGTAAGCTCCATCACCTTTCATTTCTATCTTTCACCATTCCCAATTGTACATAGAGTAGAGAACCACGACTGACTCTTTCTACTGAGCTAGCATTTGCAATATAATTGTTGGTCCTAAAATTTAGGTTCTCTCCGAGACATATCAGTCTCGTATACGGACTACACTGAGAATAGTAGTACTCAGTGAAAGGCTTGACTGAGCCTTTACACTTTTTTTTTCTCGTACCAACAACGTGCTACGCAGAACTCCCGACGAACTCTTCTTCCGAACTCATTTCTCCTCTGGTTTCCACCATGAAACCCTCAATTTCCTCGCGCCCGGATCGCTTGATCTTTCAACTTCGACTGGGCAACTCCCTGATCAAGGCTATGTTGGACACAGGATCCGAATTAAACCTCATCTCGCCTCAAACGGTCGTATCCGCGGGCCTCGAGCGACTTCAACTGATGAGACCTATAAAAATCGGTCTTGCAATGGACAACAAGTCGCCCACACCTCTGTTGCTACAATTTTACACACATGCGACAATTGTTGACCCCACCTTGGGAGCCAAGATTCACGACACTCCTTTCCACCTTGGACCAATCAACGGTGGCCTCGACGCGATCCTTGGGACTCCTTTTCTCCAACAGGCCCAAGTATTGTTCTCCTTCCCTGACCGATGCATCTCTTGTCGCTCGCCAGCGATCACAATCCACGACTACCAAGCACTAGACACGAGAACGACCCACGTAGCTGGGATATCAGACTCAAGTGAATCGCGGGAACGTGCGGAACAGATGATGTTGAATGAATTCCGAGATCTATTCCCCACCGATATCCCTGCAGTCCCCGAAGACAGCGAGACGCACACCTTCTTCCCCGACGGACCCTTCCCTGATATCATGCAGGACGAAAGCTCTAGAGTCCGCCATCGAATTATCCTCACCGACCCAAACGCCTCCATAAACGAAAAGCAGTACTCATACCCTCAAAAGTACCTCGCTGCCTGGCGGAAACTTCTCGACCAACACGTCGCAGCAGGACGCCTTCGCAGATCTACTAGTCAATACGCGTCTCCCAGTCTTATCATCCCAAAGAAGGACCCGGAAGCTCTTCCCCGTTGGGTCTGTGACTACAGGAAACTTAATAACCTGACAGTCAAAGACCGGTCGCCCCTCCCAAACGTAGATGAACTGGTCCGCCTGGTAGCAACTGGTAAGGCGTTTTCGATCCTCGATCAAACCAACGCTTTCTTCCAGACTCGGATGCGCGAGGCTGACATACCGTTGACTGCGGTGAAGACTCCGTGGGGACTGTACGAGTGGCGCGTCATGCCAATGGGTTTCACCAATGCACCGGCTACACACCAGGCCCGGCTTGAGGAGGCGCTTGGGGAACTCATCGGTGACATCTGCGTTGTCTACTTGGACGACATCGTCATATTCTCGAACTCTTTCGACGAGCACAAACAGCTCGTCCGCCGGGTCTTGGATCGGATCCGAGCTGCAAAGTTATATTGCAGTCCCAAAAAGACCAAACTTTTTCAACACAAGATTAAGTTCTTGGGACATTGGATTTCGGCTGACGGCATTCAACCGGACGACAGTAAAATCACAGCTGTGCAGGACTGGCCAACACCACGGTCCTCAAAAGGGGTCAAGAAATTCCTTGGAACAGTACAATGGATGAAAAAGTTCATCTGGGGGCTACAACAATATGTAGGCACGCTGACCCCCCTTACCAGCAGTAAACGCGATCCCAAAGAGCTCAACTGGGGAAAAGCAGAAGACGAGGCCTTCAACAACATCAAACGGATCATGACCTCGCTCCCGTGCTTGAAAAACGTGGATTACGAGTCCGACGATCCGTTATGGCTGTTCACTGACGCCAGCGGGACTGGCCTCGGCGCCGCGCTCTTCCAAGGCAAGGAGTGGAAGGGCGCATCACCAATTGCGTACGAGTCCCATCAGATGACAGCTGCGGAACGCAACTACCCGGTGCATGAACAGGAGCTCTTGGCCGTGGTGCACGCCCTCCAGAAATGGAAAATGCTGCTCCTTGGGATGAAAGTCAATGTGTTGACGGACCACCACTCGCTCATCCATTTCTTGAAACAACGAAACCTTAGCCGCCGACAAGCACGCTGGACAGAGCTTCTAGCCGACTTCGATCTTTGCTTCGAGTACATCCGTGGAGAGGAAAATTCGGTTGCGGATGCTCTGTCAAGGAAGGACACCGAGGAGTTACAAATTGACGCCGGCGATATCGCTTGCGTAGCAGCACTCACAGAACTCGGATCTTCTCTCTCCCCAGCAATTCAAGACCGCGTTCGGCTTGGCTATGAATCGGACGGTTTCTGCAAGGCACTGAAGAAGGCCCTCCCCCTTCGCGAAGACTACACCGAGCTCAATGGGCTGCTTTTCATCGACCACCGCCTCGTCATCCCGGCCGACACTCCCTTGCGAATGAACCTTATAAAAGAAGCCCACCTGCGCCTCAGACACCTCGGGTACCTCAAGACCGTTGTCGAGCTGCGGCGCGATTTCTTCTGGCCCGGAATTTCCAAAGACACGCTCAACTTCGTCAAGGGCTGTGACGTCTGCCAACGCACTAAGGCGCCAACCACTGCGCCAACCGGCAAGATGCAGACTCCCGCCTTCCCATCGACGCCGCTGTCTGAAATAGCCATTGATTACGTAGGACCCTTGCGCCAATCATCCCATTTTGACATGATCCTAACGTGCACCTGCCGGCTGTCAGGATACACACGCATAATTCCGGTCCTGCAGACAGACACGGCGGAGAAAACGGCGACTCGGTTCTTCAGCGGCTGGGTTGCTATTTTTGGAGCGCCACGGACAATCATCAGCGACCGTGACAAGACATGGACTTCCCGGTTCTGGAAAGCCCTCATGGACAAACTACATATACAGTTTCACATGACCTTGGCTTTCCACCCACAAGCAGACGGGCGGAGTGAACGCACCAACAAGACCGTTGGCCAGATTCTTCGTACGTTCACCGCTAAACAGCAAAGCAAATGGCTAGAATCACTGCCTGCGGTGGAATTTGCCATCAACTCGGCGGTCAATGTGTCCACGGGCTACAGCCCGTTCGAGTTATTCTTCGGCCGCCGACCCCAACTCTTCCCCTCCTCCGACGGGCCAATAGATTCCGCCCCCGCACTCGACAAGTGGCTCAAGACCCGAGAAGGAGCATGGGCGGACGCTAAGGACGGACTATGGACTGCCCGGGTCAGACAAGCAATTCAGCATAATCAACACCGCCGGGACCGGCCTCAGATTCTCCCCGGTTCTTGGGTGTTCCTGGACTCGGCCGATTGGCGCGGCCGTCATCAGGGCGGCGTGGACAAACTCAAAGAGCGCTTTGAGGGTCCTTACCACGTTCTGAAGGTGTTCAACAATGGCCAGAGCGTCGAACTTGCCCTACCAGAAAGCGACCGACGTCACCCAACCTTTCACGTATCCAAGCTCAAACCATGTGTCCTTCCAATTGGGGACGCAGCTGAAGAACCAGACCCGCCTCTTCCTGAAGATGATCCACCCCCCCAGCCCTCCCCACAGCCGCCATCCGTCCATTCGACTCCGCAAGATTCGCCTCGACGCTCCCCCCGCTTTGTGGCACCCTTGCCCCACCCCTCCTGTACCTTCTCGCACATTATAGGAGGGAGGACTGTGAGCACCGCGCTCCACGCGGGTGTCACAAAGCTATCACAGGACGACCTCAGAGCCGCACACTTAGTCCGCGACTCCCCGCCCCTCCTAGCTCAGTAGAGAACCACGACTGACTCTTTCTACTGAGCTAGGTAAGCTCCATCACCTTTCATTTCTATCTTTCACCATTCCCAATTGTACATAGAGTAGAGAACCACGACTGACTCTTTCTACTGAGCTAGCATTTGCAATATAATTTTTGGTCCTAGAATTTAGGTTCTCTCCGAGACATATCGGTCTCGTATACGGACTACACTGAGAATAGTAGTACTCAGTGAAAGGCTTGACTGAGCCTTTACAGGTGGTTTGTTGGTAACCTCTGCAACATCCCGTTTACCCTTTCCTGCGCCCAAGCTGCCGTGGATCGAGGAGGGCCAAAGCAACGGATCACTTCGCTGAAATGCTGTGTGAGATGCAAGTTTGGCGTGCTGGGTTCTCCTGGCCACCCACTATGTAAACATTTTTGGTACTCCAATATAATACAGTCGAGTTCGCCAAGATCTTGCCGCTTGATCTTTGGGAGGGTCAGAAAGTGTGCAATTTTCGACAGTGTGGAGGTTGATTCTAGGAGGAAAGAAATTCGCCTCCTGCTCTCCTCTGTGGCGGCGTCCCGGTGAGCTTTGACCCACAGGGGAATCAAGGCAATAGTGTAGTACACCTTGTAAAGTATTAGCCACTCAGCAGCCTTCAAGGAACCATGATTGGCCGCGCCCAAATTTCGCGGCAATCTATCGATCCAAGATGGCAAGACCGTGTGTAGAATTGTTTGGCGCACAACGTCAAGTTCCTCCGGCAGCAACCTGGGACTATCAGAATCTTCACCTCTTATGGGTCGGGCGCGCGATTTCCTTTGGCCAGCTGTGATAGTATCATTGCTCCGGCCATCCTCCTCCGTCTCACTGATCTCCTCTTCAACATACAACTTGGAGAGGTCTTTCTTCCTTGAACGGAGCAGATAGGAATTTGTGGATGTGGATGAAGAGTCAGAGCTGGCCTGAGTTTGAACGATAGCACTTTTGGAAGGCCCAATGCTGGAGGCTTGTCGTGTTCTCTTCCTAGTGTGATCCGCGGCAGGAGGGTCCTCACTCGGATTGGCACGCTTGCGTTTGCTCCTGCAATTGACGTGCTGGGCCTGATCAGCAAATGGAGGCTCGCTGTACGATTTAGCATTCTCCCAGTTTTCATCGAGCTCTTGCATAGATTGGAGCCGGGCTCCAGCTGAGGCCAGATCCATAAAACGCATGCTGTGGTCCTTCAGGTCACCCAGGATCAACGCGTGCATGAGTTCAATTGAAGAGTGCCGAACGGGGCGCCAATAAGGAAGCTCGTTGAGAACACTCCATCGGACACCGTGCTCCTTGGAATACTTCTGGCGCTCGGTGTAATTGTCAATCCGGAGCCACTCAGATGCTTTTTGCAAATGTATGTCATCCGACCGGCTGGCAAATCGAGCTGTATTTGTCTCTTCTAGATGATTCCTGCTTAGGCAGCAGAAGGAACAAAACCAGGTGGCCGCGTGACTTCCAAATCCGGCCGTCTTCCGCAAGGCTGGTAGATCCCCAATAAGTGGGAAGCTAGCTACTCGAATTGTTCTACCAGTGGGATGGAGACTTGTCAATTCAAAGAAAAAACCTTTCCAAAATTCTTTCAGCTCGTCGACTAAGGGGCGCAATACGTGATTGATCTCTTCTAGCCTTGGTTCCTTTGGTCCTGGGATGATGCCAAAGAGAAAAATGTTTGCAGGCTTATATCGATCTTGTGGTGGCAGATTGAGACAAACTAGCATGATTGCCCCTATGGAAATGTGCTTGCCAAGATTTGAGCTGCCTTCTGGTCTGAACCAATCGAGATACAGGCTGAAGACAATATTTCCTGAACTGCGTGTATACAACCCTGAACCGTCATCCGCATTTGGAAATGTTTGCCAAACAGTTCCACGCCATACGTCCTCCATTGGTAGATCGTCGTTCCAATTGTTAGCAGTAAGACTCGAATCAAGCAAAGCTTCAAACGGAGGTTGCGCAAGACGGCTGCTTAACCAAGATTTCAGGGAAACATACGTGAAGGTTCGAACTGGAACAGTTTTTCGATCCTTGTTAACCTTGAAGAGGGGTTCATCACAAGTTGGATTGATGTTCTGGGCTTTGGCCCACTTGCAGTAACCTTGCTTGTGCGAAAGAAAAGGCTTGGAGCATTGTGGAGGATCTTCACCGTTGTTTGAGTACAGTGCAAAGCATTTCTTGCAACACACCCGCGTTGTTAACTGGGGATTCAAGCCGAGGCAATGGAAGACGGCGTCGGGAGTCTTGGGGATTTGCTCAAAAATTGGCATTGGATCAATATTTGTAGAATTCTTCATGCTCCAGATCTGCGCAAGAAGTAGAACGTTCGCCCTCGCAGCCTCCAAGAAATCAGCGGCACCAGCTTTACTGAGCTTGTTGGAAAAGATTGAAGACACCAGCTGAGTCATTACTTGCTTGCAAAAAAGATTCTTCCAGAAAGACCCGCGTCGCACTAGTAGTGGTGCCGGCAACTTGTGAAGAGCCCAATGGGTGGACAATCGGAACACTCTGCTAATACTGAATCAGCATGTGCTTTCATCTTCAAGCAGTAAATCACATTGATTCCACTCACAGCATCACTGGTTGACGGTTGGGGAATGCGTTCGGAGTGAGGTGGCTGATGTTTCGACCTTTCAAGCTCCGTCTTTCTCTGATGCATTTGGAAAGCGCGCTTAGACAACACTCTCCCAGCAACGACGCCTCTGCCCTCTTCTTCATGTTGCTGTGTGTTGCAGCCATACGAAACACAGTGACAGACATGGAGAGGCCGGTTGACCATTTCGTGTTGTGCGTTTGTTGTTAGAGGAAGTGACGTTCAAGTATCAGAAATGGGAGTCAACTGCCGCCTTCACCAACAAGGACAACTAGAACTGCACGTCACGTTGAAGGCCTCTCTGCATGCAGGAGGCACAACCTGATCATGCCAGGCAAGCCACTTAATTTGACGCTGACAACAGAACCATGGCTGATGGTGTTCTGGTGGCACCCTGATGTCAGCGCTGTATCTGTGTCACGTCTGTCCCCTCAAACAGCGCCAGTCTGTTGGTACAGTAGAAATATATAGAGAGATTTGCAGGTCTGCCAAAAAAGCCAGTTACATAGTGTCACTGGGTGACTGGTGCTGCACATCGGAGGCACATTCCATCCTTCCTTGGAAAAGCAAGGAAGTGCGTACACAAACTTGCAACAGTAAGCCCCTTGTTAAATCCTCCTTGGCTCCAACAAGAGACTATCAACATCACAGCAGACAAGCCACCGGCGGAATAAAGCAGGACCCCTGGCTCTCGTTGAAATATCTTAGTTCCTGTGGACAGACACAGGCTGTTGCAGCATTCATCTATCCAACTCATCATTCGCAGCCTGCCCACACTAGGTTTCCTTCAACTGCTAGTAAAGACCATCATCCCACAAACATCCCCACCCCCACACACACCCAAAATGCAGGACAACTCCGCTTTCACTCCCACCCAACTCAAATGGCTGCAAGACAGTCAGAAAGTGGTAGACTCTGAAATGCAGCGGACCGTGGACAAATCACCGGGCAATGCAGATCATCAAACCGTCAACCAGAATTTGGCCTACCGGTTTCAAGGCAAGTTGCTGGCAGATGCCTTCGACAGGAAGATCCCCCGCTGGGCTGTTCCAAATGTTACCGCAACTTGGAATGCTATCAGAACCCGTCAGGGACTCGGTAAGAGCCTTCCCACCTCCCTGGCCCCTCTGAAGATGGAGGTTCTGATAACTCTGTTGAATCACTGCTCCCAGGTCCAATCAACTTTGAGGCGTGTATGGGTTCTACACAAGCAATGGCCAAAGAAGGAAGTTTGTGACTTCGCCACTTCCATGCAAAAAGGTCAGAGAGCACTTGTCACAATGTGTTTGACATCGCTTACCAATCTATGCACCCATCCCGTTGCGTGGAGCCAGGCACAAAGACGCCATACAGGTATCCTGATCACAAGCTGTCTCTGGTGGGTCAATCCTGAAAGCTTGTGAAACCGTATAGTCACTCCTGCTGGTAATCCTGGACCTACTTGTATCGGCAAGCTATCCCCTCCTTGGGAGAAAGAGCCAGCTTGTCAATTCATATGAACGCGGGGCAAATTTCACTTAGCACTCTGGCAGAGCTTGCAAGGCTGTTTCACAGGCACCAGCATGCATCTTGCCCTATCAAGTACATATGTGTCATGCTTGCGGCTATTGTACCTGCGCGAGTCACAAATGTCTCTGGTGGTAGGGCCTGGCTTGCCCTACCAGATATGTAAGGCGCGGCCAGTCAGGGACACACTGCATGAAGTTGGGAATGGCACCAAGATATTCGGAGGTGGCCTCCCAGCCTTACCCGCTAGCTGACAAAATCGTGGGCTGCTGAAAGAATAGTGGCAGCCACGTTGTGTTCTTTCACAGAGGAGTGAGGCGGCCCTCACCATCATTCAGTGGCTTTCACTTCCCTAAATGTGGAGTTTAGTAAACTCAAAAGACCACCCTCAGTGACCAGCAGGAAGCATGTCCACCTTAACGTTTGGGCGAACGGTAGGGTGGACAAACCTCTCCGCGCAGGACTGGAGTCTGGCACCCCAGCGGCGTGCCTTGCTGGCGCGTGAAAGCCGTTTAATCGCCGTGCTCCACGGCACATTTAATCACACCTGTCACAGCTTAACCAGCATTTGAGTCTGACCCATTGTCCACCCTACCGTTCGGCCGAACAATAGGGTGGACATGGATAGGTTTTCGAACCAAACACTTGTAGGACAGTTCCCTTTGTCACACATCCCCCTTTGAGCGCACGCGGGCAAGCCCACCCCTTTGTAAGACTCGACCCTCATTTCGGAGTTGAGCAATACTTAAGCTAGCAGACTTTTGCCCACATTCGGTACAAGCTGCCCCTGGAATCTGATTCCATCTCCACCATCCTCATGTCTAAGGCCTGTTTTCGCGAGGGCAAACCGCCACGCCCGGTTGCAAAAGTCAACGCAATGTATTCAACCATGCTTCCAACTTCGAACTCACCCTGCTCTCGCAGCATGTCAAGCTTCATCAGAACTCTGCTTAATTTGGTCCCGTCCAAGAAAAATCCTCCTTCAAACGAGTGGCAGATGCGTCCCCCGGCACACAACTTTCATGTCGGCTCCAACCTCCCGGACTCCATCCTCATGCACACAATCGATCCCATTCCGGAGGCAGCCCTGCTAGTCAAATCTCAGACGGTCGACCCTGCATTCAGAGTACTGTTTCTGCGAGACCTTTCCGGCTGTCACTTCCCCGGGAAGACCTTTGCGTGGGATCATCCGTGGGACGCGCACTGGAATCAACTCTTTGCTTCTTTTGTAGTGAAACACTGGTCACATGCGTACAAGGCAGGAGCGTTTACTCAATTCTACATTGACCCGGCAGAAGCTGGTAACAAATCACTTCTTGTTGCGCTACTCCACCGTTGGTTCATCGGCAGGCAAGAAGGACTCAGGTTGGGTTGATTCTCGGCCAACAGAAAATCCCAGAAGGCTAAGTCTGAATCCAAGTCAAAGATCCGAATGCAGGTCAGCAAACCAGATCCTCAGCCACATCCATGCTCCACATACTAATCATACAACATCCCACCACCACAGATCCACCAACATTGCCAGGAAACCCTCTCCAAGCTTCCAATCAATTCTGCTCTCAAGTCCTTATTTGACAATATCAAAGCTACGTCCGACACCGAAACCACACATGCGCCATCTCTAGTCAAGATCCCGTTGCATTGGAGGTCAGACGAATTCAACCGCTTTGCTCAACAAGTGGATGCAATTTATGCACAGAAGAAAATCAACACTAAAGGCCGCCTCTTTGCGCAAGGCTACATCTTGGAGCTCCGCAGAAAACGCTCTGATTCCATTTCGCATGTCACTTTCAACAACGTGCCTCGCAGTCTACCGGTCAACTGTTACAATCCACAATTCCTGTCCACACTAACCAGCTCTGAGAGAGCGCTCCTGGACGAAAAACAAGCTGCAGAGTGGCCAAATTTGATTATCTCTCGCTGAACGGACGACCCCTCAGTGAGTTTTACATTGTCATTTCATCATGTCTTGCATAAGCAGCTGAGCACACTCATACTGCTCATTTCCTCCATTTGGTACACTTAACCTGCCAGCCTTAACACCAATCAGCGCCCTCCCGACGAATAGATCACTGAAAACATCTGCTTACAAGGCCAATTCCCATTTCCGCCTCTGCACCTGAAAGATATTTGTTTCCAAGCTGTCATGCATGTAGTATCTGTACACGTGCACTGAATGCTTTTGTCCCAAACGGTAAAGTCTATCGACGGCTTGATTTTCACTTGCCGGGTTCCAACTTGGTTCCTAGAAGATGTGCAAGATCAGTTGTGAAGCCCCCCTCGACATCGGGGCTCCACACGAAGAGTCATGGGATAACGTAACCCCCCGCGCATCGTATACTTAGCCTGAGCTGCTGCTTCCCTAGTCCGGCAGAGAGTCTCTCCTCTCTCCCGGCTAGGTAAGCATTGTTTTCATTCTTCTCTTCTCTTTTCCTTCTCGTCGCCTGTTGGTGTATTTAGACTAATAGAGAGAGTCTCTCCTCTCTCCCGGCTAGCCTCTGCAATCAATCCCCCGACAGTTTGGACCTAGACATCCTTAGACGGCCTACCAGCCGATCTCTGTGCCTTTTCATCCATCTCATCAGTGAGGGTCCATTGGACCCTTACACTTTTTTTTTCTTGATCCAAACGAACCGATCACTCCCCGTCTTGGTCAAAACTATCGACCTTGTCATTGCCTTCTGACCTCGTTCTCGCTCGCCTTCTGACCTCGTCCTCGCTCGTCTAAGCCCTCAGAAACATCGACCTCTGCCCTCGCCTTCTGCTCTCGATCCGCTGCCCGTATCGACCTCGTATCGGTGTGATCGTTCACACCAAACTCCACTTTTTTTTCATCCAATCGACCTCCTTCCTTTTTCCCTCATCTTCACACCACGTCACTCCCCGAGCCGAGCACGGTTCATGACCACAAGAAACACCAACACGGGCCCTCTGCTTCCGATCTCCGACCCCGAAGAAATTCTCCGTACCGCCCGTCGACGGGCTCGCCTGGACGCCCTCGCAGCATCGAACAACGCCGCGATCGCCCAAACGCTATCGTCTGACCACCCGAACTACGACCCCAACTTCCCTGCTCCCTCAACCAAGCAAAGCATGAACCCGACTTCCAGTTCGACCGGTTACCAGCCGGAAGACGCAGAGCAGGAGCTTTCCTTAAGCGACTGCCTCAAGGCAGTCCTCACCATCCAAAAGAACACGGCGGTCCAATTCCAGGCGGCACAGCAACAAGCCAAGGAACAACGCCAAATTGATGCAGAACAACGGAAAGCCAATGCGGATCGTTTTGCTGAGCAGCGCAAGATCAATTGAGAACGCATCAAAGCCCTTGAGAAAGCTGCGTTAGCTGGCGGAATCAAACAAGAAGTGTCCCCGGCTCCACAGTCTGATTGAGTGGACTTGACAAAGTTCCGAACATCCGACGGGCCCAAATTTAACGGACCTCTCCAAGACGCCAAAGTCTTTCTGACGTGGATCCAAGCCGTCACCATCTTCTTTTTGACGAAGGCGGTTACTCATGCGGACGACAAGCGTCTCATCATTGGCTCCCTGATTGCTGACACTAACTTGACCGCGTTCTACCGGGTCGAAAGTCCAAAGTTCGCCGGGAAGTCATGGGAGGAGTTCCGTGATCGACTTTTTGAATTCTGTCTCCCAGAAGACTGGCGAGCAGACCTCCGACGATCGATAGTTCGCCTCGAGATGTCCAATGCCGAATTGTTCATCCAGTACAGCAGCCAAGCCCGCACTCTCCAGTCCCTCGTCAACTTCGAGAAAGATGTATTTGATGACCTCGACCTTGCTGAATTCGTCGTCTTAGGACTACCTCAAGCGCTTCAGAGCAAAGTGCGCGACTTCCAATTACTCGCTCAGAAGCCGTTCAAGTATGGCACCTTTGAGAACCGCGTTAATGGATTCTACGCCGACTTCGCTAAGAATCGCCAATCCTCCTACCGTTCTTTCGCCACCTGCGCCAACGCGACCCCACTCGGCTCCAATCGTCTCGAGCCCGAGTTGTACCTCTGGAAGATGCATTCTTACCTCGATTCGGTAGGGAAATGCCATTTCTGTAAAAAGCATTGCGGAAACCCTGCTGGAGCTTGTCCTGGTCCACCAGACAGATCAAGGCTCTACATCCCACCGACTTTCCAGATCCCGCCGAAACCACCGAATTACGTGGCCCCACGGGCTTGGTCAAGTCCGACTCAGAAACAAACCGGACCTGCAGGCAGACCCACAGGCAAACCGGCAGGAGTAGCAGGCATGGACGAAGCCCCACCGTTTGAACACTCTCAGGTGTCGTTGATCTCGGCTATCGAAGGCCAACTTGAAGCAACGACTTTAGCGTATGGCGATCAACCGCTCGATGAAATCGAAAGAGAGGCTGAACTTGCCCCAAAATCGGACGACGCTTCGTACTCACTCCCAGAAGAACCCACTGACACCTCCGACCTCATTGTCGTACACGCGGTTGATGAGCGAGTGGAGTCAGTCCTTGATAGGTGGTTCCCCGTGGACAATGACGGGACCACGGAGTATGTGCCCATTTCCAATGCTCCCCCCATTCCACATCCTGTCCGTTCCCCCGACCGAGTGCTTCATGAATTCCATGCTGGGCGACGCTTACGCGTCCTTACCCCCACAGCTCGCCCACAATTGAAGATCCACCGACCGACGTCATCAGCGTTTCCACCGCCAGTCCAGACGCCTGACCTACGCTGCCTCGCGTTACACTCATCAGTTCCGACTTACCTGTTGTGCCCGATTCTCCCAACCCCAGTCCAACCGTTTTCGTCCAACTCAGAGCTAGAACTTCCAACGGAGACACACATTACTCATTCTAGTCGACCTCATTCACGCAGGCCACCAGCCCAGCCGACAAAAATTCCCCGCCACGTTTCTCGTACCCTGTCTGACCGCCCCTTCCGTCGTCACCCCTTATGCCCCCGGTTTCCTTATCATCCGACTGCTTTCACCCAAATTCATCGTCCTCGGTCTCCTTCTTTCCTTCTGTCTTCCCGTCACCATCCACCATTTTACAATAGCCATTCCTCCCCCTCTTTTGCTCTCTATATAGGGGGGGAGACTGTGAAGCCCCCCTCGACATCGGGGCTCCACACGAAGAGTCATGGGATAACGTAACCCCCCGCGCATCGTATACTTAGCCTGAGCTGCTGCTTCCCTAGTCCGGCAGAGAGTCTCTCCTCTCTCCCGGCTAGGTAAGCATTGTTTTCATTCTTCTCTTCTCTTTTCCTTCTCGTCGCCTGTTGGTGTATTTAGACTAATAGAGAGAGTCTCTCCTCTCTCCCGGCTAGCCTCTGCAATCAATCCCCCGACAGTTTGGACCTAGACATCCTTAGACGGCCTACCAGCCGATCTCTGTGCCTTTTCATCCATCTCATCAGTGAGGGTCCATTGGACCCTTACATCAGTAGTCTGTGTGAGCCTTGGCTCTCTGCGCTGTGTGAAATGAGACTTGCCATGAGATACACGTTCTGAGCACATCGCAAGTCAATCCCCACTCCCGCGGCTTGCAATGATGCTAACAAGACATTGCAATTATTATTGGCCCGAAATTGTCTGAGGTTGTCGTCACGCCTGCCTGCAGTCAAATTGCCTGTGAGCCTTGTTGAAACAAGTCGATTCTCTTCCAGGGCGCGCCCAATGCTGCAGTCAGAGGCTATCAGCATAACAATAGTATTTGTTTTGGGGCAAACATCACTGCTGACATTTCCAAGTACCCGACAAAACTTGAGAACACCACCGCCTTTGGTCTTTCGATCCCTCGGGCCCCACTGAAGAATTCCTTCAGACTACCGATGAGGTGGACGATCTTGCCTGAATCCTCCCATCTCCAGGTTGGTTGAACAAGCAGCTCGCTTCTGGCAAACAGAGGATGGTTGCAAAACTGCCTTAGCATTGTCAGCTGTCGAAAAAACTCGGTATGGTCCCATTGTTGCCCAGCTGACCGCAACCTGCCGAAAGCTGCGACAAAACTTTGGTGCAACTCCCTCAAGACTTTTTCCCATTCCAGACTGTTCCTGACAATGACCCCATGTTTGACCTTGTCAGGAAGGTTTAAAATAGCATCTTTTGTTCGTCTCAAGCAGACTGTTTGCATTAGAAAAGTGAGACTCCTGATTGCTTCCTGCGCCCCCACATTGATTCGCGGGATTAAAAATCTCTTCCAAATCAGATCCTCGTCCCACGGCGCGATCCTCAATGTTGTGATCAAACTCTGCAGGTCCGTCAGGCGATTTTGGACCGGCGTGCCTGTTAAGCATAGTACAAACTCGGACTGCAGTTGCTGAATATTGCGGGTTCGGTTCGCATCAGGATTTCTCATCAGGCTAATAACCAATTGTCAGTTTTTGTGCAATGAGAAGAGAAGCAGAGGAATGTATTGACTCACTGCGCTTCATCCATGACAATCCTGAACCAGCAAAGATCAAGAGATTCAATGGTTAGTTGATCTGCACGTGACCCATTTGCACTCTCGGCAATCATCTCGTAGGTCGTCAAGACCACCAGGACAGACTGTAGGTTCTTTCTACTGCACCGCTTCCGCGATTTTCCATGAAAGACTAGGTAAGGGATAGCGAGAACTTCAAAGTGCAGCCGGATTTTGGCCTCCCAATTTGATAAAGTTGCCAGGGGGCATATTACCAGAGTCGCGGCTGATCGGTGTGTCCAGTCAGCCCAGTAATAATCCACCGCTGCATCATTAAACTACAAACATGGATGAATTTGGGAAGGCATATATTGATCAATATGGCATATATTGATCAAATTATATTGATCATTTTTTTTTTTGAAATTTCTATTTCATTTGTTTCCTTCCTGCAACATAATAAACCTTCTATCATCTCTCTTTCTCTTGATTTCCTCCTTCCTTAATTTTCAACCTTAGTGAAAGCTTCATTTTGTTGTCAGATCAAATAGGTCATTTTTACATACTCATATGAATTATTCCTGAGAAAAAATAGTCTGTTAAGTCAGGCAGGGAGGAGAAGGGGGGAGGAGGAATGGGGAGGCATGAATTATTGTCACTTGAACCTTGCAGAAGTGTTGAAATCTACTTTCCAAAAAAAAAAACAAAAAAAAAACAATCAGCTTCAATATATCATGCTACATCAACTTTGTTCAAATTTAATGGCTTATATATATGACTCATCATATCCAATATCCTAAATTTCTACTAGGCCTGAGATTGATTTAACGTTTGTACCAGATTTGAGTAAGGTGTCTTATATCATGGAAGAACTCCCACGCTGCGCTGAGATATAGTGGGAGGAACACCAGGAAACTACCAAATTAGTCATATTTGGCAACTGATCACATTGTGGCTGCTACATTTGGAGGTTTTGAGGTCATTCAAGGTAAACCATGATCCCTTGGGGCCATTTGATCATTTTTTTACCAATATCATGGAAGAACTGCCATGCTGCGCTGAGATATAGTGGCAGAAACACCAAGAAACTACCAAATTAGTGATATTTGGCAACTGATCACATTGTGGCTGCTACATTTGGGGGTTTTGTGGTCATTCAAGGTACAAAATGAATCTTTGAGGGCATGTGAACAATTTGGTACCAATATCATGGAAGAACTCCCATGCTGCGCTGAGATATAGTGGCAGAAACACCAAGAAACTACCAAATTAGTGATATTTGGCAACGGTTCACATTGTGGCTGCTACATTCGGGGGTTTTGTGGTCATTCAAGGAACGAAATGAATCTTTGTGGGCATGTGAACATTTTGGTACCAATATCATGGAAGAACTCCCATGCTGCGCTGAGATATAGTGGCAGAAACACCAAGAAACTACCAAATTAGTGATATTTGGCAACTGATCACATTGTGGCTGCTACATTTGGGGGTTTTGTGGTCATTCACTGTACCAATGAATCTCTGAGGGCATGTGAACAATTTGGTTTCAATATCATGGAAGAACTCCCACGCTGCCTTGAGATATAGTGGCGGAAACACCAAGAAACTACCAAATTAGTCATATTTGGCAACTGATCATATTTTGGCTGCTACAGTTGGACGTTTTGAGGTCATTCAAGGTAAACCATGATCCCTTGAGGCCATTTGATCATTTTTTTACCAATATCATGGAAGAACTCCCATGCTGCGCTGAGATATAGTGGCAGAAACACCAAGAAACTACCTAATTAGTCATATTTGGCAACTGATCACATTGTGGGTGCTACATTTGGACGTTTTGAGGTCATTTAAGGTAAACAATGATCCCTTGAGGCCATTTGATCATTTTTGTACCAATATCATGGAAGAACTCCCATGCTGCGCTGAGATATAGAGGCAGAAACACCAAGAAACTACCAAATTAGTGATATTTGGCAACTGATCACATGGTGACTGCTACATTTGGGGGTTTTGTGGTCATTCATGGTATCCAATGAATCTTTGAGGGCATGTGAACATTTTGGTACCAATATCATGGAAGAACTCCCATGCTGCGCTGAGATATAGTGGCAGAAACACCAAGAAACTACCAAATTAGTGATATTTGGCAACTGATCACATTGTGGCTGCTACATTTGGACATTTTGAGGTCATTCAAGGTACACAATGAATCTTTAAGGGCATGTGAACATTTTGGTACCAGTATCATGGAAGAAATCCAATGCTGCGCTGAGATATAGTGGCAGAAACACCAAGAAACTACCAAATTAGTGATATTTGGCAACTGATCACATTGTGGCTGCTACATTTGGGGGTTTTGTGGTCATTGAAGGTACACCATGAATCTTTGAGGGCATGTGAACATTTTGGTGTCAATATCGTGGAAGAACTCCCACGCTGCGCTCAGATATAGTGGGAGAAACATCAAGAAACTACCAAATTAGTGATATTTGGCAACTGATCACATTGTGGCTGCTACATTTGGGGTTTTTGTGGTCATTCAAGGTACACAATGAATCTTTGACCCCATTTGATCATTTTGGTACCAATATCATGGAAGAACTACCATGCTGCGCTGAGATATAGTGGCGGAAACAGCAAGAAACTACCAAATTAGCCATATTTGGCAACTGATCACATTGTGGGGTTTTGTGGTCATTAAAGGTAAAAAGTGAATCTTTAAGGGCATGTGAACATTTTGGTACCAATATCATGGAAGAACTCCCAGGCTGCACTGAGATATAGTGGGAGCAACGGTGCAAGAGCTACGCTACACAAAGCGGCAGCGTAGCGAAAGCGTAGCAAATTTGGCCCTGTTTGCTACACTTTTAGTAGCGGGCTCAGCGCTCCACTTTTCGCTGATTTTTTTTTACACGAAAAAACACAGGAAAATAGCGCGCTAATATTAGCGGCCAGTAGCGGCTTGGCGCTTCGCTTGCCGCTGACGGAGCGGCTTTTTGCTTCGCTAGCCGCTAAAGTAGCGGTAATAACGCTACTTTAGCGATTTATTTGGCGCTTATTTAGCAAGAGGGCGGCGGGCAGAGAAAAAGGAAAATATTTCATTGAAATCTAAGGTTTCCGTGTATATGTGTTGTGTGTCTACTACAAGATTCTTGTGTATGGTATGTTTGGTGAAATGAGGGCAAATGAAGCAGAGCAGTCTTCATTTTGAAGGGATTTATGGAACTTCTTGTTGTTCTTGGCCGCGTCAAGAACGGCGATACAGTCATCGAATTCTCCCACAGCCCTGACCCCTTGACGAAGCCACAAGTGGCTGCTTATGCCCCTTTCAATTGTTCGGGGTGAAAGCGAGCCACATCCAGTTGTAGCAATGTCAGAAGCCGCTGAAAACGTTCGCTCAACACAGGCTGAGCTGCTCGCACATGTGAGGTAGTCCCTGGCAAGGGAGGCGAGGACAGGGAAGGATGGGGCCTGAGCCTGTAAACACAACAGGATTGGCAAAGATGAGTGTTAGTTCTAGAGGGTATAATCAGACAAAAAGTAGAGACAAGCAGACATGTACCTTCCACCAGAGCAAGACCTTCCCTTTGATACTGAGGGAGAGGCTTGTTTCGTGGTATCGTCTCAGTTCTTGTTCATCATTGTCGGGTCCAAGGTTGCTTGGGTAAAAATTGTATTCATCATCGTCGGGGGCCACGATTTGCGATGCTTCCTTGGTTGGCTTGAGCAACAGCTGGCATTCTTTAAATTTTTGATTGAGGAGGTCTTGAACGGTCGCGAGATGTGAAGGGAATTTGTTAGTGAACAAAAGTAGCCTCCATGCAGGATGTAATACCGTGGCCATCAGTATAGGCTTGCACTGAAGAGCAAGATCTTGATATTTGGTGGCCACCTTGATCATCGGATCAAACATAGCTTCCAAGATGTTGCCTTGACATGCTGTCTTGAGCTGATCTAAGGTATTGAGAAGGCGGCTGTACTCGTAAAGGACCATCAAGGAAGAGGGTCCATCACCCTCCATTCGTTTGGTCAGTTCCAGGAATATCTGTCGTGGGTAAGTTAAAGAAAACGATCAACGTGAGTATCATAAATGCATCAATAAAAAAGCTGCGGAGTACCTTGAGAACGCTGTTCAAAACCTTGATGTTGTCCCATTCTCCAGATGAGAACTCATACCGTTTGAAAAAGTTCCCCCTACCGTTCTCACTTTCGTTGGCCAAGAGTTGATTCACAACCTAAAAGTACAACATCAAGTCTAAGACTCTTGATGGTCGGTCAATCTGACTGAAAGAAAGCATTCAACTTACTTTTCACGCTTGGTATGCTCGATTCCTACTCTTGTATGCAATATTCCATCGTATACCATAGCCTCCGATGATCCCTGGGCCATCATAGCCCAACTTATGCGCCCAGACTTGGAACTCTGCCTGTTTCGCAGGGGAACTAGCTATTCGGCGACATACATAGTCGATCTAGAAGGGATCAAGCAAAAGGTGCGAGTTGACTTAGCTTGATGAGACTGAAATGACATATGGAGACTGATTGGACCGACCTTTTTTAAAGTGGAACCAATACCACTTGTTGCGTACTTTGCTTTGGACTTCTTGCTACTACTAGTCACCCCGCCCCCGGAACTGTCTCGATCATCAACTTCAGATTCGGATTTGGCTTGCGACTCTTCATCAGATACATCTTTGGGATCAATTTCGTCCTCAGCTTCTGAAGCCTTGATGCCATCATTGATCATCTCTCCCTCTTTGCTGATTGTTTCAAGGGTTGGGAAGTTTTTGGGTTTTTTTGAGTGGGGGGGACCATCGGCGGTGGAAAGCTTGATTGCAGCGAGGCCTGCACCACAAACTAAAGCAACAACGTGGCAAAAGCAGCGCTGGTGGCTCACCGAAGGGTCCCAGGTAGTTCCATCGTGCTGTTTGATCAGCTTTGATAACTCCTTCACCATGGTGAAGTTGTTTGAACCTGAATCAGTCGTCTTCGAAAGGATGTAAACAAGAAAAAAACCGTAAAGTGAGCTTATTGAAGATTTAGAAACGTTTGCGGTCGGTGTGGTACGCAAAAATGTGGAAAAATCAAAAGTTTTTCTCATGTACATACAGAAGGCCTCAAGATACCATCCATTGGACACCATAAATGGACTCCATGGCTAAAGTAACCCCTAGTCCCCCCTGGAAGCATCACTGAAGCCCCACTACACTGGAAGTTAGACCCTTTGGACAACCTGTAGCACCCAGTCAACCACCTTTCAGGTGCCTCAAGACACATTCCCCACACCATTCTATCCCCACTACATATATTGGTTTGGGTTTGTTTGTTGTGTACATGACATCATGCAGCACTTCCCCTGCAGGCTGTGCCCCTTCAACTGAATGGTTCCCCACATTCTAGTTCCTTCTAACTCCACTTTGTTTGGTCTTATTACATCACATGATCATTCCCTGCACAGCTTATGCGCCCCTTGCATGAACTATGACATCATTTGGCACAGCCCCTCCTCATGTATGCACCCCTTGCATAAATTGTACACAGCCACTCCCTCTTAACTCCCTCATGTTGTACAGCCCAGGCCAGCTAAAATACCTCCCTCAGGGGCTTCCCTGGAGCCAAAATCCCTCACATTTGTCTATATAAGGAGCTCTCTCCCCCCCATTTGTAGTTCCTCAGTTTATTACTCATCAAGTTTTATACTCACCCATCACCCAAAACACTTACGTACCCACTCAACCCTCTTACTTACATATAACAACCCTTACATACTGAATAACAACCTTTTTATACTGTGTCACGAGAAACTTATCTTGAGCTAACCACTCCTATCACTTATTAAAACTTGCCAAGCTTACCTTGGTGGGTCTTGTAGCTGGTAGTATAGAAGGGCAGAGCTTGCACCTCCTTCATCCCCTTCTCCATTCAGCAAAAGGGTTTCACAACCACTTTTGAGTCTTACATTGGTAAAATACAAGAGAGGTAGTAAAATGTACGTATCTTTTGGTGGATATTGTGCTTGATGAGGACTCTGGCAAACGGGGAAGCGAGATACTTTCCGTTGTGATTCCAGGAGATATACTTTATTGATAAGTGGTGTGAACGATATTCCCAAGATTTGGTGATGTAGCATACAGAGATGCCTAAAAAGGCTTTATGGCCCCCTTTGGTCGTCCACACATCAGATACTAAGCTGATCTTTGATTCGGCGTCCTAAAGATTTGATGAAACTTGGTCAGTGCATCATCCAAAAACGAATCAAACATGAAATCATATGAGCCCCGCTGGACTGAGATTCAACACACCTGGATACCTTCCAAGACACCACGCTGAAGCGAAAGATACAGACTGTGTGCAGTTGTTGCTGCCCAGGTTCGCGAGTGGAGGTAGGTTGAAGGCTGAAGGTAATCAAAGACAATGCGAAGAATTTTGTCTTCAACTCGAAGCCGTGGGAGGGAGTGTTGGAGCAACCAGAAAACAATGAGCTTGTTGAAAGTGTTGTTGTCGAAGCGGCCCTTGGTCATGTATGAGGCAATTGTGGTACCCGGTTTGTTCATGGACTCGGTTTTATTCTGAGTATCGGCCTGAGCGGCAGTCAGAGGAAGCTTGGCACCATCGGCAATCGCTTGGGTTCAACCAGCACAAGCAGCGCAAATGGTTCCTTTGCAGTTCGAGCCGTCACGATGGATCTTCAGGTTGTAGTATGACAAGTTCGAGGCCTTCACAATCTTTGGACACCAGGAACAGGTGTACGACGTAGTATCCTCCACCTGCACAAAATATAAAAGTACGCTATTGGTGCCGTCCTTGCGAGGTCTTCTTGGACTTGAAATTCATTGAGCGTTCAGCGGCCTTGGCGTTTTCCTCATCAGAGTCTTGATTAATGTTGTAGAGTTCTTTCGAGTTGGATTCTGGGGTGGAATTGTTATGATCCTGATTTCAGTTGATAAATATTAAACATTATCACAATTAAATTCAGATTACATACTACACTGACATGAAATGAGGCTCTACCAAAATATTACTCACTTGAGAGGTCTGGAGGTTTGAAGCTGCAGTTGAACTCCGAGTAGATGTACTAGCAGAGGTTACAGGCCCCTTGGGTCTGGGTGGGACGTTAGTATGGAGAGCCCGTCTGGAGTCGGATTGAGTAGGAACAAAGCCAGGAGTTACGATGACAGTTCTTTTTTGGGCAGATTGACGGATTGGGATGGACGGATTAGGGGTATCATCACCAACTGTATGGATATCTGAGCCCTTTTGGTTTTCTGGGGTGACTTGTTGGCTAGAAATCTCAAAGTTTGAAGCAAGGCAGAAGGGCAAGGGCAATAAAATCAAGGGGATAGGGGATCTGATGGCACTTTGGCTTACTACTGATGTTGGAATTTAGGCGGAATTTATATATGTGATCATCTTGGTTCAACCTGTGGGCAGACTTTTGGTATGTACAACCACAAAAATAGCTGCGCTTTAGCGGATGGCGCCCCTCGTGCGCTTTCTGCTGGAAAGGCAAAGACATCCGCTGTGCTACGCTCTTGGCGCTTTTAGCTGGAAAAGCGGGGCCACGCGCTACGCCTTTTGCGCTAATTAGCGCCATTTAGCGCTGATAGCGGCAAATAGCGCACCATTGCGCTACACCTCTTTCACTACGCTATTCTGTAGCGAAAGCGCAAAAAAATCGCTGCGCTACGCGCAGGTGATTTTTGCAGTAGCGGTGGTAGCGCTTCGCTACCGCTCTATGTAGCGTTTTCCCGCTAGCGCTATCGCTACTCTGCATTGAGAGCAGCGGTTTTCCGCGACGCTACCCAAGAGCCCCGCTTTTTGTAGCGTAGCGTAGCTCTTGCACCGTTGGTGGGAGGAACACAAGGAAACTACCAAATTGGTCATATTTGGAAACTGATCACATTGTGGCTGCTACATTTGGAGGTTTTGAGGTCATTCAAGGTAAACAATGATCCCTTGGGGCCATTTGATCATTTTTGTACCAATATCATGGAAGAACTCCCACACTGCGCTGAGATATAGTGGCAGAAACACCAAGAAACTACCAAATTAGTGATATTTGGCAACTGATCACATTGTGGCTGCTACATTTGGGGGTTTTGTGGTCATTCAAGGGAAACCATGATCCCTTGAAGCCATTTGATCATTTTGGTACAAATATCATGGAAGAACTCCCACACTGCGCTGAGATATAGTGGCAGAAACACCAAGAAACTACCATATTAGTGATATTTGGCAACTGATCACATTGTGGCTGCTACATTTGGGAGTTTTGTGGTCATTGAAGGTACACCATGAATCTTTGAGGACATGTGAACATTTTGGTGTCAATATCGTGGAAGAACTCCCACGCTGCGCTCAGATATAGTGGAAGAAACATCAAGAAACTACCAAATTAGTGATATTTGGCAACTGATCATATTGTGGCTGCTACATTTGGGGGTTTTGTGGTCATTCAAGGTACATAATGAATCTTTGACCCCATTTGATAATTTTGGTACCAATATCATGGAAGAACTACCATGCTGCGCTGAGATATAGTGGCGGAAACACCAAGAACCTACCAAATTAGCCATATTTGGCAACTGATCACATTGTGGCTGCTACATTTGGACGTTTTGAGGTCATTCAAGGTACACCATGATCCCTTCAGGCCATTTGATCATTTTTATACCCATATCATGGAAGAACTCCCATGCTGCGCTGAGATATAGTGGCAGGAACACCAAGAAACTACCACATTAGTGATATTTGGCAACTGATCACATTGTGGCTGCTAAATTTGGGGGTTTTGTGGTCATTCAAGGTACACAATGAATCTTTGACCCCATTTGATCATTTTGGTACCAATATCATGGAAGAACTACCATGCTGCGCTGAGATATAGTGGCGGAAACACCAAGAACCTACCGAATTAGTGATATTTGGCAACTGATTACATTGTGGCTGCTACATTTGGGGGTTTTGTGGTCATTCACTGTACCAATTAATCTCTGAGGGCATGTGAACATTTTGATTTCAATATCATGGAAGAACTCCCACGCTGCGCTGAGATATAGTGGCAGAAACACCAAGAAACTACCAAATTAGTGATATTTGACAACTGATCACATTGTGGCTGCTACATTTGGGGGTTTTGTGGTCATTCAAGGTAAACCATGATCCCTTGAAGCCATTTGATCATTTTTGTACCAATATCATGGAAGAACTCCCATGCTGCGCTGAGATATAGTGGCAGAAACACCAAGAAACTACCACATTAGTGATATTTGGCAACTGACCACATCGTGGCTGCTACATTTGGGGGTTTTGTGGTCATTCACTGTATCAATGAATCTCTGAGGGCATGTGAAGATTTTGGTTTCAATATCATGGAAGAACTCCCATGCTGCGCTGAGATATAGTGGCAGAAACACCAAGAAACTACCTAATTAGTCATATTTGGCAACTGATCACATTGTGGGTGCTACATTTGGACGTTTTGAGGTCATTTAAGGTACACAATGATCCCTTGAGGCCATTTGATCATTTTTGTACCAATATCATGGAAGAACTCCCATTCTGCGCTGAAATATAGTGGCAAACACCAAGAAACTACCAAATTAGTGATATTTGGCAACTGATCACATTGTGGCTGCTACATTTGGGGGTTTTGTGGTTATTCAAGGTACACCATGAATCCTTGAGGGCATGTGAACATTTTGGTACCAATATCGTGGAAGAACTCCCACGCTGCGCTCAGATATAGCGGCAGAAACACCAAGAAACTACCAAATTAGTGGTATTTGGCAACTGATCACATTGTGCCTGCTACATTTGGACGTTTTGAGTTCATTCAAGGTACGCAATGTTCCCTTGAGGGCATTTGATCATTTTTATACCAATATCATGGAAGAACTCCCACGCTGCGCTGAAATATAGTGGCAAACACCAAGAAACTACCAAATTAGTGATATTTGGCAACTGATCACATTGTGGCTGCTACATTTGGGGGTTTTGTGGTTATTCAAGGTACACCATGAATCTTTGAGGGCATGTGAACATGTTGGTACCAATATCGTGGAAGAACTCCCACGCTGCGCTCAGATATAGCTGCAGAAACACCAAGAAACTACCAAATTAGTGGTATTCTAGATTTGGGCGTTTTGAGGTCATTCAAGGTACGCAATGTTCCCTTGAGGGGATTTGGGCGTTTTGAGGTCATTCAAGGTACGCAATGTTCCCTTGAGGGCATTTGATCATTTTTATACCAATATCTTGGAAGAACTCCCACACTGCGCTGAGATTTAGTGGCAGAAACACCAAGAAACTACAAAATTAGTGATATTTGGCAACTGATCACATTGTGGCTGCTACATTTGGGGGTTTTGTGGTCATTCACTGTATCAATGAATCTCTGAGGGCATGTGAAGATTTTGGTTTCAATATTATGGAAGAACTCCCACACTGCCCTGAGATATAGTGGCGGAAACACCAAGAAACTACCAAATTAGTCATATCTGGCAACTGATCACATTGTGGCTGCTACATTTGGACGTTTTGCGGTTGTGATCTGTTGCCAAATATGACTAATTTGGTAGTTTCTCGGTTTTTCTGCCACTATATCTCAGCGCAGCATGGGAGTCTCCCATGATATTGGTACAAAAATGATCAAATGGCCTCAACGGATCACAGTTTACCTTGAATGACCACAAAACCCCCAAATGTAGCAGCCACAATGTGGTCAGTTGCCAAATATCACTAATGTGGTAGTTTCTTGGTGTTTCTGCCACTATATCTCAGCGCAGCATGGGAGTTCTTCCATGATATTGGTACAAAAATGATGAAATGGCTTCAAGGGATCATGGTTTCCCTTGAATGACCACAAAACCCCCAAATGTAGCAGCCACAATGTGATCAGTTGCCAAATATCACTAATTTGGCAGTTTCTTGGTGTTTCTGCCACTATATCTCAGCGCAGCATGGGAGTTCTTCCATGATATTAATACAAAAATGATCAAATGGACTCAAGGGATCATGGTGTACCTTAAATGACCTCAAAACGTCCAAATGTAGCAGCCACAATGTGATCAGTTGCCAAATATCACTAATTTGCTAGTTTCTTGGTGTTTCTGCCACTATATCTCAGCGCAGCATGGGAGTTCTTCCATGATATTGGTACCAAAATGTTCACATGCCCTCAAAGACTCCTTTTGTACCTTGAACGACCACAAAACCCCCAAATGTAGCAGCCACAATGTGATCAGTTGCCAAATATCACTAATTTGGTAGTTTCTTGGTGTTTCTGCCACTATATCTCAGCGCAGCATGGGAGTTCTTCCATGATATTTGTACAAAAGTGTTCATATTCCCTCAAAGGTTCATTGTGTACCTTGAATGACCACAAAACCCCCAAATGTAGCAGCCACAATGTGATCAGTTGCCAAATATCACTAATTTGGTAGTTTCTTGGTGTTTCTGCCACTATATCTCAGCGCAGCGTGGGAGTTCTTCCATGATATTAGTACAAAAATGATCAAATGGACTCAAGGGATCATGGTGTACCTTAAATGACCTCAAAACGTCCAAATGTAGCAGCCACAATGTGATCAGTTGCCAAATATCACTAATTTGGTAGTTTCTTGGTGTTTCTGCCAACATATCTCAGCACACCATGGGAGTTCTTCCATGATATTGGTACCCAAATTTTCACATGCCCTCAGAGATTCATTGGGTACCTTGAATGACCACAAAACCCCCAAATGTAGCAGCCACAATGTGATCAGTTGCCAAATATCACTAATTTGGTAGTTTCTTGGTGTTTCTGCCACTATATCTCAGCGCAGCATGGGAGTTCTTCCATGATATTCCTACAAAAATGTTCATATTCCCTCAAAGGTTCATTGTGTACCTTGAATGACCACAAAACCCCCAAATGTAGCAGCCACAATGTGATCAGTTGCCAAATATCACTAATTGGCTAGTTAATTGGTGTTTCTGCCACTATATCTCAGCGCAGCATGGGAGTTCTTCCATGATATTGGTATAAAAATGATCAAATGGTCTCAAGGGATCATGGTGTACCTTGAATGACCTCAAAACCTCCAAATTTAGCAGCCACAATGTGATCAGTTGCCAAATATGACTAATTTGGCAGTTTCTTGGTGTTTCTGCCATTATATCTCAGCGCAGCGTGGGAGTTCTTCGATGATATTGGTAACAAAATGTTCACATTCCCTCAGAGATTCATTTTGTACCTTGAATGACCACAAAACCCCCAAATGTAGCAGCCACAATGTGATCAGTTGCCAAATATCACTAATTTGGTAGTTTCTTGGTGTTTCTGCCACTATATCTCAGCGCAGCATGGGAGTTCTTCCATGATATTGGTACCAAAATGTTCACATTCCCTCAAAGGTTCATTGTGTACCTTGAATGACCACAAAACCCCCAAATGTAGCAGCCACAATGTGATCAGTTGCCAAATATCACTAATTTGGTAGTTTCTTGGTGTTTCTGCCACTATATCTCAGCACACCATGGGAGTTCTTCCATGATATTGGTACCCAAATTTTCACATGCCCTCAAAGATTCATTGGGTACCTTGAATGACCACAAAACCCCCAAATGTAGCAGCCACAATGTGATCAGTTGCCAAATATCACTAATTTGGTAGTTTCTTGGTGTTTCTGCCACTATATCTCAGCGCAGCATGGGAGTTCTTCCATGATATTAGTACAAAAATGATCAAATGGTCTCAAGGGATCATGGTGTACCTTAAATGACCTCAAAACGTCCAAATGTAGCAGCCACAATGTGATCAGTTGCCAAATATCACTAATTTGCTAGTTTCTTGGTGTTTCTGCCACTATATCTCAGCGCAGCATGGGAGTTCTTCCATGATATTCCTACAAAAATGTTCATATTCCCTCAAAGGTTCATTGTGTACCTTGAATGACCACAAAACCCCCAAATGTAGCAGCCACAATGTGATCAGTTGCCAAATATCACTAATTGGCTAGTTAATTGGTGTTTCTGCCACTATATCTCAGCGCAGCATGGGAGTTCTTCCATGATATTGGTACCAAAATGTTCACATGCCCTCAAAGATTTATTGTGTACCTTGAATCACCACAAAAACCCCAAATGTAGCAGCCACAATGTGATCAGTTGCCAAATATCACTAATTTGGCAGTTTCTTGGTGTTTCTGCCACTATATCTCAGCGCAGCATGGGATTTTCTCCATGATATTGGTATAAAAATGATCAAATGGTCTCAAGGGATCATGGTGTACCTTGAATGACCTCAAAACCTCCCAATTTAGCAGCCACAATGTGATCAGTTGCCAAATATGACTAAATTGGTAGTTTCTTGGTGTTTCTGCCATTATATCTCAGCGCAGCGCGGGAGTTCTTCCATGCTATTGGTACCAAAATGTTCACATTCCCTCAAAGGTTCATTGTGTACCTTGAATGACCACAAAACCCCCAAATGTAGCAGCCACAATGTGATCAGTTGCCAAATATCACTAATTTGGTAGTTTCTTGGTGTTTCTGCCACTATATCTCAGCGCAGCATGGGAGTTCTTCCATGATATTGGCACAAAAATGATCAAATGGCATCAAGGGATCATTGTTTACCTTGAATGACCTCAAAACCTTCAAATGTAGCAGCCACAATGTAATCAGTTGCCAAATATGACTAATTTGGTAGTTTCTTGGTGTTCCTGCCACTATATCTCAGCGCAGTGTGGGAGTTCTTCCATGATATTGGTACAAAAATGACCAAATGGCCTCAACGGATCATGGTGTACCTCCAATGACCTCAAAACCTCCAAATGTAGCAACCACAATGTGATCAGTTGCCAAATATCACTGATTTGGTAGTTTCCTGGTGTTTCTCCCACTATATCTCAGTGCTGCGTGGGAGTTCTTCCATGATATAAGACACCTTACGCTCAAATCTGGTACACATGTTAAATCAATCCCAGGCCTAGTAGAAATTTATGATATTGGATATGATGAGTCATATATACAAGCCATTAAATATGAACAAAATTGATGTAGCATGATATATTGAGACTGATTGTTTTTTTTTTTTTTTTTGGAAAGTAGATTTCAACACTTCTGCAAGGTTCAAGTGACAATAATTCATGCCTCCCCATTCCTCCTCCCCCCTTCCCCTCCCTGCCTGACTTAACAGACTATTTTTTCTCAGGAATAATTCATATGAGTATGTAAAAATGACCTATTTGATCTGGCAACAAAATGAAGCTTTTACTATGGTTGAAAACTAAGAAAGGAGGAAATCAAGAGAAAGAGAGATGATAGAAGGGTTATAATGTTGCAGGAAGGAAACAAATTAAAGGGAAATTTCAAAAAAAAAAAAAACGGACATACTTCGCGCACTGCGAAAAACACTTCGCGCACTGCACAGTGCGCGGATTCCCAAACACTTCGCACACTGCGGGTAAAATACGCAACTCTTTGAAGATTTTTTTTGACCAATCAATAGACAGGCCTCTCATTGGCCTCTCTGAATTTTCTGGGAGTTTTTCAAAGCATTCTTCTATGTTAAAAAAAATCATTGAAAACCAGAAGAAATGTAGGATTTGGGCGCCTAAAAAACAAGGTTCCCATAGCCCAAAAATTTCAAATAATTTATTGAGTACTGAAACATGTAAGAACAGCTACTTCAGAAGTTTTCAGCCACTTTGTGCAAGCATACGGGTCTGAAAAATAACAAACTTCACCACATATTAGCACATTGCATCTAAATTATCCTGATTTTTCAGACCTGTATTCTTGCAAAAAGTGGCTAAAAACTTCTGAAGTAGGTTTTCTTGCATGTTTCATTAACCAAATCCTACATTTCTGCTGGTTTTTAATGATTTTTTTAACGTAGAAGAATGCTTCAAAAAACTCCCAAAAAATTCAGAGAGGCCAATGAGAAGCCTGTCTATTGATTGGTCAAAAAAAAACTTCAAAAAGTTGCGTATTTTACCCGCAGTGCGCGAAGTGTTTGGGAATTCGCGCACTGTGCAGTGCGCAAAGTGTTTTTCACAGTGCGCGAAGTATGTCCAAAAAAAAATGATCAATATAATACGATCAATATATGCCATATTGATCAATATATGCCTTCCCAAATTCATCCATGTTTGTAGTGTTAGTCGCCAGAATATAAGCCAAGGTGGTCAATGTCTTTCCCAAACACATATCGTCGGCAAGTATTGATCCTCGACACCTTGACGCCATCAAGTTCGAAGTGGGGTTGATCCCGGCCTGATGTATCAAGGGGCAAAGCCAAGCGTTAATGGGGTGATTCCAAACCAACACTGGGTCGTTGTTTGGGGACTCGTTGTTTCTGAGGAACCGGAGGGCAGTCAGCTGGTGGGGCTTTAGATTGGTCCGACACTGGCGAAGAGCCGGAGCAAGCCAATCCTCCTGTGCAATACCATCATCCCCCACATGGTTAAAAGTCAGGTGTGGAATTTCAAAGAAAAGGCTCGGGTTATAGTTCCAAATTGGTGTTAGCTCCACGTGTGCAGCTTCAAAAGCGTTCTTCACAAGGCTGACATTCTCGTGACGACTAAAAACGCAACCCCGGAGCTCAAGCTGGTCGCCAGGAAGGGTCACTACGAAAGCTTTGATCTTCATGACATCGGGGTCGTTTGGAGGTATCTCGCGACCGGTAGCTGGAGTTGAACAAGTCGATATGGGCCCTAGTAACGGACCAAGGTGTTGACTTGCAGTACTGCTGAGATCACCTATCTGCTCCTGGGGTGCTCAATAAACGTGCACTCGCCGGCGACCTCGCTGCAGAAAGCCCACCTGGGGAGTGCTGTCTCGTAAATGCCGGGTAGATGATATCGGAATCATGAATTGGCCCAGACAGTATGTACTGGTCATAGTCCTGGCCGGATGTTGGTTTGTGTTGAAACCGATTCACTGATTGTTGAGATCCAAGAACAATGTTATCAGGATCCAATATGACGCAGAAAACGAGCGCACATAAAGCGTTGTTTGGGGTGCAGTGTTTGGCCGGTGGGCCTGTGTTTGGTATGTGTCATTCCGGAGCGGCACCCAAACAGTCATTACATGTTGGTCAACATGTTACCAACAATCTACAATCCACAAGATTACCAAGTAGGCATCAGCACTGACATCCCAAACCACTCCGCTAAAGGTTAGCATAGCTATGGTTTTGTTGATGGACCAGATCGCAGCACCAACGTCTATTACATCCTTTCAGAGTGACAACGCAGGGTGGCACCTGTGCGTGAGTGGTTCAGCTAGCTGTTCCCCAGCCCCCACACACGCAGGAGTGATGCTGATGTGAGATCATAGACTGTTATCCGGCAGTATTGCAGGATATCTTTCAGCTCCTGCAATTCAGCCGCAGCTCAGCTGGCCTCTGCAACAGAAAAACAGGCGGGCACAGTCATTTCTTCACACACAAGTGAACTACATAGAACACATGTTGACAAACAGATGCAAGTCACAACCTCAGGTTGACCAGGAAAACAAGCCCAGGGACCTATTCAAAGGGAAAGGCGCAGGACCTTCACAAAAGGTCAGAATAGATTTGCCACACCAAGCAGTCCTCAGTCCTAATGTCATGTTTCTGCATCCTGGAGGACTTTGGAGCTCCATTCAACTTCCCATTGAAAGTGCACATCAGCGGCTGATAGTGGTGAACAGGAACATTCCCCCATCTGAGCTGTGCGCATCTCTCAATCACCCACCTGCCTGTGTTTCACCTTTTAGGGAGCAAAGGTGCTTGTGGGTTTGTTCCCGGTTGTGATTTCTAGGCTGCCCTGTTCATTTACACCTGATCAGCACTCTTAACTGAACTAAGTATGGCTAAAAACATTCACTGGAGATCCCAGGGCTCAGGCTTTGTGGATCAGGGGGCAGGAATAAAACAAAGGAGCAGTTATTATACCTGATATATGAAGTCTGAAGAGTTGGGTATGAGTGGACTCAAGTATCAAATACATTTGGCTTATGTAAACAGGCAAAGAGAGCTACGGACAACTCCATCACACTATCAAGTGCAATCACCAGTGAGTCAAATATGAGGTTGGACTTACATTACAGCTGGCACCCAGCTCACATCAGACTGCTTGACTCATAAAATTAAGGTTGGGCACTCTCTAAAGAGTGCCACACTTCCTTCCCTGGTGACAGGCCATCGAGCGGAGTTGCACACTCCCCCGATGACCGGCCAGCACATGCGTGCATGTGGCACAAATTACCGGTCATCGAGGGGATTGTGTACTCCTCTCGATGGCCAATCTATCCCGGTCATCGAGTGGAGTACATACTTCCCTCGATGACCGGGTCCGTCCTGGTCATCGAGGGGAGTGTTCACTCCTCTCGATGACCAGGTCCATGCCGGTCATTGAGAGGAGTACATCCTTCCCTCAATGACCGGGTCCGTTCCGGTCATTGAGAGGAATGTTCACTCCTCTCGCCAACCGGAGCAACCAGGTGACCAAGCTCCGGTCGTCGAGAGGAGTGAACATTCCTCTCAATGACCGGAACGGACCCGGTCATCGAGGGAAGGATGTACTCCTCTCGATGACTGGCATGGACCCGGTCATCAAGGGAAGTATGTACTCCCCTCGATGACCGGAACGGACCCGGTCATCGAGGGAAGTATGTACTCCACTCGATGACCGGGACAGAGTGGCCATTGAGAGGAGTACACAATCCCCTTGATGACCGGTAATTTGTGCCACATGCACGCATGTGCTGGCCGGTCATCGGGGGAGTGTGCAACTCCGCTTGATGGCCTGTGCTGGCCATCGGCACGGCGGCTGGGGGATAGCTGGGCCCGGAGCTGCTGCCCCTCGAACTTTCTTTTCGAGGGGCTGGGTACCCGACCGCTAAGTCTTAGCAGGTGAAAAGTCCCCGGGGTGGGCTATCGGGGTAGCGGGTGCCTTTTTTTTGGATATTAATTATGTTTTTTTTTTACATGACAAGGACACCTCCAAAAAATCCAATCACCAGGGGGGAATGTGTGGCACTCTCTAGAGAGTGCCGGACCATATGTTCCTCCAGGAACGGTGTCTGATGTCAACTATTGAAGAATGTGTGACTAAACCTTGTGTCTATCTTGAACTGATGTTCAACCACATTGGAAATCAGATGGATGATAAAAACACTCATAAATGATTATTGACTCATGATATGGGTGTGTTTGCTGCATTGCAAGTTGAAGGTATGTTGAAGTCATTCTGATGTTGCGATTGAGTCCATGTGGTTAATGTCACATGTGGCGCAAAATGACACTGTATATCAAGTTAGCTCATGGGGCTCCAACCAACAGGTAGAACGGAGCACCTGATGATAAAGTTGTGTCAAAACAGATACTGTTGTGTCACTTGGGGGTCAATTAATTGGCCCACATATACATGCAAGAGTGCAGAGGTCTTTGGCCCCATTGCCATGTTGGAAGGGTGCCACCATTTCTCCAGAATCTTGAGTTAGGCAGGACTGCTGCTGGCATGCTTCTGTTCATGATCTCACAACTATCAAAAGTCAATGTTGCGGCACAATAATGTAGGTCCTTATTCTCACTACATGAGGAGCAACCAACCAGCCACTTGATGCGAGTTTGATGAATCCACCACATTCCCCGCATTTGGAAAAAGTGCTTCTGAAGCTAGTGCATTGGCTCTGTGTCACGTAGCAGAGAAACCCTCTTTTGGGAGCTGAGAGTCTGTCTGACAACTCTCCATTGTGAAGTTCTGTCTGAATGTTTGGGGGAACTGTGCCAACACATATTCCCTGCAAGGGTGTCATGGGTGCTTAAATGATCCAATGCTGGTCTTGCGGTTTTGTGTGGTATGAGTCAGAAATGTGTATACCAAATTCCCAATGGCAGGGAGAACAGAGCAGGGCCAACATTTGATTCATCTTCATTAATCACCTAATACCCAATCTTGTTGGCCATGAACAGGGTGAGGTAGAAAAATGTATGGTTTTATTTGGTGAGTGGTGTCCTATCTTGCCAAGGGTCCCTTGCCCAACCCTGCAACCAACAGATCTGGATTTTCCCGGAAGAAATCTTGAGAGCAGTTGTTTGTCTCATCTATCTTCACCAAGGATCCAGAGAAATCCCACTCCCTGGTATTTCGGGTCAAAATATTCCCTGGTGCTCACCAGCAAAAGAATTTTTCAACACAAGGGACACTCTGACTGGCAGAAATTTCCTGTTTGCAATCACAAGCAAGCATGGTGGGTGTGCTTGTATCATTATTCCAGAACCCAGACAGAGCTCCAGATTGGATTTGCCGTGGGGGCAAAGTGGGGCCTGGCTGTACTGAATCCCATCAACAAGAAATACTGGCAATTATGTCACCCCTCTAGTCAACAGCCGCTCATCTGTGGCTCTTGCCACCATCAAATTTCCAGCCAGCTTCTGCAGGAAATCAGGAATGACAATGGATGAATTCACAAGCTGCTCATGTCAGGGATGAGAGCATTGATGGGCTCAGATGTTGATCCATTTTCAGACTCTTTTAGGTGTATGCTCAAGCACCTGAGCTCTTGATCACTAGATACTAGATCACATCAGAAACAACAAAGAAAGGAGGGACATTGAACAATCATAGGATGACCCTGTCTCCTATTTTGATGAAGGTGTATTCATGGGGGCAATTTGCCTGTGTGGCATGAAGCAGGAAGATTGTGTGGGTCAATATGAATATATCTCAAATTATTTCCTCCTCGCTGATGCCCGGTGAACCACAGTCTGACAAGATCCATTTCAGTCAATCACTTATCTGAGGCGTTCAGGGGATCCTCATACCCCAAGTACATCAATGGATCATCTGCGCCTTGGTAGTCTGCATTTGGAGACAACCATGATCAAACTCAAGGATTTTAGGTAACCGGAGGAAGACACTTCAGGCACATTAGTGGAAATGGCACTTTGCAGCAAAGCCAAGATGCATCAGTAGCATGCACGAGCCATGCAGACCTGCTCCTTACAGACAATTACAGTCTGCATGAGTATAGCACAGTCACAATATTTTATCTTCACCTCCCACCAGTCCCCCCCGGTCGCTTGTTGAGATTGACCAGCCTCATGATTGTTTCCTGCTCGCCGGGGGACACGCGGAACAGAAGTTATCCTTAGTATCCGGAAGCTCGGTCACCCACCGAGCCATCTCTCCGCGGGAGGATGTCATTTGGACCAAGTATTACATGGCTGGACACTAGCCAAGCATGCCTGACTGGGCATTGTGACAACCACACAGTGCCACAGTCATAGAGGTCTCTCAGTGCAGATCGCCAGAGAACACGTCACAAGGTCATTGGGTTTTGGTGGCAGTGATGAAGTTCTTGGCAGCTCCGAGATCCTCTCCCTAATATGCCCCACGTTTGCTCTTGCAAGTCATTTATGTGTCTGGCTTATGAGGGAGGTGGTGTAGCCTTCCCCCCCCCCCCCCCCCGGCCATATGTGAGCATTTCCGATGGGCAAGCGAGAATCTTCCTCAATCTAGAAGCTGGCACAGCATGTGAATTAAGCACTAATCCCTGACTGGGTCAACGAGCTGCAACATATGAACTTGTTCTGCGGGGAACCTTTGGAGCCCGGTCCCGTGGGGCTGGATCATATCGCAGAAGTGCATGGAGTTAGAGATATTTGCATGTGTGAGGCCCAGGTTGCAGGAGATTTAGTACATGATACATACATAATGAACAGATGCGCACAACAGGCAGGAGACGATGTCCACTGCGATGCATGGCCGTGAATTATGGTGGAGACGCCTCCTCAAACCGGTCTCGGCCCACAGCGAAACAATCTCACTCGAGTCATTGAAGATGGTCACAACAAAGGGGGGCGGATGCGAGGGCATTCCAGACGCCCCAAATCTTGTATAACTCACAATAAACAAAAGGCACCCATCAATTTCAACGGGGCGATTGAGAACCGCTGACGCAGGTTGATTCAAAGGGAAGTGGGGCCTGTCCTGTGTGATTGCACATAGTGAAGGTTAGGTTTGGTTGTGAGGATGTACACCTCGGGCAGTTCCCAAAGCTAGCCCTTTCTTGATGGAGGGAGTGGTCAAAGGCCACATGCCTTGCATGGTTGTTGGTCGGGATACTATCCGGCAGATAAAGCACACTTGAAACTAACAGTATATCTGAACTCCTCTACCACCCCGGCAGATGCTCAACAAGCTTGGGCAATTCTCAATTGCTATCTTTTTCAGAATGATCGAGGTAGCAGGCAATATCCATCTGTCCAACACTAACCCAGACAACATACAAACTATCAGCAATGAAATCCATATCTTGACCTGCATTGCATCCCATCAGATCAACCCCACCTCCACAATATCAGCCTACCCTGTGTATCAAGTTGTGTTAAAGTCATCCGGGGCAACAGTTCCAGCAATCCTATATGACTTCTGCAGTCAAATTTTTTTTTCCGGCCAACTGGTCGTTCCATCTGATTCAAGTCACCCCATCATTCGGGTTGAGCGGTTTGGATGGCAAGTGTACCGCGGCGAGTTTGCTCTTGCCCACGAATTCAAGGAGACTAAGGCCTTCGGGACAGTCTACGTTGTCAAGGTCCACTGGAATCCAATTGTAGGCTGTGTCGGGGATGTTGAAGTTGTAGACAGTGAGATGAATCTTGTCAGTATTTTCTATTAGGACAGATATCATGGGCCTTCCCCTAGGAAGTGGACATAGAAGTGTGCTGAAGTCAATCTCCGTAGTCCAAGCTTGGCCATCTCACACTCACGGCCACCCATTTCCAAGCCCATGACAGTTTTCAAACGCTTTGCCGGGGAGATTCTATTCGGATTGGAGGTGTCACCGGGCGGGCGTCAGGCTCCGGCAGGAGATTCCATGAGTTGTGTGTAAGTAGTCTGCTGGTTTATGTGGCAGTTTGCAATCTCTCACATGGGGTGTTGTGTGTAGGTCGAGCATGTTTCAAAGATGCCGCGATCCGAAAAAACTGTGTACGGCTTGAGGGCGAATCCAAGAACGAGATTTCAACTCCGAGTCGACGGATGGAAGCCACCAGCGCAAAGAAGACACAGGAAGAAAGTTCACCGGCGACATGCGTAAGACATTATGGCGAGGGCCTGGTGGTTGGGACAGGTGTGCTCCCCCAGCGGCTTCTTACGGTTTCTACGTTCTGGATTTACGCCCTCTGTTCTCTTATTTGTGATGACTATTCTTGTTCTGAGACTGCGAGGAAAGAAGCCCAGACGGGCGCGCGAAAGATCTTCTCATCGGAATGAGTGTTCATTTAAGTTACAAAAAACACCATGTATATTATTCATTTGCCCAGTAGGGGTGCGTGGAATCTTTGAAACAGATTGATTGCTACGGTGAAGCCGGCGGGCTACAAGACAACCATCACACTATTGAGTGTACCAGGAAATAAAGCTGGGGTAGGTAGGAGAACTACTCAGCAAGGAGAGCAGAGAAACAAACACATTCAACACAGGACTGAAATTTTTTTGAAACATTAACTAAGGCTAAGATTTGACCGGGGGGCAGGGAGGAAGAGTCAAGTATTGGTAATTTGTGGATTCGCATTTGGGAGAAGGAATGGGGATGTGGGGTTCCACGCCTGCCACTGATTGAGGAAATCTTTTGTTATGGCCTCCGCAAGCTCAAACCGAGTGGGCACTTGGACATTAGGAAGGGGGCAGATTTTGTCGGGGGACTGAAAAACTGGGAGAAATATCTGATACAGGTATGCCGAAAGAGTTTTCCAGATGGGTTCGTCGGGGGTGTGTGGTGTTGTGGAACGGTCCTTGATGATGGACATTGCTTGGAGGAAAGACATGCACGTCGAGATTCCGGCAATCCTGTGGTCCCTTGACGTAATGAACAAAGATCGGACTCCGGCAAGGACAAAATAGACTAGTGGTTGAAAATTTTGCTTTCGTTGATACTTCTGGAGCTGATGAGCGGCGTCGGCAGGGAGTTCAACGAGTTCCGAGGTAGCGGTCTGCACTGATGTGGTAGTGGTGGTCGAGCCGTCTATGGGTGCTCGATTAGACCGGTTGTTTGCCTTCTTCTCAGCCGCAGTCAAGGGTGCCTTACTGAGCGTGTGAGTTTGAAATATAATGTAGGCCATCAACACGTCAATTATGACGTTGCGGAATTCGTGCAGCACATCGACGGAGTGCAAACGCGGAGCAGCCGGTGCGCCAGGGTCAGCACTAGCTTGGTCAAAACTGGATGACGAGTTCTTCACCGCTTCAAGAAAGGAGAGGGCTTCAACACCGTGAGAAAGATGATCTTCGGCTTGAATGCTGCTGACCTGGGGTGGTTTGAAGAGATTGTCAGCCATTAACTCCACAGAGGCAGCAACAATCCGAGCCCAATCAATATGCAGCCGTTGGGGAGGGTGGAGAAGGCGGGAAAGGCAGCGGACGAGGGTTGATTCCGGGTGCTCTGTCTTATTAACCGTGGGAATAAATGACCCAGGTTCGAGACTGTTTCACTTGTCTCCAAAAGCCGTGAGCTTGGGAAAGTTGATCTGATCGGGGCAGTACCACTGCTCGTTTTGAGACGGGGACAGGAACTTGTCGGCTGAGCGGGGACACATGGTGAGTTTTCCGAGATTTCTAATCCAGTTCAGCAGTGTACACACCATAGACTCACCAAGAGATGTTATTGTGTGTATCCACAAGCCATAGGAGCAATCGGTACGTTGCAACGGAGGTGTTGGGGATGGCGGAGCTGGCAAGTGCATAGCTTGTGCACAATTTTGAAGCAAAGGAGCAAGTGATTGCCAAGTCGTCTGATATTTTGGCCAGGATGGTTTGGTGCCGCTGAAACTATTGTGAATGCTGATGACCTGCGCGCGGATATCGTCGCACTTGAGAATGGTTAGCTGACCTGTGCCGGCGGTTGAAGTGGTTGACTGTTGGGTGTTCAAAGGGGTTGCTGAAGTCGTTGAGTCTTGTTGGACAGAGGCCGATGCAGTGGTGCCGGGTGCAGGACTGGCAGGCTTGAAAAGGGAGGGTGATGTGGCCTTTTCCAGTCCAGGAGAATGAAGACAATCAGCGGCTGGGTCTGGGGCCAAGCCAGGTCCTGTGCCGCGTGAGTCAGTTTCGGCTGAGAGATTTTTGGATGCTGAATCCGGAGTAGGCAAAGGGACACGGTGACCGGCACTTGGTGCCGACTGACTGCTAGCTGTTTTGCCTGTGTTGAATGTTGGCGCTATCGTGTCACCCTGGTTGGTGGTGGTTGGTGGGGAAGGTGTGGTGGAAGAAGTTGTCTGGGGTGGAGCCGAGTTTGATGTGGTGGTGATGGTATTTGAAGGTGCAGATTGGCTGTTGGCTGATGGAATCAAGGGGTTGATAGAGGGTGGTTTCTTAGTGAGAAGATCCGCTGGCTTGAATGATGACCGTTTTCCTCCCCGTTTTCTTTTTGATCGTGGGCGGGAGGTACTGGGTGGGTTCGATGTGGACGCCGAAGGATCTCCCGGGACAGTAATTTTGATGTCTTCGTCATGAGGAACAGCGCCGGTTTCCTGCCATTCTGGTATGGTAGAGAAAGGTGGTGTTTCTTGTGGTGTCAGTGAGAATGTGGTCTGTCATGTACAAGTGGCATGAATAGGGAGGCCTTACGTCGCTTGCTCTGGGTGAGCGTAGCAGCCAGTTCTTCAGCGACGCGTTTGCAGGTGCGAGGGAGCTTGAGGGCAAGGATATGATCGGCAGATCGGGTGGCAGCCTCAATGGAACGGCTGAATTCTTCCGGGGTGATCTCCTGGATCTCCGTGGGCAGGATTGATGCGGCCGGGGTAAGTGAGGCTGGGCATGTGACGGATTTGTGTTGTAGAGCAAATTCATAAAATGATGGCGGAGCAAGTGGTGTGGCGATGTTCTGAGCATGGTCTATAGCAGCTATGACAAAAGCAGAGAGGTGAGTTCAGAATGGCAGCTGAGCAGGCAGTGTGAGAATGCTGACTAGGAGGTGGAGTCAAGGATGAATGTCGCGACCCCTTCTCTGAATCTGATTCAGAGGAATCGGTGGCAGGCAAAGGTTCGGGAGGAGGTGCGGTCAACATTTTTGTTGTGAGGTGACAAATATGAAGCAAAGACAGATGGGGGGACGGTGAGACACATGGGGCCAGGGAGACAGTGGCCTCGATTTATGATGTGATGGTGGGTTTTCAGGACAACCCGAAGGCCTTTGTGATTGAAAAGCTTGCATAGCCTTTGTGTGGTGGATCGAGGTTCCATGTTGCAGCTGAAATGGGCTTAGCCTGAGCAGTAAGCTTGAGTTTAGTTATACCTAGGGCCCAGCTGCGCACAGGGAATTATTGAGGGGATTGTCAGCGTCCTGGGTTTGAGACGGGAGCTGACGCAGCGCTGACACAAGCAGCATGCTCTGACTGCTGACCATCAGCATGTGTGCTGTGGGAGTGTGGGGATCCTAAACGTCAGCTTGAAGTTGAACACATGTGTGCAGAGTGCGCTGCAGTTGCCGTGGTCAGCAAGATACTCAGCTTCCGCCGCGCTAGGTCACTTTGCAAATTGGATGTAGAACAATCAGCAAGTTGAATAAGCAAGGTGACGCGTGGCGGTGCATGAGGTTGGCTGAACTTCGCAGCCAAGACTAACATCAGGCCAAGACGGGCCTGAAACTGTCAGATAGGGCATGAGGTGAAATGCTGACGTTGTCCACAAGCATGTCTTCACGGACGGGGCGTGGGATTAACAATTCTCTGATAGCGGGCTGTGAAATCAAGGTCTGACCAAGCCATCCCGGGGACAACTACGATCATCGGGGTTATCGATGCACAAAAATCTACTGCGTAGTCTCTTCGACATTGAGGGCTGAGAGGTGTAAGTCTGGATTGCTATCACAACCCGGTCAGTCTCCAGGAGATGTGGAATAAAGGGTACGGCAACCCGGATGTTCGCGGCGCAGCGTTCTGCGCAGATGTCCACCGTGATGTTCGGCCAAACATCATGGTGGACATTGGATCGCAGTGGGCAAAACTTAGCAAGAACTTAATCAAAGGTCCAGGAACCTTAGAATTCCAGAATGCAGAGCAAGATAACTACTGCGCGGGGATGAATGAGGAGCATCATGCCTTTTGGCGAGGGATCAGAATGTATCCGCTCAAAGTTCCATACATATACCACACTGCTGCACTGGCCACATGGCTCTCATAGCCCGGCCTGGCGAGGTAGCGGGCTTCGGGTCGGGCCCCAGAGGCCCGCGGGTCTGGGATGTCCACCCTGATGTTCGGCCGAACATCGCGGTGGACATTTCCTCACCCTCTCATGAGGCGGCTTTGGGAACCCTGTCAGTGCAGGTAATACGTTACCTGCACTGACAGGGCTCAGGCAGACCATCGCATCATGTGCCTCACCGTTTTTGGACACTAATATCCCCTCCTCCCAACCTGACAACGTCAGCCTGGAGGGGATGGACACTGGATGTCTCACAGGGCGCAGCACAGAGGAGTTTCCCCTTGCATTCCTAAAACCTACACACTACGGCAGTAATCTATAGCGAAAAGATGGACGAAACATTCCATTACATATCATCCGTGGACCGTTTCCAACAACCCGCTAGAGTGGGTAATCACCGATCCAAGTTCATCGAGCCACCAGTTTGAACGTCGAGGTGCCCATCGGCGGGCGGTCCGCTCGTGCTCGTGTATCCCACGTTTCCAGCTGGCGCAGTCGCGGGAGTGCCAGAGCCTGCAGGTCCTGCGGCAGGCTGGCAAGCTAGTAGTAGATCACGCGCAATGACATCAAGACCTATCGCCGGGACTTTAGAGATAGTATCCTGCTCAAAGGCGCCGAGCTTAGTCCAATAAAGTTTGCTGTAAGAGTCGAGAGGTAGCCCGCGGGGAACACCTATTATGCCTTTAGTGCTCTTGAAGTTGCCTTTTGAGCGAGCATAGAGTTTCTGATTGGCCGCAACGGTTTTGTGATGTTGTCCGCGCGCAATGGTCATCTTGTCGAGGCAGTGTAAGATGCTTGTGAGGTCATCACTCCTCCAGTCGGGGATCTGAGAGAGAGGGGCGATGTTCTCCCCGGCGTCTTCAATGTCGGAGCCGCACTCCCTCTGCTCAACAATATTGGCAAGTTGGATGTTGGTTTTGAACAGCTTGTCAACCATGGAGCATCGATTTTCCTTGATCTGACACACAGGAGCACATGAGGAGTGATCCATTTCATCCGGCGAGTCAGAAGGTTGGGGGGGCAGGAGATGGGATGATCTCACCTTTTTGTGCATTCGTTGGTGTTGGTCCACTTTAGCCTTGCGGTTCTTGATCCCGTTGTAAGTCGGGACATCCATGTTCTGGAATTCTCGAAGTTCGCGCGACTTGGTGTGGATCCATCGTTGGATAATGGCGGGTGCCTGAGCCGCCTGCTCATTGGTGACAGATGTGGTTTGACGAATCCAATCTACAGACTTCAAGGCCAAGATCTCAATAATCACTGAGTTCCACGCGGAGCTGCTCCCGGGCTGCGTCGCATCCCACTGAAAGGTGACTCGACAGATGCCTGCCAATGCTAAGGTCCTCTCGACATCAGCCTTGACTGGCAGGCTTATTGGCTTACAGCCCTTCCCAGGACCTTGCATGGATGCAGAAGTGAAAGGTGGTAGCGTGAGATTTTTCCGAATTTCCTTCTCTGCAACACCGACATAGTAATCTATCTCAGCAGCCGGCTTGCCGACAAGAGCGGCGCAAACTCTGTCGAGCTGTTGAAGGATAACAGCACTTCGCTTCTCCATCCAATATTGGCCTGCAAGTTCCGGTTCAGTTGGAGTTATCGGGTAATCTTGAGGCTTGTCAGGATTGCCAAGGAAGAATTTGATGAAACTCTGGATACTCCGAGAAAGTGCATCGTGGTGCTCCGCAAGCGCACTCTTACGCGCGATACCTTTGGCCCGCCTCCCAGATTTCCGCCCTTCTTCGACCTCTCCGGCTTCGGTTCTAGATTTCCTCGCGTTGGCAACAACAAATGCAGGGTCCAACCGGGACGGATCCTTGGGCTCCGATGCGCGTTGAGCTGCCTCGGCTGTGCACAGAAGTTGGGTCAGGGGTTGGTCTCATCAACTTGTGTAAGGCCAACCATTGCTTGACTTGCCTTCGTTTGCAGTCTGCATGGCCGAATCACCGGATTGCATGCTTCCATCGGCTTGAAACTTGGGGACCAGACCATCCACCAGAGCTGCGATCCATGACTCGTCTGAGCTTGACGGGGGGGGCACCGTTTCCCTCAGCACCTGGCTGCTCACCCAGAGGAGCATCGGTGGGAGCCATGATGGATGATTATAGACGAGATTGTGGGGCGCAAGGGCAAGACCAGGTTAATGTGGACCTCGGAGAACAGAGCAGGAGAGTCGTAGCAGAGGGCCAGTGGACCGGAAATCTTTTATGCGGCAGATAAATAAGAGGGAAAATTGGGGCACAAGGATGGGTGAACCAAGTCGCAACTAAGTCCAAATTTGTATATGTTCACAATAATTCGGACACACATCAAGCAGGCCTCGATTTGACATGAGACGGGGGTCCCCTTTGTACGGGATGAGGATGGTACCACACATAGGGATCTTGACAAGAGAGGATCCTACTACACAATCACAACCATCCTCCCTTCCAAGCCCCGCTGCCACTTCGGTTCAATCATCCACAAGGCCTTCCCAGCCCTGCACAACGTAAAAGCCCACACAAAAAAGTCAACTCGTGCCAAACAGACACTGGGTAACCCTGCCAAGCAGAAGGACTTACTGCGGTGCGTAATCCTACGGCACTGATTGTCTCAGTGGACAGACCAAACGTCCCAGCAACATGCCGCATGATGGCCACATGCCCAATCACTTGTGCACAATTAACCACCGTCATCACCTCTAGTTCGGCCTTGACTAATCTGCAGTTGAGATAGGGGTAATCTCCGTACGGATCATCCTTCCTTTGTAGTTCTTTGAATGGCCTCACCGCGAGCCATGTTGTCCCCAGTGTTTGTTCTGATTGGAAGATGTGGTGTGTTTCTCCAAATCGTTGAACATTGCCTAAGTAGAACTCAACCATTGAGTTTCCCTCGTGATTCTCCTTTGTTGTGAAGGTCTTCCGGTCAATCTGGATGCTGCTGACAGAGTCCACAGTAGGATTCAAATTGAGGTCTAATTGCGTCATTGGTTTTCCATCACTCCTCCGCTGTTGCAGGCCCACAGCCCTTTGCCACCGCACAAACAAAGGCTGCTGAAGGTTCATTTTGATCGATGCCCCTTTATCTGAATCCTCGGCGGCAGAGGATTGAGCATAGGTTGCGTCATTTTGGAGAGAGCGGAGAGTTGAGTTCATATGCCACTTCTTGAGCAGAGTCTTGGGGATGTCTCCTGCGAATAAGCATCACTCAACATCAGCCATTATGACTGCAGCCAAAGGGAGACAAGCACTCACCAAGGTGGTTGTTGGTAGGGAGCCTCTGTAACATCCCGTTCACTCTCTCCTGTGCCCATGCTGCCGTTGAGCGAGGAGGGCCAAACCTCCGGATTACATCAGAGAAATGCTGAGTCAGATGCAAGTTTGGTTTGCTTGATTTTGTTGGCCAGCCAGTTTGCAGACATCTTTGGTATTTCAATATTAAACTGTCAAGTTCGGCCAAATCTTGCAACTTTATCCTAGGGAGAGTCAGGAAGTGGGCCACTTGAGAAAGCGTGGTAGTTGATTCTAATAGCAATGAAGTCCTTCTTTTGCTCTGGGTGGTGCCCGTGTCTGCCAGACATCTGACCCAGATTGGAATGAGTGCCATTGTGTAGTACACCTTATACAAGATTAACCACTCGGCTGCCTTTAATGAACCGTGAGAAGCAGAACCTAGATTGTGTGGCACTTGGTCAATCCAAGACGGCAGGACAGTGTGTAGGATACATCGTCGGACCACATCAAGTTCTTCAGGCAACAATCGAGGACAGCTCATATCATCAGCTGGCAAAGGTGGGTTTCTTGCTTGTCTTCTCACACCCCTGACAGTATCATCGCTGCCACCCTCCTCCTCAGATTCGCTAGATTTGTGATCATCGGACGTGGTGTACGACATTTTCTTTCTCTGACGCAATGCGTAGGAGTGCGTGGATGACGTGTCTGAGTGGGCGTGCGGGGATGGTTGAGAGTTAGGATCTGTGGAGGCACGAATCTGTGAAGATTTCCTTTCTGTCGGCGCCATGCGGCTACATCCACCGGCAACAGGAGCTTGACGGGTTTGTTTGCTAGGTCTTTCAGCGGTGGGCGCTTCCGTGATGTCGCTCGTCAGTTTCCTCTTCCCCTTTTGACTCTCTGCCAAACGCGGGTGATCACCAAAGGGCATCTCCGAGTAGGATTTGTCGCTCTGCCATGCCCCGTCTATCTCTTGTGATGCTTGAAGTTGCGCACCAGCCAAGGGCAAATTTAAGAATCGGAAGCTGTGATCTTTCAAGTCACCCAGCACCAAGGCGTGCATCACTTCAATCGAGCAATATGTAACCGGTTTCCAATGCGTGAGTTCATTCAGCACACTCCATCGGGCGCCATGATTTTTGGTGAATTTCTTGCGTTCTGTGCAATTCTGTATCTTCAGCCAAGCGGATGCATGGTTCCGGTGTACTTCGTCAGTGCGCTGAGGGAATTTGGTTGTATCTGCCTCGTGCAGGTTGTCCTTAGTGAGGAGACAAAAGGCACAAAACAGTTGGGCAGCATGACTCCCAAATCCGCCGGTCTTCCGTATGGCCGGGAGGTCGGCAATGAGTGGGAATATTGCCGCACGGATGGTTCTCCCGGTGGGATGGAGACTAGTCGATTCAAAGGAAACCCCGCCCCAAAACTCCTTCAGCTCCTCCACCAATGGTCGCAAGATATGGTTGATCTGTTCAAGCTTTGGCTCTTTAGGGCCTGGAATGATGCTGAAGAGAAAGAGATTTTCCAACCTATATCGGTGAGTTGCGGGCAGATTCAGGCAAACCAAAGTTATTGCCCCAACTGTCGTGTGCTTCCCGAGATTTGAGGATCCACCGGGGCTAAACCAGTCGAGATATAAACTGAAGACCAGGTTTCCGGAGTGTGCTGTATACAATCCCGTACCGTCGTCCAAATTTGGAAATTCTTGCCACACCCGGCCGTGCCACACGTCTTCCAATGGCTGGTCATCCGGCCAGTTACTGGCGACCAGACTTGAATCTAATAAGGCTTCAAATGGAGGTTGGGATAGCCGGCCCCGCAACCATGATCTCAGTGATACGAAAGGAAACGTCCGAGCAGGCAGACCGGCGTTGTACAGTGGCTGATCGCACGTCGGATTCAGATTCTCGGCCTTGGCCCACTTGCAGAAGCCCTGCCTGGGGGAAAGGAAGGGCTGAGTACAAGTTTGCGGACCATCTCCAGGCGCCGAATTGATCGGGTAGAGTGCAAAGCATTTCTTGCAGCAGATACGTATGGTCAGGTTGGGCTTAAGGCCAAGACGATGGAAGACAGCTTCCTGAGTCCTGGGAATCTGCTCTAGAATTGGGGTTGGATCAATCGTTGTCTGATTCTTCATGCTCCAGATCTGTGCGAGAAGTGAAACATTTGCCCGGGCGGCTTTCAGGAAATCCACCGCTCCATTCTTAGTCAGCTTGTTAGCCATCACCGACGAAGCCATCTGCACCATAACCTGCTTGCAAAATGCCTCTTGTGGCACAAAGTGTCCAGATGTGATACTAGTCATTTCTGTGGCACCTGCAGAGGCACTTGTGCCACTCTGCTGCCAAAACGGTGGATCAGCAACGCTCCTCGGAAGAACTCATCTCACCCGTTGGTTTCACTCACATGGGCTTCAGGGGCTGACGCAGCGGCAGAGCTGGCCAATTGTGAAGGTTCGCGCTTGGATTGCTCAACTTTCAATTTCTGTTGATGATCCCGATAAACACGGGGGGACAAAACCCTCCCAGGAACAATTCCACGACCGTCTTCTTCATGCTGTGCGTCGCTGCAGCCAAAGTGTGTACATAGACAGACGTGAAGCGGCCGATTTGCTATGGGAAGGACAAGATATGGTGATGTGGGCTGATTTTGTTGCCAGGTGTAACTTGGAGTAGCGCGGGCGTGTCGAGTTGGATGGTTTGGAGATGAGATGCAGCTGAGGCCTTGGACAACTGATGATTACCACTGCAAATCAAGCCGTGCCAGGTGCAGAAATAGATGAGGTGGTTCTAAGGGCGCCCAATGAGCTGAATAGTTCCTACAGTCAAGCAACTCGCCACTGCCTCGGTCGGAAATGCCGATGCCAAATCACACTTCCATCCAGCAAGTCCGGAGGCTATGCAGATTGCTGCTGGGACATGTCGGTAATGGCCATTCAAGACATTTCCTCAAGAAGAAGCGGGATTGACATTGCCAGGTGACCAATTTACATATTGTAGCGCTTTAACGCCCCCACGGAGGCCCATTTTAACTCCCACTCACCGTGGAACCTCCCCGACTGAGTGAAAGCGACAGAGAAAACAGAGGGTAGGACCCTGTGGGATAAAGCGAATCCACCTAACTCCGAAAGTTTCCCTCCATCAATTCGATAAGTTGCCCGGTCAACAACATTCTACCATCCCAAATCGAATCATGAAGAGCACCTTCAATTTCTCTCTGATGCAGCTCCAGTGGCTCCAAGCCAAGCAGATTTTTGTGGACGCAGAGATGGAGCGGGTCGTTGCAGGGGCAGGTGAAATCACGGACGATGGGATCAATGTCAAGTTGGCATACCAGTTTCAAGCCAAATTGTTTGCGGATGCCGCAGACATGAGGATCCCTCAATGGGCAGTGCCTGATGTGACCGCCACATGGAATGCCATCAGAAATCGCCACGGAAAGGGTTAGTTGTGTCTAATAGACCCTAACACGCATCAGCGGACTCATTCTCCCGGTCCCTCCTTGCTTGCAGGTCCCGTCTGCGCCAACTTTGCTGGACATCAAGATGACACTGGTGCCCAAGGGACCTCGACCTCCGGGACCTTCCTCAGCCGCTAAGGTAAATCATAGCTTGTGGCTCTAACAATGTACTTTGCCATCTGGCATTTACCGGAATGATTGCATTTGGGTAGGGCCACCAATGCAGCAATGGCCTCTGTCATGGATAGTGAACACACCGCCTCAAGATCTCCCTCCTTCTTGCTACTGCTCCATTGTAAAGCTGCCTGTCCCCTTTGACCGGCCCTCTGCCACAGAATATGAGATATACCTTCCCGCCGCCGGCAGGCAACAGCAAATGTCACACATGAATAGAAATGGTGGCAGATTGCCCTTCTACACTAAAAATCAGCCACCAGGAGGTCATAATCACATTCAGCATTCTCCCGCCCCACGAACACCCCCACCCGAGTCATTCGAAATGCTGAGAGGCGGTATCTCAAGTGTTGAGATTGGTCGCGCCTTACTCCTGGGCCCATCAGCAGAACAAAAAGTTGCTTCAGGCAGATTAAGTCAGCTGGTCTGGGCTGGTCCCAGCCATGTACTGCCAAATAAGACCTCTAAAAGACAGAGCCCATCGCATCAACCACAATCTACAATGGATGAGTGTGTGCTGACAAGGAGCGAGGTGACCAAGTTACTGAAGAAGTAACACTGCTGTGTGTAGTGAAATCCCACAGCACCGCTGGGATATTACGCTTCTCTGCTTGCACGCTGCAAGCCTATGTCCACCCTGATGTTTGGCCGAACATCACTGTGGACATTTGCTTCGCCAGACCACTAATAAACCGGTCCTTTGCCAGAGCCTGAGCTCACACCGCCATCTTGCTTACCCGACACTCACTGTCCAGCCAACAGGGAATGTCCACCGTGATGTTCGGCCGAACATCATGGTGGACATTTCTCAAATGCCCTCTTCCCCTTCCTTCCCGGCATGCAGAACCCAAATAAACCACGTCCTATCACTCCCCTTGTCTTATATGAGTGTTTGGACCCCATCGCGTCCCCGCTTGCAAGGTGCAAAGACTGTCCTTTGTCTTGTCAACCCATCACCACCTATCCCACCAACACTTAAGGTCATCACCTCTGGCCCCCACCCACCTCAATCCGCTCATTCATTCCACCTCATCGCCCACGCCCCATGTCATCCACGAATGCCAATCTTCTCAAAGGTCAACCCCCCCAAGGTGTTGCCAAAATCAACGCTATCTACTCAACTTTCATACCAAATTCCCCACTGCCAGCATATTTGGCTGGGTTGAAGTCATCCCAGTTTAACTGGGATGCACTCAACCAATTTAAACTTGGTTGATCTCAACCAATTTAATATAAACCCAAGGGGGGTACCTTGGATTTACATTTCATCAGCTGAGATCACCCAAGTTTAAATTGGTTGAGTGCATCCCAGCTTAACTGGGATAACCCCAACCCAGCCAATTATGCTGGCAGTGCCCAGTCACCATGCTCACGGAGCATGGCTGCCTTCATCAGAACTCTGCTTGACTTGAACACTTCGGCTACGAAACCCGTTTCTGATCTCTGGCGAATCCGTCCCTCCGCTCACAACTTTCACGTAGGCTCCAACCTTCCTGATTCAATCCTGATTCACCCGATAGATCCTATTCCTGCGGAAGGCCTGCTCGGCAAATCTCAAACTGTCCACCCGATCTTCAGAAATATCTTCCTTCATGACCTTTCAAAATCACACTTCCCAGGTCATACCTTCTGCTGGGATCATGCGTGGGACGCCCCTTGGAACCAGCTGCTTTCCAGATTTATTCTGAAGCATTGGTGGAATGCCTATCAATCAGGCGCGTTTAAAATGTTCTTCATGGATCCTGTTGAAGCTAGTAACCCCGCTGTCCAGCATGGCCTTCTCCATCAATGGTTTGTCGGCAGGCAAGAGGGCCTCAGACTAGGCCGATTCTGCCCGGCAAAGCAATTGAAGAAAAAGCAATCCGAAAGCAAATCCAAAATCCGCATTCAGGTAGATATTGTTCTCCTGTTGAGCTCCATATCCTCCACGTGCTAATCTCACAGGGACATACTCATTTTCAGATTCGGCAACATCGTCAAGAGACCCTCTCCTCTCTTCCTGTCCGTCCTACACTCCGATCAGTCTTTGACAACATCAAAGCAACCTCTGAGACCGAGTCCACACCTTCGAAATCTCTTGTCAAATTGCCGTTGTCGTGGCGATCAGATTCATTCACCTTGCTTGCCGCACAGTTAGACAGAATCTACGCACAGAAAAAGGCCAATACCAATGGGCGGCTATATGCCCTCGAGCTCCTTCTTGAGTCCCGCAGAAAGCCTTCCGACTCCGCCCCATTGCACAGTTTCAAAGAAGTGCCTCGCAACTTACCCATCAACTGCTACTCTCCAGAATACCTGAAGACGCTTTCCAACTCACAAAAGGAACTTCTCAATACACTCGATCCTGTAGAATGGCCAAATCTGGTCACAATCGCTTGAATGGTTACATTTCCGTAAGTACTATCATGTCAACCTAGCAAGCTTGTCATCAGCAGCTGAGCACATTCATATTCCTCGTTCCCTACATTTGGTACACTAAGCCTATGGGGCCAACAACGTCAGAGTACTGGGAGAGTAACATCACAAAACCTCAGCAACTTGCTCACAATGCCAATTCTCCCTTCCTTCTCTGTACTTGATATATGTTCATCTCAAGGCTCCCTTGTATATAGTACCAATAGACCGAAACTGTCTTGGTTTGACCCAAACGGTAAAGGCAATCAATGGCTTGATTTTCATTTGCTGGGTTCCAACTGGGTTCCTAGAGTTTCAGGAGTCACATGAGCTAGCTTAGCCTTCCGCCCAAATTCAGTGAGAACTTGCCATAAGATATACATTCTGCGCACATCGCAGATCAATTCCTACTCCGGCTGCCTGTAGTGATGCCAAGAGAACTTGGCAGCTACTATCATCTTGGAATTGGGTGAGGTTGTCATCACGCTGCCGCACAGTCAAGTCCCCCGTGAGTGAAGTTGATGCAATATGATTCTCCCCCAAAGCCTGCCGAATGCTTCAATTACCACCAATCAGCACGCGCCACCAGCAGAGTTGGAACCAAAACTTCAAACTCACATATCTAAGAATCCTACGTAACTCGAAAATACCACTGCCTTGGGTCGATTGATCCCTCGGACTCCACTTAAGAAAGCTTGCAGACTGCTGATCAAGTGCACGATCTTGCCAGAATCCTCCCATCGCCAAGTTGTTTCGAGCGGCATCTCTGAGCGTGCAAAGATCGGATGGTTGCAGAATTGGCGAAGCCTGGTCAATTGGCGGAAAAACTCAGCAGGGTCCCACGGTTCCCCCGCTGCACGAAGTCTCCCAAACGCCCCAATGAATCTTGCGTGCAACTCCCTGGATAGTTCTTCCCATTGCGGGCTACATCGGACTACCACGGCATGTTCGACCTTCTCTGGTAGGTTCAAGAGAACATCTTTCGTTCTTCTAAGGCAGACCGAAATCATCAGCTGGTTCAGACTCTGGATAGCCTCCGGGGCCCCAACCTTCATTCGTGGAATGAGACATTTCTTCCAGATGAGCTCGTTGTCCCAAGGCGCAATCTCCAACGTTGTGATCAAACTTTGAAGATCAGTTAGGCGATTCTGCACCGGTGTTCCCGTTAGACATAGTACGAAGCGCGACTTGAGTTGCTGAATATTTAGGGTCCGGTTTGAAGCTGGATTCCTCATCAGGCTTGAATCAACAAAAATGAGTGTCCTTTCTTAGCTTAGGATGTTATCTCGACCACAAAACTCACTGAGCTTCGTCCACCACAATCCTGTACCAGCACAGATTCAGTGATTCAATGGTGAGCTGGTTTGGATGTAGCCTATTCCCACTCTCCCCAATCATCTCGTAAGTCGTAAGCACCACCAACGCCAATTGCAGGTCTTGCCTACTAAGCTGTTTCCGACTTGGCCCATGAAAAACATGGTAAGTGATTGCGTCATTCCAAAAGTGGATCTTGATCTCACGCTCCCAGTTAGATAGTGTTGCCAGGGGGCAAATGACTAATGTAGCTGCAGAGCGTGTGATCCAATCCTCCCATTGAAACTGCACAGCAGAATCCGCAGAAGCCAAGATGAACGTGAGGGATGTCAATGTCTTCCCCAACCCCATGTCGTCTGCAAGGATAGAGCCGCGGGACTGGGTTTTGGTTGGATGGTCCGGTGTGTTGATCCCGGCTTGAGCAGTAAAGCGGCGAAGCCACGCATTCGCGGGATGATGCCACAGTCCTAAACTCTGATCAACGGATGATTCATTCTTTCGGAGGAACACCAGGGCAGTCAGTTGATGGGCTTTGAGCTCGGTACGGCATTGCCAAAGAGCTGTCGCCACCCCCGCATCGTTAGCTGTCATCCCGGCTTCAGCTGTGTCGGAAACAAAGTGCGGGATGTCAAAGTATAAGCTTGGGTTGTAGTTCCACAGTGGGGTCAACTCCAAGTGTGCAGCCGCAAAAGCTGTTTGAATATGCTGAATGTGTTCGAAACGGCTGAACACGCAGCCCCATAGCTTGGGTTGGACCCCTCGTCGGATCACGACGAATGCGCGTATCTTCATGAGACTCTGATCGTCGGCTGAAAAGTTCTTACACGTGACTGGAGCCAAACAGGATGATATTGGGCCAAGGAGCGGACCAAGCTGCTCACTAGCTCTGGGGCTGAGATCTCCTATCATGATCCGTCGGCTGCCATACACATGGACTTGGGTGTGACCGCGCTGTAGGAAGCCCACCTGCGGTACCTCGTTGGCAGCTGGCAACCGCGAGGAGAAAATCGGCGCAATGAACTGGCCGAGACAGTAGGAGCTCATCAGCGCACACGTTTGGATTGGGTGTGTCAGCTGTGGTTGGACGAGTGGGTTAGAAAGCACCGGGTGTCGTCGTTCTTGCTGTTGTGGAGAGACTCTTGCGTGGGTGGAATTCGTCTCCAACCAGGTCGCTTACACGGCTACGAGCCTTTGTACCTCGCATGTTCTTTGGTTGTGTACTCACAAACCTTTCTCGGGCCAAACATGCATATATGTCGATGCGCGTTGTTTGGTACCGATAAAATTTGCTAATCTTGACTTGCGAGCTCACGTCTGTGGCGCTTCCCCCAAGAGTAACAAAATTTCGAGGACACCAGAGGGTTTGACCTGCCCTGAAACTGCCACATATGGTCAAGATGAAGTCTACTCTCCCCAACTGGCTTACAGCATTGAAAAGGCTTGGCTGCCCTCACTTCACAAGCCTGGCTCCGCTGGCTGATCTAACACTATAGCTTTGCATCTACACACCCAGCTCAATTTCATTGGTAGGGCCAGCACACTTGGGTTGCAATATGCAGGATCGGGGACATTCAAACCAAGCAAGAGAAACCTTCTGCTTGGGCATCAGTTGTCACTACACCACACGACCCAATTAACTCACCAGTCAGTGCATCAATGGCCTTTATGGATGAAATACCCGGTAGAGCAAAAAGATCAGTGGCCCACATGCAACAAAAAGAGCAGTGTTTGACCTGCTGGTTCATGCAGCAGTGATGAGACTCACTCACGCACTATGTCAGCAATCTCTAGGGCAAAAAACATCAGTTCGTCGATTTGGGTGGGAATGCACAACCCACAACCCAACAGGTATGGGTAACTAATTTGAATGACTTCAAAGATCTGGCCTTGTAATTTTTCTTGGCAGTTGTCAACAGGGGCTGACTTCTGGTCCACTTCCTACTCCAGATGTTGCTGATGCTGCGCACACAGAGGAAACTAGGATCCAGGAGGTAGATAAAGCTGCCAAAAACACTCCCAAAGAACGTCAAAGGTCACCATCCCCAGTGTCTCAATCACAATTGTCTACTCAGCAGCAATCCAGCTCAGTTGCTGTTTTTTAATCATCCTGGCTAAATAGCTTCCACGTGCAGACATGTGTGACAGCAAACCATGAATTTATGCGCTGGATTAACAGGTGAAGGGCAAGAGACATTACAAGTAAAATGCAGATGGAGACGGTAAACATTGTCTCAGTAGGATTCAAACATGAGTTCAGACTTGCAGACTGATTAATTCATCATCACCTGCTTCCTGCAGTTGGTAATGAGTTGGGAATGAGGGTAGTAATTCCTTGCTGCTGAACCCAGGACTGAGATCAGGCTGACATCAGACCATTTGAATGATAAAGTTACGGTCTGGCACTCTCTGGAGAGTGCCACACATTCCCCCCTGGTGAATATTTTTTGGAGAGGGCAGTTAAGACCCCCTCTTTTGATTAATCAATTTTTTTTTGATAAAAATCCCCTCCTTCTTTCGGGGGAAGTCGCTGTGCGCGAAGTATTTTTCGGCTTGCGCGCACAGCGGGCTTGACGTCAGGGGACGGTTGATTCTGTGCGCGAAGAGTTTTTCGCTGCTGCGCGAAGTAGGTCCGAAACAAAATGAAAACATTTTTTTTTTCCAAAAATGGTTCAAACACACCTCCTGGGTGTATTTGAGTTCATCTGCAGTATTTTTGAAATTAAAAAGATTTCAAAAAAAAGTTCAATTTCTTTTTTGGGCAAGTTCAAAAACTTTTCAAAAATATCTCAAAAAAGTGTTTATAATTGGGGCCTGGGTTATGCCAATTTACCTGCATGCACGCGCGGGTCTACTTTGAAACCCCCTATTGAAAGGGTCCAAGCTTCTTGGGAAAGACAATACATATCAGGGCTTATCAGGGAGACATATATGAGATATCGTTGACATGTAAATATGTGTAGTTTCCAATTCCGATCTCAGCCAGGCGGGGCCCGCGGGGGTGTCCAGTCATGCGCATGTAGGGCCCAGTCCCACGACCCCCCTTGTTGCCCATCCCCGCTGGCGAACCAACCCCGAACCAACCAGAACCAATCAACCAACCCACAATCAATCCCTTCCCATGGAGCCTTCCCCACCCTTGCCCGCTGAAGCTGTACAAGAACCGAATCCGCCCTTAGGCTCTCAACCAGAACACTATCACCGCCCCGAGAATTTCATCGATCTCACAATCGACGAAGACCCACTGCCTGACACCAACACGGCCTCTGAGAATCGGAGTGGCGCTAATGGTCAAGACGGCGACGACGACGATATCATCATCATCAGCGAGAGCCACCCACGCCGGCCTTCCAACCCTCGTCAAGCTCCTCGAAATAGCTCATCATCAACCCGTCCTTCATTCAACCAACCATCGTCGAATCGTCCAAGTACTACGAGTAATCCGATCGGAGCTTTCACCAATCTACCAGGTTCATCATCTTTTTCTACCAGTGGACCCGCTTGCTCAAAGTCACAGAAAAGATCGAGAAAGTCTTGGGTTGACATGCAAAGCTGATTTTCTTCTATTTTCCTTCTTCAGGTCCCATGGCTGCATTAACCGCTAATATCTACGCTGGCCACTTCTCACGTCATGCCAGGGGCGATCCACCCCCTCAACAGGGCTCATCCAACCTCACCGTTAGAGAAACGCGTCCACCTCAAACAAGACGACCGAACCCAACTGGACTCCAATTCGGTGGAGGCGGACGCTTCTCGGGTGGCCAGTTCAGCGGGTTTTTAGCAGCTGGCCTCAATGGTCTAACTAGACTGAGAGGTCTCGCAACAAGCCGTCCTTCCACCCCTTCTACCCGTCGTCAACCACCCACCGATAGTCTACATCATATGTTTTCAGGCTGGAGTTCTGATGAGGATTTTACCAGGACCGATGGTGCTCGGCTGATCAGTGCTCAGATTCACGGAGGCATGCTCCCTGTCGTGGGTCGTCAGATCTTTGCCGCCATCTACGATATCCCTCACGCTCAAGAACCCCCGCCTCCTCCTTACAAAGTCGAAGACTCTCATCCACTCAAGATCAAATCTGGCTTTTCCAAAGAGATCATCCCACTTGACCGCGAAGTACTCTCGGTAGAAAGCGACAACCATCCCAACGCCCAACCAGAGAAACAGGAACTCCGACCGATTTGTGCTGGCTGTAACGCAGAATTGCTGATGGGCCAAGATTCGTGTTCGAACAGCTCGCAAGATGGCCGGAGACCCTGGATCCTTGCTTGTGGACATGTTGTGGATTCTCGATGCTTGGAACAGGCCAGGACTCGTGCGTTGGAACATAAAGCCGAAAGCAACTGGTCCAAGAAAACTAGATCCGCAGAACGACTGTTGAATTCACATCATCCAACTCGACCGGGTAGACCATCAAAACTTAGTCTAGCCGCCGACAGCTCATCTAAACTACCCAACAGTATCAACAAGCGTAGAAAAATTTCCTCGACTCACTCAGCTCAAAAACTTCAGGGGCTCTGCACTTCACCTTCATCAACTTCAAACGTCCAAGCGGTCTCTGAGTTGGCCTTGAAGAGGAAAGAGAGAGCCGACGCAAGAGAAGCAAGGAAGTCGATCGATTTCACCAAGCCTTCTCCGTCAAGCCACCGTTTATTAGACTCGCTTCACCCCGCGCATCCCATGGAGAACAGCGCGCCGACCAGCAACCCAACGACGACTAGTAGCAAGAACTGCAAAGGTAAAGGGAAGGCCCAGGATGAACTTGATGCTCTTCCAAGCGCCGGTTCACTTTCAATCAGCATTCCCCCAACCCCCTCACTCCTCGACCAATCAAGTACCATTGGCAATCCACCCACACCGACTGAATCCATCGCTCCGACCAAAAAATTGGCTGGCTCCTCGGCCCCTTCTGTTTCATGGATCAAGTGTCCCGTCAAGGGCTGTCGGGGCGCCAAGGGTGATTTGCTTGCTCCAGCTGGCTCTAAGAACGCTCCCTGGGAGATGTTTGTTTGATTCCTCTTGTCCCCCTCCTCCCTTGAATTCCCCTCTCTTTCTTTGTTTTCCTTTGTATTTTGTGCCGCCGCTGGACATTAGTGCATCAAACCACATATATCATGAATTCGTCAAAACCAGTCACACATCATACTTCCTCATCATCCTGCCACATCCTACTTCCTCGTCAACTCTCTTTTGTCATAGAATGAAAAAAATGATCTTTCTGCCTGTGTAAATATTTTTGACTAGACTTTTTCTCGAAAAGCGGCTTGGCTTGAGGTATATCAAAACAATCACTACGTAGTCCATCAGATATTTAAATTTGTAGATCAAACTTTTTTGAAATAAGCACAATTATTTATCCTCGAGTGGATTGTTCATTACCAGTGATAGATGTCAGTGGCTCAGCTGGAAGAGGCATAGCTATGGGCGAGATCTGGAATGGCAATGGTCACTGGACCTGGTTAGGTGCCAAGGTGGTACATAGGAGTGCAATTTGGACGAAGCTGTACAGCGCAAGGAGTCGGTTCTTCCGGGTGGAAAATATTTTCTTATCTGTGATGGCGATGATGGTGACGGACATATTTCACTCAAGGCTTGGGTGCATACTGGCTTGAGAGGTGTGAGACCGACCATCCTGGATGTTTGTCCCGGTTGAAACGCCAAGCTGCCAGCTGGTGCGGTGCGCTCCCCCAGATTTCAAAAACTTTGGAGCCGAGCTCCTTTCTACAGCCTCAGGAGGCGGCGAGGCCCCGCAGGATCTGTCTCACAGAGCCGCCCGCCACCTCAGGGGATGGACTGATTGGTCAAACACGCTGGTTCTCCTAAGAAGAACCTTGCCAACGAGCTACCGATCGAGGAGTAAAACGTCATCGAGCTGAAAAGGTCTCATTCTCGGCCGAGCCGCTTCAAAGTGAAGTAGCGGGTTCCACCGAGCCACCAGCGGCAGAGCTCAATCCTGCAACAGCATCACCAAGTCGAAGTTCGTCCTCCTCGCCGTCATCCTTTTCCAGACCTCTTCTCACATATTCTGACGAAGAATCAAGATCATTCATTATTTATGCAATTCACTCATTCCATACTTGCCTTCGCCTTAATTGGTGAACTTGTCGTCCTTCCTATCGGTGCAAGCTTATCCCGCAGCTTGATCAAGGCCACCGAACTTACGACACCGCCTCCCGCCAGCCCGGTGGACGAGCTTTTACCTGCCGCCAGCAAATCTGACCTCGCTGGACCCAAGCCTGAAGTGGCACCAGTATTTACGCCGCAAGCGACTACGCCCGCATGGCGGCCCCGGCAAGCCACTTCGACACCCCATGCGTCAGTAGGGACTACACCTACACGGACTCCCGCCACGCCGGGACCGTCTACGCCTGGACGGACCCTCGGCTCACCTGATGAAAGATACGTGCTTCCATATAAAATCACAAACAACGCATTTGCCCGAGACGTGGAAAAGATGGGGTTTTTCAAATCCGGGCGCCTGGCGAGTATATGGGATTCAGGTACATTTTGCCTATGGCTCAATAGCTTTCAGTCAACATTGCATCCTTTTACTTTTCTTTTTTTTACTTCATTTACCGTTTTTTAGCATCCTATGAATGGAGTACTGACATTGATGAATTTCCATCACTACTTGAAACATACATTGTTATAACAAGATCTTAAAGCGGTTACATTATTTAAAAAACGTTACTCGGATTCTATGACGATCGATCAGCAAATTCGCCTAGTCCAAGAGGCTTTGGACTATCTCTTCAAGCAACGCAAAATATCGCCCAAAGCCTTGGAGGAATGGGTTAAAAAATTCATCGAAATTGGCACCAAACATGAGAGCATCATCTCTGATTTCCATTCTACCCTATTTTACGGTCTCCATACTCTGCGACTTAAATACGACCAAATTAAGAAGTTAAGAATCGTGATTCATACGCATTTAAACAAAGCCATGAAATCCTTTCCGATGTCATTCCGACAATCTGCTGGCACTCAGTGGGAGAAAGGTATGTATGTGTTTCACATATGGGAAGACCTTGTCATTACTGATTTTAAATTCAAAACTGACAAATCTCCTTGATAAAATTATCCATCAAGCTCTTTTCTTCCCAGGCAATGGAAAACACAAAAGAGTTTGTAAGTCATAAAAGATACACTGAATCACAAGGTTTAAGGTTTCTGTTTTGAAGTATCTTACATGTGCTTTTGATTTTATTTTAAGATGCAGAATGGAACAAGATCCTGTCGGTAGGGCCTGCAACGGATCGACGTATGGAAAAGGCAATTTTAAACCCAGTTAAAGATCAAGAGGATGAGGGAATCAAAACCTTGAAATATCTCATTGAAAGTAGATTTTCAAGGGCCAAGATGGCAAAATACACTTCTCAGAATAGGATGACAGCACTAGCTCTCCTGCATAATTATTCAAAATCTGCCCATGTTGAAAGACAACAGTCTGCTGTTCAAATTGCGTGGTCTCTGGCAAGGGAGGATGAGGGAAAACCCTTATTTCACCATGAAAAGGTCTTTGTGTTCAACATATTAATGCATTACTTTGAAAAACATATATACTTAATACCAGAATACGATCATATTCAGCTGATAGGTAGATATGGTCATGGTGAATATCAATACCTGGCACATGAATTTCATCATAAAGGACATATCATTCTTGATCATAAAGGGAGATCTGTTGAACCTGTACCTTTGCTTTAAATAATTTCAACCCTTATTTTAACAAATAAGTCTCAATCATACTTTCTATCTTTCCAAGAAGACTGAATATCTTCTATATAAATAACAGACAACATGAATAAAATTTCCCTTTGCAGCTTATTTCCACAAACAGAGGTGGCCAGGCCTCAAAAAAAAAGAGGATAAGTGAAAGAAGCTGTTGTCAAATCTCAGAATTATATGTCTGTCACATCTTGGGTGTGTAATGCAAAATAAGAGCTTGAAGATAAGACATCACTCAATTATAGCCTTTCCAGGTTCAAGGTCTGAAGCATGAAAATTTTGAACCTCACTGCCAGCTAGGGATGGCACTGGTTACCCATTGGCAGGTACCTATCCACCCTTACAAGTACCTGCTGGCCATACAGTTTTGCCACACTTGAAAAATTAAGATCAAGGGTTGATCCCCCAGTAAATTCACAAATTTGTTTTTAAAAAAATCAAGGGTTTTCCCAAGTTACAAAAGTGGAAAACAAATACCAAAAAAACCTCTCAACAAAAATACAAAAAAAGGCAACCTCATCTAATCTAAACATACAAAAAAAATCAATCTAGAGATTGTTTATTTGAACCTGCTGCAGGTACCCACTATCTGTTGGCCACGCCAGGTACCCACCAGGTACCCACCAGGGTGTGCGGGTGCGGATGTCTGAGAATCCAGGAAAAAGCCAGCAGGTACCCGGGTAATTCAATCCACACCCGCCCACCTCTTTGACCGGAAGGTCTGATCCCTTCCGGTTGCCAGAGTTTTACAGCCTTGGCAGCCAGAAAAACCCGTCTTGTTGCCAATAGCATACAACCTCATCAACAAGGAGGGACTCCTTGCCGTTGCTGGGGCTTCATCTTGGCGACCAGAAGAAAACAACCTCCTGGTTGCACATATTATAAACCCTTGGCAACCAGAAGGATATTATCCTGGTCACAAAGGTCATACAACCTCGGCAACCAAGATGAAATCCACCTGGTTGCAGACGTTAAACACCCTTGGCGCGCGACCAGAAGGCAACCTCCTGGTCACAGAGTTTACCTTGAGGATCATAAGGAAATCACCTGGTTGCCAAAGCTACCCCAGCCGCCAGAGGGAAACCTCCTGGTTGCCAAAGCTAACTAGGATTGGTTGATTCAACCACCACCCCCAGTGCCACACCTGGCGGGGGAGAATCTACTAATGAGTCTGTTTAATTGGTGGGTACCCGCAAATACCTACACATGTACCGCTGGTACCTGCTCTGCTGGTGAGGGTGTGGGAGCAGGTGTCTCATTTAGGCCAAAAATGCCTACGTGTAGCCGGATACAAGGGGGTACCCGGGTTCAAATCAACAATCTCTAAAGTAATCTCATGCAAACTTCAACCTAGCCCTCCAGCATCAGCAGGTTGCCACAGGCTCAACCCTCAGCCTGTGTCAAGTGCACTGGTCAAAACAGGATGGATATGAAGGCCCCCAGCGCAAAAGCTGCAGACCTGTGGGCGGCCCCATCAGCCTGTAGGTAACAAAATGTGTCTGAGAGGATTGTGACTAGCAGAATGATAGTTTAAGATGCCAAGGATGGGCCAGGAGCAGCAATGGACCACTGCACTACACTAACGTTATTGGACAATAACTGTTAGTGTAGCCATTTTATTGACTCCCAAATTCATGTTATTTGTTATCTCAGATACAAGTATCCATACTAACAATAACAGGAAGTAACAGCAATAACAACAATAACAGGCATTTTATTGCTACTAACAGGATACAATAACAGTTATTGCTGTTATCCATCACTATTTCCTGGGCAAGTTCCTGTATTGTTAGCAACACAAAAAACGAGATAACAGAAAATGTTGTTATTGTTAGCTGGTTTTGGCTAGAATACACTACACTAACAAATAACGTAAGTGTATTGGCCCACCGTTGCCAGGAGTGACATGGTAAGACCTGTAAAAGTTTTCACTCAATCTGTATGACCCACAATGGCACCTGTGGCACTATAATTCTTTAGCTCTTAGCCAAAGGAGCACTGGAGCTGGCCGGGCTGGTGGAGCTGAGTACATAGGAACCTTGCCACAAAACCTGGGCAGCACAACCAATGATTTGCAGCGCAGCTGCAAACCCCCTTACAGCATGGTTGCTGGTTCAATTCCCACTACCCCCATGCACCATTTGGGGGTTAGGGGGTGGGTTTTAGGGGTTAGGGCTGTTTTTTTAAAAACACTTGGCAAGGTGTATAATATATTGTATTGGATACGTATTGGTATGTATTGGATACATATTGGATATGTATTGGTATGTATTGGATACATATTGGATACGTATTGGTATGCATTGGACATGTATTTGATACAATGATACCTTGTATTTCTATGTATTGGTATTTATCAGATACATTGGTATGTATTGGTACACATTGGATACAGGAATTGTGAAGCCCTGCACGCCTTGCGGGGTTCACTAGGTGTCACAAAACCTATCACATGACCCAACAGCCAGGGATTTAGTCTCAAGTCCTCCCCCTCCTTCCTAGCCTGGCAGAGACCTCCGGACCCCTTTGACATCTCTCTGCCGAGCTGTCATTGCAATAAAGCCCCTGAGGACGTTGGTTCTAGACGTCTCAGGCCTTTGAGCCTTGTTCCCCAGTGCCTCTCTGCCTTCAAACAGTGAAGGGTTTCCCAACCCTTACAGGAATACAATGTATTGCTATTTATTGGATACAACAATATAATGTATTGCTTTATATCAGATACAGAAATACATTGTATGGGTATGTATCAGATACACCAATACAATGTATCCCAGCTCCAGTGGAGCTGGCCCGGCCAGCTCTGCTGTCCTTTGGCTTTTAGCCAAAGAAAAAGGCATTATTTCCTTTGGCTAATAGCCAAAGGAAAAAAGTGACAAAACTCAACAATGGGCCTACACTTTAATCTATGATAGCTGGGCTGTTCTGTTATCATACAGGGCCGGGTGTACCACTGTATACTAGCAACTGTACTAGTATTGGCAACAAGGTAACCATTACAATAAATGTATTTGAAGTGGTGTGTAATTTATCTTAATGTATTGCCGTTACACTGTAATGGTGTTGTAACACGGGAAATTTTGTTTTGTGTAACGGTGCGCTGATGTGCTACAGGTTTTTTCGAATTTATGTATCAAGGGGCCAATGCGCCACCGCTCCAATACATAATAGGCTGTAACGGCACATAGTAAAGGCTCAATGTGCTACATTGAGCTTTGAAATGATGTATTGGCACATTTGATACATTGTATTGTTAGCGCATTGGTGCACTGATGTGCAACACTACTTTGCAATTATCATGTAACAGACCCCAATTATGATACACTGTATATTCCCCTAAAATACATGTATCATAATGGTGACATTGTTGGTATTGGCCCTCACTGCAAATCACCTGTATAGTATTATTATTTTTTCAAAATGTTTTGCCCATGGTTACTGCAATAACACACTGAACCAGGGGTAAACATAAACTCTAATTCTCAAAAACATTATGGCACTGCCAAACATCCCCCACCAACCAAAATGGCTTCCCAGCCACAGAAAGAAACCTTATTGCATAGGCAAACCATTGCAACTCCCCATTCCTTGCTGTAAAGGCAGGGGCTTATTTAGGAACGCCAGGTAGCACTTGTTCTCTGTGGCAACAATGGGCCTTGACTATACAGATATTGGTATAGTATAGTTATTGTATTTTTTTTTGTTCCAATAACAGTACTGTTATTTCCATTTTCCGCAATGAAATTTTAATACTATATCCAATTACATGAGGATTTTTTTTTTTTGAAAATAATATATCCAACTGAAGGAAGAAATAAAAAAATCTCAGTACTATACTGGCCAGATGTGGCCAGTACCACTACTCAGTAGGGATGAAAATCTATCTATTACTTGGGCTTGGGGATCAGAGTACCCAAAGCCTTTACGGCCTCAGCAAAGTCCCTGAGAGGGGAAAATCCTCAAAAAGCCACATAAGGCTTCTGAAGGATTTTGAAGTAGTTGAAGGGAACAGACAACCAAGTCTGCAGCCACAGAGAACAATCTATCAACAGAACAAGACCCACCTGGTGTTCCTAAATAAGCCCTTGCTATTACTGCAAGGACCAGGTAAGTGTCATGGTTTGCCGGTACAATCATCAGGAGCCTTCTGTTTACACCTGGTTAAGTGCGTTATTTAGGTAACCAGGGGCAAAAAAGTGACTATACCTGTATTTTTTGTTTCAGAGAAAACCCACAGATTACTATACAGGCCACTTTCAGCAAGGGCCAATACTAGTACATTTATTAGTATAGGGTGGTACAACCAGACCTATACAATAACAGAAAGGCCTGGTTATAGTAGAGTATAATATAGGCCCATTGTTGTCTGTGGCTGCAGATGTGTGTAGCTCCAGCCGTGGTTGTTTTCTCCTTTCAACTATGTCATGATACATCACCAGCCTTATATGGCTAATTTGTGAGGATTTTACCCTCTCAGGGGAATTTGCTGACGCTGGCAAGGCTATGGGTACTCTGATACCCAAGCCCAAGAAATAGATAGATTTTCATCCCTACTTAGTTTTGGTGGTGGCCACATCTGGCTAGTATTGAGATTTTTTTGTTTGTTTCTTCCTTCATTTGGATATAGTAATTTTCCAAAAAAAGTCCTCATGTAATTGGATATTGTCTTAAAAATCCATTACAGAAAATGGAAATGACAGTACTGTTATTGGACCAAACAAAATACAATAACGGTACTATACAACTATCTGTATAGTAAAGGCCCATTGTTGGTATGACTAAAACTGAGAGGCTTGCTCAATTGATTATGCATTTGTATCCTAGTCAATATTTTATGTTTAAGGGAATATGGGTGTAACCTGGTGTAACAAGAGATGAATGAGTGATACCTTGTTATGGTGAAATTTCATGTGTACAGTAATATTAAGGTATACTTTAATATTAATGTTACACATAGCTTAACTCTTATGAAAAAAGTACATTTATGTAACTATGTATAACCATGGTTTCATGCAATGTAATTTTTTAACCAGAGTGAATTCTCAAACTTAAGGTGTTCAAAGTTGAAATCATAAAATTTTCATTGCATAAAATCATAAAATCATAAAACTTTCAAATGATGATTTTATATGTACCATTTTAGAAATGTTGCTCTAATTTGAGTGTTTGGGTGTACATATTTTTCTCACCTCAGAATTTTATGATTTTATGGTGTTCTGATTTTATGCAAGTCAACTTTGAACACCCTAACTTGTATTCAATGATGTATATATGTAACATATAAAGATGTAAACTTTTGTTTTTCTTGCACTCCAGACACTCTCAAGCCTTGCCTCCGCCTGCAGGTGCACAATGTCAATGAAACTTTAGGCAGGTACCTGGCTGTCCAGTGCCTTCCCACCGGGGTAGAGATAGACCTTGTTGACATTCACATATTCAGATTTCCAATTTGAGTGTAATTCTAGGCAGTTACCAGCAGTGAGCACTTTCCATGAGTAGCTGGGTGAAAGTGCCATCCATACCAGTCTCAACACACTGATGCAAACTCTGGAATCCACAATCAGATTGTACTAGAGATGGCCTCTCGCACCCGGGTACCCACGGCGGGTACCCGCCTGAAATTTCACAAATTCTCAACACCCGCACCCGCACCCGCACCCGCACCCGGCACCCGCCGGCGTGTGCTCGGCGGGTATACCAGGTACCTGCTGGCGGGTGCCGGGTGCAGGGGCAGGTACCCGCTCTGATATACTCACTGCCAGTGAGAAATCCCTCCCGGTCAGCAATACATACACTTGCTGACCGGGAGGGATTCCCACAGTCAGCAAGCTCATCGATGACTGGGAGGGAGTCCTCCCAGCCATCTAGTAGATTGATGACCGGGAAGGAATTCTCCCGGTCATCAATATACTCGCTGACCCGGGGATTCCTCCCGGAGTTCCGGGAGTGTAGTACCTCCTTGACCAGAGGGATCCCTCCGGTTGAGAGGTGTACACACCTCTGGGCGGAGGGATTGCTCCGCTTGAGGTGGTCTGTACACCTCCCACTTCTTCAAACGGAGAGATCCCTCTGATCCATCTAGCCCACCAAGATGGGCGGGTACCCGTTTTTTTCCTGCCCAAAAACTGAACACCCGCACCCGCCGGCGGGTGCTGAGCGGGTGTTCCGGGTACCTGCTGGCGGGTGCCGGGTACCTGTTTGCGGGTACCCAAGTGCCATCTCAAGATTGTACAGGATGCAAAGCTGGTAAGATTTTTTTTAATTTTTCACACTCAATTTATTTTCACAATCTTAAAACATCTTGTTTTTGAATGTATCTAGTCCTCTTTATTTGAGACACGTAGCTTCAAAAGAGGTTTTATTCTAGAATTATAGCTCTAGAGAATAGTAGATGTGTAGTTCTAGGATCATCTTCATTCAAGACTTGTAGTTCTTAGACTTGAACTTTTCATAGTTGCATTCAACTGTCACAAGTGTGTCATAAAGTAAATTAAAATTTCAGTTATCTCTTTCAAAATCTTAAAATTTAACAACCCACAATAGCCCCTAGGTACACATGACCTTGAAAAAGGTGGATGCATCTACCCTACAAGTCACCCATCGGAAATCATATCAAACTAATGATTGAGTGGGCTCCTTCCAACATGCCTGGAATGCCTTGAAATTCATGAATTCAGGGACTAAGTTGGAAATAGGTAGTCGCACAATTGTCAGATGGCAAAGCTACAAAAATTGGTGGTGTTCAAAATTGATTTTCAAACCACTTTCTACATAATTAAATCATAAGATCTACATGTCCAAACTTTTGATGGGGTGAAAGTTGAGGGTTCTTTTCATTTCAAGTGCCTCTCAAAACTTTGATAAATCTCATGATTTTATGTAAAATGATATTCAAAAATCAATTTTGAACACCCTAATTGAAGAAGGTCAAACCTAAGATTCTCTCAGCCCGCGGGGTCAAGTTAGCGGGCAAGTCTCTCTTTTGGAAAGTCTCCAACTCCACATGGCAGCAAAGGGTGCTGATTTTTCAGGAATTTCTTCACCTCCAGTGCTCCACCCAGCCAAACTTTGTTGCTAAAGTTGGCACCAATGCAAAACATATAACTGTTCATCAACTGTGACTATAAATTTACAGCAGCAAAGCATGACAAATACTAATCAGCTATTCCAAAATGTCATTTTTTAACCTTTGGGGGAACAAAAGATGCCCAACATCAGTCCAGGTCACTCATGTCAGCGCAATGCAACCAGTGTTTTACCATTTCACAGGTAGGAGGGTGGGAATAGTTGAGTTTGGCAAAGTGCTGGGGCCAGCTAGGGCCAGCTGAGTTCTGCTTGAAATGTGGATGTAAAGATCATAAATCCATACACCACGGCCACTTGTCAGGCCTGCTGGAATCGACTTGAAAGCAATTCCCAGCCAGAGTCGCTGTTTTGGCGCTCTGGACATTGACAGCAAAGCGATGCCACCAGAATCGCTTTTTCTAGCGCTCTGGACACCGACAGCAAAGTGAAAGTAATCCTGGCTAGGAGTCGCATTGCTGCCGCTCTGGATACCGACAGCAAAGAGACTCGCAGCCGGATCGCTTTGCTGTTGGTGTCCAAATCGCTAAAAAAGCGACTTGGGCCGCTTTCAAGTCGCTCTGGAAAGCCGCAGCAAAGCGACATACAGCCGTATCGCTTTGGTGCTGCTCAGGAGACCGACTAGCGCTTTCCTAGCGCTCTGTAGAGAGGGACGTGAATACGACTCCCGGCTGGAGTTACTTTTTTAGCGCTTTGGACATCGACTACAAACCAATCCGGCGGGGAGTTGCTTTCCGACTGGCAGGTCTCTGGAGGCGTTGGTTCTGAGGATTGAAAGCGAAGCTTCACATCAGCCCCTGGAAACATTACTTGTCAGGTCAAACAGGTGAAGCCATCGATGTGATATGGCTTCCTTTATCATATGGGTTATTATGACTAGTTTTCAAAAAACAACAACATCGGTCGATAAAATCTTCTCGAGCCTCCAACTGACAAGTTTTGTCGAAGCACACTCATGAAAAGGCGATGCATCACCCGAAAAGCAGCTGAGTGTGCGTCGACAAGCTAAGCCTAGAGTCTGTATAAAAAGAAATCTAGATCTTCCCTTCCCATATCTCACTATTGAAGAACCAACACAGTCTGTCCTACTCTAGTCTGTCCTATTCACCATGCCGGTCACTCGTATTATATTTATATTTTTCTTCATTGGCTCATGCATCATCCTTGACACCGTCGCAAGTCTTCCGGGGTTGACCAAGGCAGGCAGAGTCGTAGCGAACACTCCCCCGCCCAAGCCACCAGATCTTGCCATAGAAAATGCCTCGCGGCTGAAGAGCACCGGAAAGAGTGCCTTTGAACCCCAATACCCCTTAAAGAAGGCCACAACCTCAGCATTACCCTCCAAAAGACGCATGGAGGCAGATCCTGGACCGAAAGCTTCTCACGATTCTACCCCACAGAGCGCCCCTCACTATTGGCACCCATATGTTGCCCCGTCAAAAAATAGATTCGCCACGGAAGCCCAGAAGGTCAAAGTCAGCTCTCTCGGTCAGACAAGTGGAAAGAGACCAGGTAGATCTTCAGCTGCTTTTCACAGTTACCAATCAACACAAATTTGCACTTTCTTGCAATCCTAGTACTGACCTCATTGTTACTTTTGGTATAGTTCGAACAAGACGTAACTCAGCATTCAAATGGATTGGACATTTTTTCTCCCAGTCCAAGAGCACTAAAAGAATAGAAAAAGAAGAGGCTCTCCGTGAAGCTGCTGGGTCTACAGATAAAACGACATCAAGCCCAACTGTTAAACTATTTGAAGATCTTTTTCGTCAAGAAAAAACTGTTCAAGGGAGGCTTAAATTAGCCCAAGAGGCTGTTGACTATCTCACAAAGACTCCCAGTTTGCAGGAAAAAGAGTTAGGTGAATGGGTGGCAAAAATAATCAAAATTGCCAAGTCAGGATCAGGGCACAACTTGCAACTTCTTTCTACACTCTTTTACGGCCTTCATTCTGTGGTTTTGAAAAATTACAACAATGAGATTCTCCGCATTTCGATGATTTCTAAAATAGACCAAGGCGTGAAAAGGATCCGAGTACGTTGGGGAAGTACCATCGTGACTGAGTGGGATCAGGGTGCGTGTGCTTCGAAATAGGAGCTGGTCATTTTTCATTCCACACTGATTAACTTTCTCCCTGGAAAAAATGTTTGAATGCAGAACTTTTTAATCCATCCGCTGGTCTCAGTGCAAAAATTGGTCCGTCTTAGAACGTGATTCCTAGTGCTGTATAAACGCAGGCTTTGATTTCCATTTCTTTTTTCTTTTCTGCACCACAGGGAATTGGAAAAAACTTCATGAGATTATAACACTTGATTCAAGTCTCGGCAAAATCCGAATGGGATTAAACAACGAAGACTCGAATGTGATTCAAAAATGGGAAGACATAAAACCCATCTTTGCTAAGTCAACTATGCACAATTACTCTGCTGAGACTAGGGTAGCCGCGATAGGTGCACTCTCTGAAATAATGAAACGCGAAGCTGCCCAACGCGGTAACAATAATGCTGCCTTCAAGTTTGCTCTGGAACTGAGTACTGATCCAGAGAAGAAAGATGCATTTTTATTTAATCATGAACAAACGCTTTTGACAAAGTTGGTTCAGAACTATCAGCAGCCTGCGCATCTTTCAAGAGGTTAGAAATCATGTTGTACATACATACATACATATGTACCTTTCAGTTCAACCCCTTTCAATCACTTGTTGACTCCATAAACCCTAAACACCTGTCCCACATTTCTTTAGTTTCCATCTACGTATTCATATTATATTCATAGAACGGACACTTAAAGTAAAATACATAAAACAAGCAGCTTCTCGCCTTTCAATCTGTATGTAGCCATAAATTAATAGGTAAGCTCGCAGCCCAATCCAACATCAGAACGGGGAGACCCTGAGACATCATTTCATGCTCCCGCTGAATCATATGGCAGTTAAATACAATCATCACCACCAACATGCTCAGCCTAACTTCGCAAGTCCCTCCGCTGTGTAACCCGCGCTGGCGGCGAACATAGGATAGCGCTCCACGCGGGGTCCCTCGGACCTGCGGGACAATCGAAGTACACATTTAATATTGAACGTAAATTTGATGCTTTCAAAGGTTATGATTCTTTCGTTTATACTTTTCTCGAGGAGAATAGCTATTAAAATCCATTTATGCAGGGCTCGATTGACACGCTATGTTTGATATCTCGAAAAACGAGATGAGATGCGGGTGGGCTGAAGACGGAGCTGAAGTCTTTATACATGTATCCGGGTTGTCAGATGTTTTTGGGTATATCTACGCGTCATCTTTACGAGGAGTCTTCAGATCCTTGGTCACCCAAGAAAGCAAAAGGATTTCTCTTTTTCTACAAACAAGGACGAAGAAGAAAATTAGACGCCATCAATTAGTCAAGAAGAAAGGGTCAAGACTTCGGCCAAAGTAAATCTAATGAGCCTGAATTTATAGAATTGGTAACAAACCCTAGGCTTATTTGCCGTATCGCTTGATTCATCACCGCTCGAGGCGTTGACAGTGCGGTTCTTTTTACGTTTTCTAACTGAGCTTTTCTTCTTGTTGCCGTCTTCCGCTGCCTCGTCTTGATCTCCACCTTCCTCCTCCTCATCTTCTTCATTACTTGATTCGGTTTCACGAGTGGCTACTAATTCACTAACTTCGGCTTCTAAATCTCGACGCGCCTTGATTTCCTTTGCTTTGTTCATACTCAACCTACCAGTCATCCCTAAATCGTCTAAAATCTTCGTTAGTCGTCCGATCTGTTGTTTACTTGTTGGCAAATCTTGGAATTCTTTTTTCCATTGTTTCCGTACTCCACATGCCACCACAAATGACTAAAACGTCATTTTGATTCGAAAGATAAGACAAATAATGAACATTCAGAAATGGAGACCTGTAGAGAAATGCAGAAAGATGACAAATATGAAATAGTTTACTTTTAATTTTTTGATCCTCTCCTCGTCTTTATCAACAGGCAAAGTCTCCCGCCGTTTGCCCTAATATCAAGAAACAAATACTGTTAGACATATCCCGAACCAACGCGATCTGTGCCTCAGCGCTTGCTCGGCAAGAGAAGTGGAACCAGGATAGCGGAAAAGAAGGGGTGAGTATTCTAAGCACAAGCGAACCTTTCCACTTTTTGGCGCAGGCGTGCTCGACGCGGGTTTTTCTTCGCTCTCTGAGTTTTGAGCATCACTGCCCTCGCCGTTTTTCTTTGATTCCTGAGCTGAGTCGCTCTTTTTGGTTCCTTTAGTCTTCCTTTCTCTTTTCACTTTTGGCTTGGAGGTTGGCCTGACAGTGGAAGTTGATTCTTCATTTTCGTGAACTGAATTGCCATCGGAGTCAACCATTTCGGATGACTACAGATAAATAATAAAAACACGTATCATTAGTTTCATTATTTAATCAAATTTAAATTGTATTTGTTTCATGTATCCTTGTCAGATCTCAAGCATCACCTTGAAACCGCCTTTGCCTCTTGCTTTTTTCGTGCTCTTGGTTTCTTCCGATTGATCGACTGAGTCTTTCCTGGTGGACGTTCCTTCAGGTTTCTCTGAGTCTTCCTTGATGGTAGTTTGTTCAGGTTCACCAGCCATGTTTTTAGGGTCGCTTGGCATTTGATCTGTTGAATCGGATTCAGGTTTGATACTCTGAGGATTGCGGAGTAAAAAGAGGCGTGTGAATCGAGTAGACAAAGTTAGTTCGAAATTATCTTGGAAGATGACCGATGTTCATCGATTTGGACGAAACCGAACGGTAAAGGGTACGAACGGCCTTTAGGCATACTGCCGCGGTATCTTTGATTAATTTCTTGATTGGTTTGGAGTTCACAAATTCTTCATCATGCTTTAAGTCATCGATCAACTGTTGAATGACTCCTCGGGCGGTAAGATTCCTATATTAGACATATTTGGGAGCGATACACGATAGTCAGTTACCGTGTTACTTCAAGCATATTTGACTCGCATGAATCGGGGTACATTTAGACCAGTGAGAAAGAAAAACCAGGCGAATCAGAACAGATGTGCTTACAGGTGTTTCCCAAGATCGACGGCTTGTTTGCATACTTCCTGGACATCCTTGATGATTTGATCCTCTGTAACTGACATCGAAGCTATTCTTCTGGGAATGTAGTGCGATCTGATGGAACCTGAGGGACAACTTTGTGGGATGCTGGGTAGAGGTCGAAGGTGTTCGAACTGGGATTGGACGGCTGGGCTCTTTTCGGAGTTCCGGAGGTTTATGCGGTCAGCCACGTGGTATCAGGCGGGGGCTGAACCTCCCCGAAGCGCTGCATGAGACTCCCCGGTTTCGAGCACGCGTCTCCGAGACAGACCCTGACAGACCTCAGTCAGAGTCAGCACCATGTCTACTCACACCAAACCCATCTCAGCAAGCCATTCCAACTCAACAACAAGTACCCCGAAACAAGTCCGACCAGATTTCTAACACTACCTATCTTTCATCCACGTGGGGAGAAGGCGCAGACGGACTGATTTCTGTATTATACTGTTGATTACAGAGACATCTTGCACATCTAGCGACCAGATTGGCCGAACTATCGATCCAAACCGATAGACTAGCAAGTCTCTGTAAGATCCATGCCCGGCAATCCACCGATCAACGCGAGCTGGCAATCTATTATGGTTCCATGTCTGTAATCCCGATAGCTGTCATGGTTCATCAACGCAACATGTGCAATGCTAATCAACCTTTGGTTTGTTGTTGGTATAAAAAACCAATAGGTTGATGGCTACGACTAGGGTGTTTAACTTAGATGACACTAATGAGTCCGAATCAGAAGAGGAAGGTTCAAGCCCCAACTGACGATTCGCGAAGCTGTACAACTTGTATTCATTCTTCCTTTCGAACCAATTTCATCGCTGGGTCGAATAGAACCAAAATATTAAAATTTTCCGCACGATAAGCAATTTGTGCGGTGAGTGACCTGCGCGTCGGCGCTTCCATCATCCATGATTGGCCTTCCCAGTACGGTGCTTGGCCAACCAAACCAGTACGCCACTGTACCCACTTGTTGGGGACAGATTCTCTTCCGCTGGTCCGGGGGCGAGCAGCCGGCGAGCTTAACAAAGCCTCTCTGGAGGAGGGCCCCGCAGGGTCTCTGTCTCGCGCTTCGCACGAGAGGCCCCAGCTGCCCGCCCCCCGGAAGAGGGACTGAAAGTTCGAGCAGCCGGCAGTCACGGCTTTAGTAAATGCCGCTTCGCCCGGCCATGTGAGCTCCCGAAGAGGTGTTTGGTTGTTCGTGTAACGTGGCTGCCACTAGTGAGCGAGACATGTCACTCCTTCTCTATCCTGTCTCGCCAGCTGTGACAGCCCAGTTACACTGCCATCCCTTGCCGCTTACCACCACCTGCGAGCGGAATACCCATCGTCTCACCTCTACGTCTTCGCCCATACCGGAAGAGTTCAAGACAGCCGATCACGTATCTCGAATTCGATCGGATAGGGAAGCAACTCGTCAAGGATGTCGACTTCCTCGAAGAGACAGGGAGGAGCTCCGGACGAACGTGTCAAACGACTTCGAGTCGACGCCGACCCAGCAACACCATCGGGCTCCGCGGGTCCTAGCGAAACCCCACACGGTTCGGATGATGAAGAAGATGAGAATTTGGATGCTGCCTTCATATCTGCCGGCGAATCTGAGGATGAACTGTCCAGACCCAGGAACAGAGGGAACGCAAACCCAGTCGAGCCTCAGACAATGTTTGCCAACTTCGAACAATCCATCTCAGCAGAGCAGAACATGAACTCTGATGCACATGGAGAGTTCATCGCAACTGATTTCCCTTCAGGGTGTGACTACCGCTACCTGGCCCTCAAGGCCGACCACACATCTCGTCCACTTTACATCTCTCCGAATATGGCTACACGGACGATCATCTTGGAAGCCTTTCATCCTCTAGCCTCCCAAGCCCAAGACTTCCTCATCACCATAGCCGAGCCCGTCTCTCGCCCCTCCCACATCCACGAATACAAGCTGACGAAACACTCCTTGCAAGCTGCTATCTCGGTTGGACTTCACACTGAAGATATCATCGATGTCCTCAATCGTCTCAGCAAAGTTCGTGTATCTGCCCAGCTTGCCGAGTTTATTCGAGAATCGACTGCCAGCTATGGAAAAGTGAAATTGGTACTCAAAAAGAACAGCTATCATGTCGAAAGCTCAGATCCAGAAGTCCTCAGACGGTTGTTGCGTGATAGTATCATCAGCCAAGCTCGATTAACTGCTGAAGAAGCAACAGCCGCAGCCACTGGAAAAGAAGGTGCAACGGTCACCTTTGGCTTCAATCAAGACTTGGCCCCTAAGAAGGGAGATCTAGTAATCCCTGGTACGAAACCTGCAAATAGTAATAATACCCCGGGAGAAACGGGTACAGCGGCAGAGAAACCTAAGAATGCAGATGATGAGCTGTTTGGTGCGATTATCGGGGTTGATAATGGTCAGCTCAAATCATTTGACGATTGTTTGGGATTGGGTATATCCTCCTAAAGCTGATATCGGCTACCAGTCGACGAAAACGACGATGACGATGCTGTGCATTCCTTCGAGGTCAAGGGAGCTGAAATCGAAAACGTCAAACGACGATGTGCAGAACTTGATTATCCAATGCTGGAAGAGTATGATTTCCGCAATGACACTGTCAATCCAACCCTCGAGATCGACTTAAAACCTGCCACTCAGATCAGACCTTACCAAGAAAAGAGTCTAAGCAAAATGTTTGGTAATGGGTGGGTAGAGGAAATTTTATTGACAGCTGACAAATTTCGAGAGTAAAAAATTGACTGGGAACTCCTCTTCGACAGACGCGCGCGATCCGGAATCATTGTCCTTCCTTGTGGAGCTGGGAAAACATTGGTCGGGATCACTGCAGCATCTACCATACGAAAATCAGTTTTATGCCTGTGTACATCAGGAGTCTCCGTCATGCAATGGCGACAACAATTCTTAATGTGGAGTAACATCCAGGACCGCCAAATCTCAGTTTTCACCGCCGATCAAAAGGAGAAGTTTGCCGGAGCGTCGGGAATAGTCGTCTCGACATATTCGATGGTTGCCAACCGGACTAAACGGTCACACGATTCACAGAAGATGATGGATTTCTTAACCTCGAGAGAGTGGGGCTTGATCCTTTTGGATGAAGTCCATGTAGTACCGGCGGCAATGTTCAGAAGGGTGGTCGGAACGATAAAAGCTCATGCTAAATTAGGATTGACTGCAACGCTGGTCCGAGAAGACGATAAGATTGACGACCTTAATTTCTTGATTGGACCCAAGCTATACGAAGCAAATTGGATGGATTTGGCTGCAAAAGGTCACATCGCTAACGTCCAATGTGCCGAAGTTTGGTGCCCCATGACACCAGAGGTAAGAATAGAAAATTGAAACCAAAACTGCTTTCTTTTCTGACTACATTCCGAAAGCAATTGACGTTGTCTTCTTTCTGGAATAGTTTTACCGAGAATATCTGCGAGAAAAATCACGCAAGAAGAACCTACTTTATTGTATGAATCCGCAAAAGTTTCAAGCGTGTCAGTTTTTAATCAAGTACCATGAAGATAGAGGTGATAAGATCATTGTATTTTCAGATAATGTCTACGCGCTTGAGGTATGTCTTTTATGCTCCAGGTTTAATTGGGGGAAGAGCGATGGTGTGAGATTGACAACATCTCGGAAAACTTTATTATGTTGAATGGCAGGCATATGCCAAAAAGTTACGAAAACTTTATATTCATGGTGGGACACCTCAAGTTGAACGAATGCGAATCTTACAAAACTTTCAACACAACCCTCTCGTGAACACAATCTTCTTATCTAAAGTCGGAGACACTTCAATCGATTTGCCAGAAGCTACCTGTCTCATTCAAATATCTTCCCATTTTGGGTCTCGTCGACAAGAAGCCCAAAGGCTGGGTTTGTTTTGGAATTTGCTCTTCTCATCTATTCACGCCAGATCTATTTTTTCTAAAACCAAGATCGTGCTCATTTTATCTAGGGCGTATTTTACGTGCAAAAAGGAGGAACGATGAAGGGTTCAATGCGTTTTTCTATTCGTTGGTATCCAGAGAGTAAGACAAATGCAGAAATCATCAATTGAATACTGCTCCGAATGGAAGTCTAACCAAAATCTCAATTATTGAATTTTACGATAACAGCACTCAAGAATTCTATTTTAGTACCAAGAGGCAACAATTTTTGATTGATCAGGGGTATGCTTTCAAAGTGATCAGCCATCTACAAGGTCTTGAAAACCTACCCGACCTAGTCTATTCGAGCAAGGAAGAACAAATCGAGCTGTTACAGTCAGTCTTAACGGCCAATGAGAGTGACGCTGAGATCGGCACAGATGTTAAAAACTTTGGCGACGAACTACGTGGCCCGAACGATCGATCGGGCAAGAGGATTGGCCAGTCTGGGGGCACTGGTCCAGGTGTTAAGAGAATCGTCGGTAATTTGAGCGCTCTTAGCGGTGGTCAATCCATGAGTTACATTGAAAGGTACGTTTTCCGCTCTTTCTTGCCTCAAAAATGACCAGACTGCTTTCCTAACGTCTCGCTATTGTCTTTGCTTTTCCATGGCTCTTTGTTGGTATACACGTAGGAATAAATCGGCTAATAAACAGCTGGCTAAAGAACAAGCGAAATCTCGAACCCGAATATTCTCCAAACGAGATGAACTTGCCAAGAAGAAACGGAAAGAAAGAGAACAACAAGCAAGCGGTTCCTAATATGTAATCACAATACATGTAAGACTCAGAATCAGACAGAATAAAATTGATTGTGATTTGATTTGATTTGAATTGGTTTAATCTTACTTATCAAAGTTTCCTTGCTTTTTGCTTGTTCCTTGTTTTGTTTTTCATGGTCTTACATACACTGTTCATTTTAGTCATGACTTGCTTTTTTTTCTTAATGTAAACTTATCAAAGAAAAAAAATCAGGTTCGATCTGGATTAAAGTCAAAGAGGCCAAAAAATTGATACATATGTATCAGCTCCCTATGTACCTAGATATGGGCGAGCGTAACAAAGCCCGCGGCACCGCGGAGCCGTCTGACTTAACTAAGCCTCCCGGGACTGGGGGTGCGGAGCACCCCGATGCGAAGCATCTCCCATTCTGACTTAACTAAGCCTCCCGGGACTGGGGGTGCGGAGCACCCCGATGCGAAGCATCTCCCATTCCCAATGGGAGGCTTATGAGTTATCGGCTTTTTTCCGCGTGAGAGCTTCAGGAAATTTGTGGCTTTTGGCCAACTTTTTGAATCAAATTTACATTACACAGCGCGCACTCATTGTGAGTCAGCGAGCTGAAGTACATGGGATAGCTGAGCATCTCAGCTTCAATGTAGTGTCACTTTTGTGATATCTACACTTGAAGGAGAGTGTTGCCCTTGCTCAGCAGTCAAGGTGGATGGATGATGGAGTTCTGTATTTAAATTGAGTCCAAATGGATCTTCTCGGAATTTGCATACATACTTCTGGCCAAACACAAAAAAATCACAAACTTCAAAGGGGGATGGAAGGAGTTTGTGAAGGGGGAAAAAGTGTTGATTGACACCAAAAGAAAGAGAAAAATCAGGCCTTTAATCTGGCACCACAGGCAATAGGAATACACAAGAAGAAGACCCCTGAAAGGGGAGCAGGAAAAAACTCCCACCAAAACACTGAAAGCTCTCAAGCCAAATTCTTGGCTTTACCTGCAAGTCCCTCCTTCAGAGGTCGCGCTTCGCGCGAGGGCGCTTTGTGCCAGCCCAGGCTGTACCAGGGCCCTCTGAAGCGAGGGACTTGTGATAAGTCAGGGAGCCGTAGGTGTAAGCGGGGCTTATGACTAACAACGAGATTCTTGCGTGGGATAATCTCAAAAATAACTGTAGCTTTTCTTCCTCCTCACTTATAAACTAGTCAATGCATTTTCCGCTACCCTTCATCTATCCCAGCTGAGTGCTGGCATCTTGTCTCCATTCCTACATATGTAGCTTCTCTCCATTATTATTTGTTGTTTTTCTATCTTTTTTTGAAATCATCAAGTTCTTGAAGTCTCATTGGAACTTTATGGTTTTCTCTTCTGCCTCATTAATTTTAATTAATTGGCGCCCATTAATGCCATACCTCTTTGATTAACTGCAAACATGTGAAAAAATTTCCCTCCACCCAAGCAAGTCAATAGTGAGGGATTCTTCCCAGTAAGCGAGTCGGCGGGAGGGATCCCTCCAGGTAAGCGATTCAACTTGGAGAGATCCCTCCTGGCCAACAATACAATTTTGCTCATTGACCGGAACTCCGGGAGGAAGCACTATCTGACACTCACTTGTGCAACTGTATGTTGACCAGAATCCCTCCCATTCAAAACAAGATCATCAAATTGAACGGGATGAATCCCTCCCGGTCAAACTCTCTTGTTGACAGGGAGGACTCCCTCCCGGACGACTTCATACTGTCTTTTTGACTGGGAGGAATCCCTTCCGGTTGAGGCAACACTGTTTCTTTGACCGGAAGGAATAGACAAGACTGTGTTGTTGACCAGGAGGAATCCCTCTCATTTGACACCCTGCCTTGGAGGGATCCCTCCCGGTTGAGAAGCTTACCGGGAGGCGGAAGGCATCTTTACCATTTTTGGGTGTGGGTCAACAAACATTTTCTGATTCAGAGAAATGTCGGAGTTTTTATATTGCTGAGAGGGAGAAGTAGATCGAAAGAAAGAGCAGCGGTTGAGAGAAAAGGCAGAAAGGTTGGAAAAAAGAAAGAGACTGAAAAAAAGAGGTGTCTGAAAAGGCCATGGCTTTGCAAGTACACGGCAGTTGCACGGATTAAGGTTTCAGCCGTCAAAACTGCCATCAGAGACAACTGGCCGGTGAGATTGACCGCTCACTAGCGGGTCTCCCGTCAACCGTCAAAATGACGGGTGAATTAACCGCATACCCGCCGGCACTTGACTTGAGGCAAGTTTAACATAACTTGCCTGGGGTTGGTTTGCCGACAAACATGTTTGTCCTGACACCCTGTCAGAGCAGTCCTAACCCAATGGGGGGCCAAGACAACTCCGCTCATCGGAGCTCATTGGAGAAACGTCACCCTTGGCCCTTGAGTGCTCACCCATCCGCACTCCTCTTTTTTTCCAAGTCCCCACGTCACCCTCCATCTCCCCCACCCTCAGCAACCCACAAACTCAGCCAACTCTCCTTGTGACACCTATTTTGGCCTTTTTTGGCCTGCACCAGCAGCTTCAATCAACCACCAATCTATTCCCCCGACCCTATCAGTATCAACAACCCATGGGGGGCAGATATGTTACCCATTTGGGTAACGCTACCTGTAACGTAACAAATTATGTTACTTTATCCGCTAGTTAGGGATAGTTGGCCAGCCAGTACAATATTCATTTGAAAAAATGGATATTGGAAAGTGAGTTACAATAACAGGTAATGTAACTGGTTATATTACCCGTCATTGCATTGGCCAGCAATTTCTCCATAGTCTAGTTGGCAGAGGTCAGACTGGTTCCTGCTAGATAGCACATTTGTTGCAGGTTTAAGCCCACGGGTGTTTCAATCACCAGCAGTTGCTCTTGGCCATCTGACAAGGGTATGTTTGGTAAATTACCCACAAATTTAATTTACAATGTTGTAACTTCATTGCCCAGTACATTATCCAGGTCAGTGAGGTATCTGACCACCACTGGCTGTAGAGTAAAGTAGCAGCCTGCGCTTATCATTTTTGCAGTTATTGTTAATGCTAGTGTGTGGATAGCTGTGTCACAGTTATTGTAAACGGCCTCTCCTGTATGGCTGTTACTAGTAAATTAATGCTTTATTGAGCAAAGTAATGCTTTATTGAGCAAAGTAATGCTTTATTGAGCAAAGTAATGCTTTATTGAGCAAAGTAATGCTTTATTGAGCAAAGTAGCACATTATTGAGAAAAGAAAGGCCAAATTAGCCCTAAAATGGCCCTTTATTTCTAGTAATTCTTTATTGAACAAAGTAGCACATTATTGAGAAAAGAAAGGCCAAATTAGCCCTAAAATGGCCCTTTATTTCTCAATATATTGCTTGAGATCTGCTGCTCTGCGTATAGATATTGTAGCGGTCTTAAAAAAACCTTTGCACCATGGCTACTGGTCAGGTTAGCGTAGAGGGACCAAAGATTGCTACAACACCATTGCATTAACAATAACCTTAAATTATTGACCCACTGTTGGTTAACATTATGGACAAAAATTCTTTGCAAATAAATACTATTCTTAATCTTGATGTTAGAATATCAATTTTGTGACCAAATATTAGTTATCTAGGTAACTAAGACTAGATAATTAATATTTGGTCACAAAATTGATAGCTCAAAATCAAAAATGGAAGTGCCACCTAAATTGTGCTCACTTGAGTGCAACAACCCAGGAGTGTGCCCACACTCTAGAGCACAAAAACCAGCTTTAGATTCACACCCTTTCTCTAACAGTGGGCCATTTTCCTTCTAGGCGCCCCAGGCTTGTGGAGCTCTATGCTGTCTGGACTAGCAGATGTCTTACAGTGCAATCACAAGATTGATGAACATATTAGGGGGTTTAAAACATGGTGCAGGTAACACATTTATTGCAGGAAACCCCAATTCAGGAAATCAGCACTCCTGCAACAGAAACTGCAGACTGGAACCTAATTTTGCCCAAAAAAACATGCAAAACTAAATGACAAATTCTTGTTGCAGGAAGTTTGTTTTCCTGAATTGGATTTACTGAACTGGGACCTGAATCATGTTTGAAAACCCCTAACAATTGGGGGATTTTTTGGTGTGCAAAAAGGCTGACCCAATATAATAGCCAAAACGGAATTATTTCTTGGAACCAATATCCAACACAGTTCTCATCAAATGGGGGGTTTTACAAACAGAGACTTGTCCAGCACCAGTGCCACACATCAACATACGTGTTAAGTAAGGTCAATCACAATTGGAGTAGTTGCAGCAGCTACTGATCCTAGTCCTGCTAGAACCCGGATGTGAGCAGCCTTTTGGGCACCAAGAAGCTTTTTTAGGTGTCCCGATTGAATTTTATTCGAGATTTCAAGATAGAGATCCTTCTGTTGTTTCGTCCATTTGTTGATTTCGTCCTGTACGCTATAACGTTTGGTAACGACGAGGGTTTCAGGATTTGTGTTCCGATTAGTCACGTGAGTGCAGTCAATATTAGCGCCATCGATTCTCTGGTGCAGGTGGAAACGCTGAGCTTTGGTTGCCCTGTGCCGCCAAACACGTTGAGAGGTATCTTGGAGAAAGTTGTTGAGATTCGCACAATCGCCACATGGGCAACGCACTTGAGGGCTTCGCCGGTTGATGGTGCCTGAGTTAGGGCACGGTCCTAGAGTTGTATCACTGTAGCGATTTATAAATTGACGTGTAAGCTCCTCGTGAGACGGCTTGGTGAGTGGTCCTGATCGAGTGACTAGATCTGGGATGAGTTGATAGAGGAACGGCATCCAGAGCTTCTGCATGTCTTCAGCTGTGAATCGAGCAGAGTGTTCATTGATTTGTTGGATAAATGGCTCTGCCAAGTTTGCCGCATCGGTACTCAGGCGGTAGAGATCGCGGATAAATTTGACGAGAGACATAGGAGTGACCACCCATCCGGTTTCAGATGGCGACTTGCCCTTTGCTTGAACAATGACATTGGAGGGTGTCCTCTCCCGGTTAAAGACACGTGAACCAAGCCTTTTACGCAATTCTACACTTTCCGAGATTGGAAATTGTGCCAAGCTTCCTGCAAGAATTCTCAGCTGTGAAAGGAACGCAAGCAAGAATGCGATTGCTTCGGCTTGTGGAAAACGGTCAAAAATAGATGTGAGGCTAGGCAGAAGCCAACACAATCATTAGTTTAACGAATTCGACGATAGAAAAACAGAAGAAGAAAAAAGACCCACAGCGCAGACGTGTCAGCCAATGTCTCATTGAGACTGAATACGGCAGGCACAATTGCCTTTCCATCTGCAGCAGTTGGTACCACCTTGCTCTCAAGCAAGTTTGTAACGCATTGACGGGTCAGGTCTTCCGCCCAGGCTTTGATTGTGGGTGCTCCATCTGGTGAGGCAGCGTCACTGGTAGACTTTGACACCTTCTGGATGACGTGTATGCGATCTGCCACAGCCGGGTAGCCGTGAATAAGGGATGTAAACCTGTTGGTGGTGCAAGTTAGACCCGTTTGAACCATAAACTCGACTTCTTTATTGATAATAGCCCCGAAATACTTACCATTTATGGTACTTCTCAGCACGATCCACATCTGGAAGCATGTTAAGCCATTCATTTGCCCAATCAAAAAAATCATACGGTAAATGGCCTTGGTGGAGGCCTGCAATCGTTTGGAACAGATCAAAGTGAGAGTGTTGAAGGGAAGCCTTCAGGATGTTACTTATCGTTGCCGGTGGCAATGGCTTGGTGGACTGCTTTTTACAGAGATCGCCCAATTCAACAAGCATCGTTTTGTTAACTGTAGGTCGCAAACAGACTTGTTCTAGGTAGAGTAGAGCTGGGTTGGTACTATTGCTGTCAGAGGTGCTTTTCGATGCGCATTGAGCCAGATACTCCGCTAGGCTTTTATGGGGAACGATAGCGAGAGCTGAACGACGATACCAATGGGTGGCAGAAGGGCCCTGCAAAAAATACGGATGTACATACAGATTTCAGCTGAGCATCTTTCTCTCTCTCTCTCTCGAACGGAAGAAATTCATTTAAGCAAGATACCCACCCAATTCCCCTGAAAAGGTTCGTACTCTTCTCTGTCAATTTCCAGATCCTCAAAGGCGTCCCACGAGCAAAACTCCACGTCAAAGTCGTAGTTACTGGCAATCGTTGTGCCATCGAGTGCGCGAAGTGATTTCACCGTATAGTCAGTCTCGGACGAATCAATGACATGATGACCGGAACCGCCATTATCGTCATCGTCATCAAAGTGGTGTCTAGAGCGTTTGTAGCTATGTCTACTATCCCAGCCTGACTCAACCGGTCCAAAATCTTTCTTTTCCAGGAGCGCCAGGAAGATTTCAAAAGGGAGCTCGTCCGCAAGATCTCGTAATACCTGTACCCGCGCGAAGTCTCCAGCCTTGAGTGTTTGAAAGGACATGGCCGCTTCGGTATATTCATGATCGAGGGCATGGTAGAGATGGCTAGGCGCATCGGTCGGGCTGTCTTTAGCTAAGTCATTAAGCCAACATTGAAGCGTTTGTCGGAGCGGTGTCTTTTGCAAGTCTAGCGCACTTGCTACTGGTCGGGTGAGACCAGGCTTGATGGCCAGGTTGTAAGTCAAAACGCATCGATAGCCGGATTTTACAGGTAGGATCTCATGAGTAACGTCTGAATACCAGCACGCGAAAGATTGCGTTGCGTCCGATGTTCTTAACGTCTTGTATTCACCGTTGTGCCTCACAACAATTTCACCACCCAGGTGTACTGATGGCAAACAGATTATCAGAGTCCCAAACATGCCTGGAGTCCGTTCCGTGCTGGATATGCCCGTCAAAACAACCCACCGGTGAGTCAATTTCCAGTTTAAAAAACATTACCAACCAAATCTGTCAAGTGCAAAAAAAGACTCTTACTCGGTATGAGGTTTAAACATGGCCCCCTTTTCGTAGATGAGCATCTTGTATAAATCCGATCGAATCAGCCCTCCGATGCCTAGAATAGTCGCGACGCGCTTGCTCAAATCGAGCAAATAGCTCTGCCAGGCGGGGTCAAGAAAGCGCAACTGATCTCCATCGATTTCCCAAGTGTTACGGACAGAGAGATCAACCAGTGTTTCGCTTCTGCGGCCAAAGGGAGCTTGGTGAGCTTTGGTGATAAGCTGTTGGATCTGGTCTTTGCCAAGAGGCATCGCGATCTCGCCAATTCCATCAACATAGAGCCCAGCAGGAGGGGTGGTCGGAAGCGCCTCCCACGCAGCAAATGTCCCGGGAGTAGTGATGCCCTCAAAAGCACTGATTAAGTCTTCTCTCCACTCGGTTTCATAGTCGTTCTCCTCTGTAGATGAATCTGAGGAGCCGCTGTCACTGCCATCCGGATCACTGGGGTCGGTATTATCGTCTGGAGGATCGGAGTTCGAGTTTTCCAAGGGTCTCTCGCCAGGGTCACCCGAGGTGTTGGAGTCGAGATTGTCTGTCATATCTGGAGAATGGCGGATAAGTGTGGACTGCTGCTGTTATGTATGTATGCGGCCGGTCTCAGCGCCTACACAAAGGACTTGACCGCACGCATGCCCTCCACACGCAGAGGGACTTTAAGTTAGGTTGCAACCCAAATGTAAGAATTTTTCAGCTAAAACCCACAATGGGACGCACGAACAATTGGATAACTTCCCAAGATCTGCGGGGGTCATCTAATGTTTTTGGCACCACATTTTTGAATGCAGAAGCTCAGGCCACAGCCTTTAAGTCATGACATTGGCTACAGGGATGCAAAATAAGTTCCTAAGAATGATTATGAAATAAAAATAAAGTAAAAATAAAAAAATGAAAAAATGAAAAATGTGGATTTTTTTTTAATTTCTTGCAAATTTCTCAGAATGTTCATTACTGTTCAAACCAAGGAATTGGAGAGCAAAGTGTGGCATACAACAAGAACTAGAGGCCAGGGCGGCTTCGCCACTGCAGATCCAAGGTTCAGTTTTTCACCCTCTGTGTTTGATACCTCTGCCAACATACATAGTTCTACATATCTCTCATAAAACAGCCAGCAATGGCAATTGAGTCATAGTGCACTTACTATTGAATTGTCTTACACCACCCATTTGAATGATAAATATCTCCAGTCTCCAGGAACAGCTTCATCAGCCAAGGACTTGTACTTTATGCAGGCAAATTCAGGATTAATTGCACAAAAGACATGATTATCATTGTTTGCAACCATATTTATAATCCTCATCAACCAAATTCAATCCCCTCAATCTTTCAACAGTTGAAAAATCACACCTTGCAACTTCATTCAACAATGACAAAAATTCACAATTGTGCAAGTTTCCCTGAATCAAAATCTCAAAGGAAACCATCAGATACCAATTATCCACTTTCCTATCTTCTGGTTCTGTGCAATCCAGAGCAGAGGGAACAGGGTGGTGGCTAAGCAAGAGAAGGAAGCAGGAGGAGGAGGTTGTGAGTGTTGAACCAGGAGCTTATTTTGAATGGGATGCCCTCAAGCACAAAGCTGTACCCAGATCAGACCAAAAAGGCCAACAGCTAATGATGGTACAAGCTGAAGAAGCTAATTTCCTGGTGAAAGATGATGGTGTTGCCCTGGGTGGTGGCAGTCCAAAATCCACACTTGCTGAGTGTTTGTCTTCTGCCTAACAGATGCAGTACTTGAGTTCTAGGATGGGGAAGCTCAGGACCAATGAGGCACAGTCTTAGGAAAGTCAGTAAATTCAAAAGCAATGTAATTCAAAAGGCAAAAGAGACTCCTTTGAAGAAAGTTTCTGACACCTCTCACATTGGATAGTTCTACAAGAGATATTCTAAAGAGAAAACAATGCTGGGTTGCGGGTGTGGAGATTTCTTCAAAGACCTTTGCAATAGTTTCCTTTTTTGTAGAAACTTTGGATTCTGACAACAATATTTTCTAAGGTGGAGAGCCATTTTCCCAATTCAACATCAACTTTCTCCTTAGCCCTCAATTTTTCAAGAGATCTGCTCAATACGGGCACGCTTTCATGGCAAGCTGGGATGAATATCTTTAGAGTCAGATCAATTCAAACTGTTTCTTGAGTATTCAAGTGTTGGTAATTGATGTTAACTCTACTACAAATGAATGGGAATCTTTCAAAGTACCTTGATAAGCTGTTGTGAACAAAACCAGCAACTGTTCACCTGGATTTTTCTGATTTAATTGAAGACCTTTGCAGGTAAAGTGCAAGCCACTGTCATAGTTCTTGATATTAGTTACTTTTGCTCTTGGTTTGGACGTATTAATGAAGGAAATCTAATTTACCGTGTGAACTGGAGTAAACCTTGTGTAATCCTTCTTCTCTTTGGCTTTTTCATTCTCTACAAGGGACTCAAGAGTTTTTGATTTCTCAGGGCAAGCATTGTAGCGCTTGCAGATTTTCTGAGGAGTAGCACGTATGCAGGTAATTAATATACACAGAGATTTGGGTCTTGGGAGCAAAGAAGACTTGCCGCTATGTTACCGGTGAGATTGTTCTGTAAAACAGCAAAAGCTTTACTTTCAAACAGATCTGTGTAGGAGAGAGAGACAATGTAATATTTCTGACTTAGCAGACTGCCAGTCAGGAAGGGGGGGCGCTAAGCCATTCGCATAGTAGAGCCTTCTTCTGCCTGCAGTTCTGCTCAGTAGATCTATCTGCGAAGTTGGGTAGAGGGGTAGATCAGGTTTGGTTAGAGGAGCTGGTCTTATTTGGATCAATGCAATTGGCTTGCCGGGAGATTCGCTGTCGTTTATCAAAGACTAGGGAAAAGCCGCGGCAGGGCCGCGGTTCAGAACTTAAGATCATATGTAGTGACTGCAAACGGCGCTTACAAAGAGATATGACCAAGAGTGGTGATTCAAAGAAAAATAAGTGTATAGCCGGGGGTGGACCTGAATAAGGGATGACTTTAAGGAGTTGGCTCACCACAATAAACAGCAGATGCTTGTATTTCAAAGGTAACTTGTCAGAAGCAATCCACTCAGCTGCTAAATACCAAGTTGAATTCAAACAGTCACCTTGGAATCAGGAATTCAACTGCCTGCTGGGCAGATCAAATTAGGAAATGTAAACAGCACCAAATACAGGTGTGAGCCTGAGTGTCTATAGTGACAACAGGACACAAGAAATGGGGGGGCAATAGTTGGATTTCTTGGGATAAAGAAAATACAACTATAAGAGATAAAGAGAAAGAGAGAGAGAAACCAAGCAGGATAAGAAAGAAGAAGAGTACTAGGTTATTCTAGTGGGAATGCACGTCCACTGGCAATGCTACTCTTCTGAAGAGTGCTGCTATTCTGTGCTAGAAAGAGCTACAGCTTCCTCTCAGGAGGGTATCTGGATCAGATAAGTTTAATCCAGCCACAGTTTTTTAGACTTCTCTCTGGACAGTCAAGGTTCTTAATGGGAAACCTGAGGGACAGCCCTGCAACCTAGATTTGAGGCAAAGGCCAAATGATAATAAGGGACAGCCCTGAGATCAAGATGGAGGCAAAGGCCTGTAGACGTGGAGGGACAGCCCTGTGATCAAGGAAGAGGCAAAGCAAGAAGAAAGAGCAGATCAAGCAAGACACAGAGTTGTACCTCTGAGATAAACAAGGTTCAGTGAAAGAGGTTACTTACTGTCAATATCCTAGGCGCCTGTGACGGTAGGTATACTGGGAGTATAGTAGGCTCTTTGGTGGTGATCCTGGAGTTATCTGGGTGGTGGTTCTGGTGTGCTGAAGTCTGTAGATCCACCTCAGGCAAGGGGGATCCTGACTACGAAAATTTTCACAGTTTGCTTATGTAATTTACATATGTACATGTGGTTTGGCGCGCCTGGTAGCGCTGACACGTCACAACTGCGCAAGTGCACCACAACTCAATAACTCAGGGAAGGAGTATAGTTACAAGGAAGTGATAAGTTGTAACTAGGGTTAAATTTGCATGAGGAAACAGAATATGAAGTCAAAATAAGGTTATCTCTTAAGATGAAAAAGATATACAGTAATTTATATGTAACAAAGGTAGAACAGGCAGCTTTTAGGTCAGCTGTGATGACTCTAAGGCTGACAACAGGCCTATCCTGGTTGTAAAGGGAGTGTGGCCTGAGGCAGTCAAAATCATTGCAAAATCAAAAGCAAAGAACCAAAAATGCAGCAGAAGTACAAGTGCCGGCCCCAGCCATCCCGCCACAGCTGCAGACATGCACATTTCATAGTGTGAATCTTAAGAAGTATTTGAGATTTGGTTGGTTCCCTAAATGTTACCGTCCTGGCATCTCAGATCACTGACTCATGTGCTGGAGCAGTATCTGGACATACCACCGCTCTTGCTGTGAAGGACTTGCAAAAAATAGACGGCCAATGGTATTGGAGGGCCTGTGGGGAAGCAACTATTTGTGTTACCAATAGAAATGCAATGGCACTTCCTGGTACAACAGCTTCTGGGCTGATTTTGCAAAGTAGAATAGTATTCTTTGAAGATAAACATGAGAAAAGGGTGTGAACCCAATAGGACGGTTCATGTAGGGATTATTTAACGCTGCTGATGTTATAAATCAGCAAGTCTTCCCAGCCCAAGGGATAAACTTTATTTTGGTCTTGTTAATTGTTAATTTTGGCCCTATGTGAACCGTCCTAATAGTACAGGTAGTGGAGAAAGATAAGAGAAGTGTCCAAGAGGAAAGAGATGATTCTCATCAGATGAGACTCCTGGTAATATGCAGGAGCTATACAAAGAGATGGGTGGATTTGGGGAAGTCTGGCCCAAGTCTGGCAATCTGATATACAAGAGCAGGGGAGACAAAATACAAGACTCTCCACAAGTTGGCCGCAAACGGCTACAGATTCAAGTTATGCCAAGAGCAGCACCACCGATGTTCAACAGCATATCCTATTTGGATTTTACCAAAGAGCTCAGTCCAGCCTGCCTGGCTTTGGTCAAGCCTCACAAGTCCTTCATCTTTGTGCTATTCCTGCTGATTGGAGCGCGAAGCTCTTGATTATTCCCAGCCCTTGCTTGCTGTCAGTGAGGGCAACAATGATAATGGGTGCTTGTGTAGGTAGGCACCGTACTGGGCGATAAGCTTGAGTGCGGCGATCCAGCGTTTGCGGAGGGTTTTGCTTACAACGGAGGACTTATGGAGCTCCTTGATCCTGAGCAAGAAAGTGAGTCTGAGCTGACCAACGTGTCTAGACGACTTGGTTCTAGCTTCCTGTCTGACGGCCCTTCACTTCAACCAGCATTCCTGGTGTTCTTTAGAGAAGCACAAGCTGAAAACGTGCATGTGGGATGGGAGGGTCTAGGCAAGGTTAACAAAGCGGGAGGGGATGGCAGTGAGCAGGAAGAAGCCGGTGTGTCTGACCGAGCTGCTGCTGGGGAATCTCGGGCTCAGCAGGGCATGGATATTTGGCCGGTTGTAGGAGAGCACTTGGCCAGAGGGAGGAACTTGAGGGCGGGCCAGGCTGGGTGATGGATGAACGGGTCGGTCAGAAGAGTACAACAGATGGCCAAAGCTTTTACCTATACAGGATGACCGGAGGCTATTAACTTAACCGGAAGCCAAGGTTTTCACCGTTGAGAGGACCAAGCTACCGCTGTTTCGCGCATTAGGCAGGAATGCATTCAAAGATTGCTAGACGGAGTGGACATGCGCTGTCCGCCGGGTAGAGTAATTTATAAAATGTACACACGAGCAAAAAGGGGCACAGTTTTGGCCGGGAAAAGTAATTGAATGTCTTATAAGGTGATTGTTCTCAGGAACCAAAAGAGGTGTCGATGGTTCCTGAGAACAAAAGAAACGAAGAATATAAAAGGAGGAGCTTTATGAGGCATTGTGTCCTCATCCCACGCGGAGAGGTATTGATGGCTTGGCCTAATAATTGTCCTCCTTGCGTCGGATTACTTCTTAAAAAATCCACCAGACCTGCACTTGCTGCGTTTTTTGGGTTGTGCCAGTGAACCCGATAAAGGGGGAACTGCTGCCCAAAAATTGCACCCAGTACAAGACTGGTGTATTTAAGGAGTTTAATTTGTGCACTCGAGTCTCGGAGTCGGAGGATTTAAGATATTCTGGATGCATTTGGTATTGATTGGTATGCTCAGGTTGCTCCTTTGTTGGGTCTTCGATTGGTTGACTCGAGTGGTTGTAGGCGTAGCTGGGAGGAGTTTCAATATCAAACCTTTGCAGATGTGGATTTAGATCCGAATACGCATCCCTCAATACTCTCGGCGTCTCCTGCACGTCGTCAAGGATGTAACTATTGGTCGCCGATGACTCTAGAATTGTACCCCCGAAGGAATGTAAGTCTTACAGAGTTTGATTTGGTCAAAGTTCTTTGGATTTTTTAGCTTCCGGTGATAATCCATAGTTTCTTCTCTTCCTCTTTCCTCCAGTTGATAGGACTGATAATACGTGTGAATCGAGGTTGTCCGCACCGGAGAGGTCCAGTGGTTTTTCAGATGTTGCGCCGGGTTGCTTAATTTGAGAACTCGAGTGGGCACCAGCGCTGCATTGTCGTTGGTATAGAGAGAAAAAGGAATCCGACGTTTTTGGCTTTCTTGGCTCTTGGTTTTGGGTGAGTTTTGGAACAGGGGAAGTAGGAATGACAGATCATTTACGTCGAGTTCTGTTCTGTCTGCTGTTTGAATTTGTGTTCGACGAGGATGAGGAGGATTCTGAAGGTTTTGAGCAGCGCAAACGTTGGATGAATTGGGATTGAGTTTCAGGTTTCACGTTCCGTCGATGCAGGCCTTTGCAGGTGGATGACGCGCTTGAGGATGCTTCAGCCAGGCGAACCTGAATGTAGCCTAAACAATCATAAATGAATATGGTTGTTGATTTGCACAAAGGGCTAAAAAAATGATGTACAACTAAAAAAACACAGGTAGGTAATTGGATGAGCGCATGCTGCCGTTGGCAAGGCATCATCACCGGCTGCCCATTGGCAGTAGCCTCCCCGGCAAGCGGGAACACAGCTTAACTGCTGGAATGGACCGGTTATTGAGGGGAAGAAGTACTCCTCACATATTGCTTGATGGCCGGGTAGCTGGTCCGTACCGGTCATCAAGGCTGACCTCTCAATGTTGGGTGTGTACTGTCTAATTTCTTGTACATCTGGCCATAGAGAGGAGTGCAAAATGCCCTCTCAATGGCCGGCGTTTGTACAGGTCATTGAGAGCAACGCACTCTACTTGATAGACAGCCATCAAGAGGAGGTACACACTCCCCTCAATGGCCCGTCTGTTCAGGTCATCGAAGGGAGTGTGTAGTATGTACCTGCCCTTAAAGACCAGATCAAAGGTACTGGCCGGTCATTGTCACGGGTGCACACTGCCTTCAATGACCTGGCATCTGGCCTTCAAGAACAACTCACTATGTCTTTGATGCCGGCCCCAACCGGTCATCAAGAGGAGAAAAAACTAATCCCCTTGATGGAATTTTTGTTCCGGCCATTGAGCAGGGGGGCATAAGGGGTACTTCCCCCCCTCCTCAATGACTGGTCCGTGCCAGTATGACCAATACAAGCGCCGGCGATTTGCATTGGTAATACTGGATGAGGTCCACCCACGGCTGGGTGGGAATTTGGGCACCTGGGACAGTCAGCAGATGTACTTAATCTAGCATGTAAATACATTTTTTTTTCAGCCCAATAACCATGGGGATGTCTCCAAAAGGAGAATTGTTTAGGCTGGATTCATCCTCCCCTTGCCAGTGTCTAGGCGATGGGGAGCGTGGCGCGTGTGATTGGTTGATTATGTTTTTTTTTTTGTATTTTGTCCAATTGTAAGGGGGAACCCATGATCTTTTTTTTTATGTTGTGGAAAAACTGTGTCTTTGATAAACTTGGATGATAAAAAATGAAAATTTTAGAAACCATCCAAGTATATTAAAGCTTGAGAATCATGGAAAAAAAATTCAAGGGTTCCCCCTACAAAATACCAAAATCACAAAAAGAAATTCCAGGGATTCCCCTTTACAAAAAATCATAAGAAAAAGGCCAGGGTTTTCCCCACATAAAATGCACGGCACAACAAAGTCACATTACAACAATTTATTCAAAAAGGCAACCCGCAACCTGCCACCTAATCCAGCAAGCTGAGATATTGTGGCCCACTGTCCATCCCTGTCTAGCAGGGTGAAAAAACAAGTGGGAGGATCACCCCCAGCGGTTAAGCAAAGGGGGGCCAACAAATAATCCCCGCCAGACTGCGCAAGTGCAACAGCGGACGGGGTGAGACAAAACCCCCACTGGAAACGCAGCCGGGGGAGTTGCCTGGCTTTCATCCCCCACTCCAGAGGCTCCTTATATACTCAACACCCGCACTCACACCACCACTTGTGTCTACGCCTCAATAGGCCTTGACGCGCAATACTCAGTTGCTACCTTGTTGAAAATGCCACGCCGCACCACCCTCAGTTGTTATGTTGTTGCAAGTGCCACACCACATCATCGCCAACCGTAGCCAGCCAGTTTCCAGGGGCTCACCAGACACTAACCCAAAGCTAACACACCTGAACCTCCAACCATCCTTCCCTCCCAGCCTCCTTGTTGGAGTGGTCCTCTCTTGGTTGAACAGGTCCCCTCAGCGTTGGAATAAGTCCCTGCTTGTCCAAAGCTGACCGTCCTTGTTGGAAAGGCCCCTGATTTTTGAATCCTCCTCAGCGTCTCTCTTCACGTTGTGGAACTCCTAAAAGATCAGGAAAGAGCTGTGAGGGGAAATAGTCAACTACACTACTAATAATGTAGAAGAGGCTACAGGTGCTGGTGAGGCTGCCCTCTTGACTAATGCTGATGGAGAGAGGGTTACACTAAGAAAAAGAAAAGGGTGTAGCTGATGATTCTCTTTTAACACTTTATGAGTCTGAGGTGTATCAATCCTACTGAGTGAGAGAGGAGAAGTGAGAAGGGGAAAAGCAGAAGCTCTTGGGGAGTCAGTCTGAGATGTGTAATGAGATATATGCTGGGGGATATATTTCTATGGTGATGAAAGTGTATCTAAGTGTGATGAAAAGGTGCTACAGAGGGGATGTAGTTGAAAGTGCATGATGGGGATACAACATCTAGAGGGGTGTTTATATATGTGAGAAGTACTACAGGGGGGTGATACATGATGAGCACATAGTAACAATATCTGAAGATGAGCAATAATGATGAAGGTGCAATGACCAAGGAGTGTACATGAAAGGTAACTATGTAGAAGATGAAATAATGATGAGCATTTGGTAATAACTACAAGAGCTATGAAGGAATGTACTGCTGATTCATATGAAGGGGAAAATGAGTAATGAAGTTGTGTAAGATCTGCAGTCCTATGTAGCTATGATACTAATGAATGATGTATGTAATAATGCTAAGGATATGTATGAAGAAAATACCTGCCAAAACTATACATGCCAATAACTGCTGATCCATTTGGAAATCCTAGGTGAAATGAGTGGGTGACTAGGGGTAAAATGGGGTGTAGAATTTCAATATGAAGTAATAATGAAGTATTTATGAAAGGTTTAGGTGATATGAGGGTGATAGTATGAACAGGAACAGGGTTACCACAACGTTTGGAACAATTTTCCAATCCTTCCCACTGCAAAAAAAACTGTGTCAACTGTGAGCAGTTGACATGCGGTAACTCTGAGGAAGCTTGTGGTGTTACACCAGCCTTACCCAAGGTTTGACTCAACCCAAGCTTCAATGCACAGTCACTGTGCACCTTGCACAGTGACTGTGCCAACAAAGGCACTTGTGCATTCAGGTGGAGTTACAATGGTAGCTTGGCTTGAGTATCCTGCATGTCAACTGCAAGCAGTTGACCAAGTTTTTTTTGCAGTGTCCTGCCTATCCTAGCCAGCTTGGACCATGCTCCTCTTGCCCTTGACTCCCCACTCTGTCCTCAACTTAAAGACCCGGCGCTCTTCCAATCACCCATAGGTGCTATTGACCTGCCTCGACGTCACCCGGGAGGGAAATCTTTACACCACCGCCCTCCTACTTGCCTGTCCCGCTGCTGGAGTCCAGGCATACACGCTGGAGACCCACGCCTGCCAGGCGCCCACCCTGCTTGGCCTGAGTTCATTCAAGAACACTCTTCACCCACAACCCTTCCGTCCTCCTCAGGGTTGTCCCTGCCAAACAAATTGAAAGCAAGCACTTCCCCGCTTGGCCCGACAACCAGTCCTTTGCCGTCAGCAACGTTGCTGCACCCGTCGCCATCAACCTCAACATAAACAGGAAGATGGCCCAAGATATCAGGCTCGGGCAGCAGGGAATGTTGGCCGAACTTATTATCACCCCTCCCGTCGGCATCAGCCAATATAACTGGCAACATCTCACCACCATTAGAGTTAGGCAAGCTTAGCGCCTTCCTAGAAAGGGTTCTGACCTGTATGTAGCCACACTAAGAAAACTGATGCGGGCTGCGGTGTGGTAAGCCAATCCTGAATATGGCACCAAAATAAAAGTCTTTTCCCCTCAATATAACCCTCTCTGGAATGCTCAAGCACCCACCTCCCTTAAAGATCAAGTCCAGGACAGCTCATACCCATCAACAGGCCCCCCATTCTCTCTTCACCCTTTTTCCCCACCTTCTGGATACCCACCTACACCAACTCAATACTCCTCAGGCTCCCAGCTAGGCACAAGTGGGAGAAAGTCACCCATCAGACAGAGCCAGAATATTAGGAAAGACCCTGGATATTCATCACCTTTTCCTCCCTTCCCAATCCAGCATAACAACCCCATCTTGGCATTAGCCACACATGTAATAACCATAGAGATTTCATCTTGGTTACCCCTTGTCCCCTTTGGTTTCAGCCCTTCCCTTTTCAGACTCTCATATGATATGTAAACCCTTTCTTCTGATGTTTCATTGTCTCTCCACATTCCAGCCTCATTCCAGAACTTTCCATCCCCATAACATTTTCAGCCTCAGCCCCTTGATTGAGAATTTTCACTGTTTCATATTTTCTTCCAACCACAACTCATCCCCATAATATTTTGTATATAGTCTGCCCTCTTTGGCCCTACCTTTTGTTCCCCATCAGATCCTGTCCCAGCAATCCATATCACTGGTCACCATTCACTAGCCTAGCTTATGCCATCAAATCAGAGTGGACAAGCTTGATAAGTCTATGCCAAATATATCAGGTTGGACAGACTTTACATTACCTTTACCTTGCTATTAGATTAGTAGAAAGTAAACCCTTAGACATACCTCAAGAATCTCCATAGCCACACCTTCCCTTAAGAGTCCATACTCTTATATTATTTTTCTTGTTCCCCTGAGAGGCAGCCCTTCAAGCACCAAATCCCTCTCAAGCTCTATTCTTCCCTCAGAGTAGTTCCACAGCGGAATCCAGGAGGTGCTGCACACCTGTCTGCAGCTCCCAGTGGACAACCTGATGTATGTACCCTCTTTTCCTTCTTCTGCTGCCTTTTTCTTGCTTGGGAGGCGGCTGAAACTTTCGGTAGTGGTGGCGGCGGCGACAAGCAGGACAAGAGAGGGCAATCTGAGTGAGCTGAGAATTGGCATCTGTTGGCCCTGCAGTTTCCCCTGGCGGCAAATCCAAAGCACTCGGCAATGCCGGTCTGTCCCTCCCCCCTCTTTCTACTTGCTTTCTCTTGACATGGGATGCTCATCTGGCTGGGTTTTTTTTCTAGGAAGAGCTAATGCTGTATCTTGTTGCTTCAGTCTGTCATTCATAGCCGATATCACGCGCAAGGCGTTCCAGAGGAATGAACAAGATTATAAATTAGAAGCCGTTCTATTCCTTTCTTTGCTACATCTGTACTGCAGCAACATCTTGCAGCCGGTGTAGCTAGAAGAGCATAGAGCTTGGTATCACCACCGCTGACAGATCCTAAGTTGTTAGATTGCAGAATGATGAAGCTGTCTGGATCTCCATCCTCTCAAACTATGAGTGTGCAATCCGTGACACATGTGTGACAACTGGATACATAGAGGAAGGAATACTTCTTGATTGAGCCTGAGCAAAACAATTTGAGCTTGAGAAGAGATTACATTCAAGTAAAATAATCAAGAGAATATTAAACCATGTTGGAAGAGATCAGGTTGAGATGGGGGAGTTTCCTGGTGGCCTGGGCTGGGGAGATCACAGAGGTACAGAATTACACCCTGCAGCGGCGCAGCCGCCTTGTCCTCTATTTTTTTTAATAGGGTGAAACTCTGAGTTAAGTCAAGGTTGGACTGCAGTGCCACTCCAGTTTGTCCAGATATCCTTGCCTCCTCACAAAAATGATCTGGTGAATTTTACTTTTCAAAATTCACATGTGCACATGCAAGTGAACTTTTTTGCACTTTGCTAATAGTCACCTTGATGTACACGTGTACATTCATGTGGAAATATCACAGGATGGGCCTTTCATGTCCACATGAAAAGTAAAACCTTTGTGTTGAGACACCAATTGTCCCCCTGATGTACGCGAGTACATGAGGGGGACAATATCACAGGCTGGGCCTTTCACATCTCCATGAAAAGGACACACTGGTCATGGAGCCAAGAAAGGCCTATATTCTGGATGAGTTCTGGATGAATTCTAGATTAGTTCTGGATTATTTCTTGGCAAGTTATGGTTTATTTCAGGCTGATTTACAACTGGTTTCCACAGCTGACTTCCATTATTTTTCATACCTATCCAATTTTCATTCACCAAAGGGCTCCAGCACAGTTATAGAAAAAAGTTACAGTAGGGCACTCCCTGGGGAGTGGGAAAATATCTCCCCTGGTGATTAGGCAGCGCCAGAGAAACATCCCTGACAAAATGTCTAAGCTAGGCCCAAAAGAAAGGATCTAATCCTGGCCGAGTAAGCACAGAAAACAAGGAGGACTGAGCGACATCAATGACGCTGACCACAAGCACTCAGAACAGATACTAGCAGCGGCATTTCACGACCAAGACCCTATTCCTTTCTTACTCAACAGGAGAACTCATCTCCCCAAACAACTTAAGCAGAGGCTCCTCAACCTGCTTTCAGGTAACAATTAATTTCTTTCACAAATCATAAATTGTTACAAATATTTGTCTAGAAGATAAGAAGTGGAACCTGTTATTAATGAAATAAATAAACCTTCAGACCTTCAAATTTTCTCAAGGACAAGATGATCACATTGTATTTCAGGATGATGAATATTCAATGTCACATCAGTACCCAATAAGATAAGGGTCAGCCTAAATGCACTCAAAAAACCCAAAATCACTCCAAAAGTGAGTGTATGGAGTGTGAAATCCAATGATTGTTGGAGTACAGACTAGAGTACTCCAAGTCAATTGGAGTGCAGAACCGGGGACTCAAGATTCTTTGGAGTGCACCACAAAGAACTCCAGTGGCCAGGAAATGTAATGAGTGCCCATGAGTCTCACTCCATCAGATTGGAGTGCATTCCCCCAGAACTCTATTCCTGATATTTCTCCTCATCAAAAGGGCAGTGCAGTACTGTGCACTCCAGCCAGAGCTGGAGTGCCTACAACTTAAACCCCATACATATCTGATGTCCAACAATGATCAAGCAGGGTATACTCCAGGATGTTGCTATGTACACACACACACCACTCAATGCCGGCTGCCACCTCCTGATCTCCATGACCGGTGTGGAACTACTCAAAGGGGGGGAATAGAGCTTGGAAGGGAGATGGACAGCAACACTAGTACTAATGTAAGCTATGCAAGGGTGCTGGTGAGGCTGCATTCCTGACTAATGCTGAGGGCATGAGAGTAAAAATAAGAAAAGAAACAACATTGTGGCTGATTTCTATCTGATCTTAGGAGCTAGTACTATGAGCTTAACTACTATTTGGCTACTGAGGATGAGAGAGTTGGGGTAATGATTGATGATGGGGAAGCAATGGAAATGGTTCAATAGCAATAGTGAGTTCAGAGGTGCAATGGGCAATGTTCAATAGCAATGATTGAGGGGCAATAGCAATGATTTCAATAAGCAAATGGGTGATGATGAATTTCTACTATAATTTCTGCACAATCTTCACTGGGGAATCTACAAGTGGGGGGGAAACAGTCTGTCTTATGTTCAGCTGAAGGATGAGAAATCCAGATGAATTCTGCCTATGGGAAGAAAGATTTTACAAATGGGGAAGATGATGTGAATATAGTAACAACTTGTAATGATGAGCACTACTGAAAGAGGTAAGCACAGATCCAATGATGTAATGTGTACAATAGGCATAGTACATGATGAGCAATGTATGTAAAGGGTTTAATATGCAAGAAGATATCTGTAAAAGGAATTTACTATAATGATTTAAGTAATTTACTAATGAAATGAGTGTTTTAACTAATGAAGACTGTAGGTTTTATGTAAATCTTATATCCTTTATCCAAGTTTCTTAAATCCACACAAACGTGGAAACCTAGATCTAAGTTTTGGCGTATTTATAATTTAAAAAATAACACAACAGAAGAGCACACAATTTGGACAATATACACAGCAGTTCAAAATATCCCCAAAGACCCAAAGGCCCTATGGATGACCCTCCAGCTGTGCCAGCACAACAAGCAAAAAAGGGCCGGTTGTGAGAAACTCTGTGAAAGAGCTGTCAAGGAGGGGCCTAATCAAGCAACTAGGGGGCTTCCAGGGAGGGGGCGGACGAAACCGGAACCCCTGGGGGACATTCCTTCTGGACATGGTGGCCTCTTTATATGCCCGCTGAACCTCTTGCCACTGGGTACATCAGCCGCACTTGTTTCCGCGGCTATGCCGTTGCCAGCTCAACTGAACGCCAAAAACCAAAGCAGCCACAACAAACCGTCTCCACCGCCGCGGCCATCCGCCAATCAGCTTTTGGAAACTATTGCCATCATCCCTCTCTCGACAGCAGTTTTCTTCTTGACCATCACCGGAATCCAGGCGAGATGTTGCCCCCAATCGTTTGCATAGTTTTAATACGGTAAGTTATCTCTTGCATTCATCTAACTCAGAGCCCGTATTCCATGCTGGCTTAGATGCTAATATTTTAGAATTCTCTTCCACCGGGGGTATTCACAGACTCAGTGTTCTGTCTCGTCAACTCCTTGTACCCGGTCCATGTCACCAAAGGGTCGAACTACGACTTCTATCAAAACCACATCTCATTGATAAGCTTCATCTACCATGTCCGCAGCAAACACGAACTGAAGGGATAGAAAAGAGGAAGAAGAATTGCGCCAGCGTGTCGTCGTTGGGGCAGGGGCCGGGGCTTGTTGGTCTGCCATCTCAAAACTATCACCATTTGCGCGCGATTAATTTATGCGATAGTCTATCTGCCCATCACAAATGCAAGAAGAACGCTCACTCGAGTTGAATATAGCTTGAAATTCGACCATCTGAACGGCCGTTTCAAACGTCTCTCTAACCTCCTCGGCTGCGGGATTTCTTTCGCTCTACAGGATGTCTATCCCGCTGGAAACTTCGAACTCGCCGTCGGTATCTTCAACTTTATGAAATTTCTCAGGGTAATCATCCCGCGTTGGATTTAATCATCCGATATCGAAGAACAGCAAGAACAAGACAAAGTGGATCAGGAGGAACTCTCCGATATTACGCGAATTCTTAGCGAACTAACACCGGTCCCCCGTCTGCTGAAGAATCATGCTGATCAAGGGCAGCCGGGTCAGGGCAGTCAAAGAAGTCCTGAAGCGGAAGATTGCAACGATGGACAAGCAGCTACGAGACAACAAGGAGGTCATGAGTCTGTCCTCGAGCGAGTCGAAGTGGTCAATCAGGGCGATTGGTCTATTGTGGAGCATGGGGCTATTCAAGTCTTTTCTCCTCTACTACCATCCTTGTGCAAGTTGTTTGTCTTGGAATTCATCGGGCTAGCCAGTCAACTCTTTTTTTTTTTTGCCCTGGGTGGGGAGCACAGATAACTCGGAGAAGGCAGCTGGGCAGGACTATAGCCTTGTGGGAATCCTCCGCGTGCCCATCCCTCTCACATGCACCCAACCAGAACTCATCGGCCGGGTCCTGCCCTCAAACTCCCTCTGATCTCGTCCATGGTCATGCCTGGCTGATTCTGCTCTCAAGCCCAACTCATCTACATTCAAACCACACGAGATCCGTCAAGCTCCCGACATGATCATCGACACCAAACGCCTGGTTCTGCTGTCCTCGCCTCCTCGTTCACCTCCCCAACCAAATAAACCCCCGTCCTCGCCCACTACGCGCTCTCCTCTCCCACCGCCCTTCTCCGGGGAAAAGCAGACAAAGGGGGATCAATATTTGACCCAGTTCAGCCATCTCCACACACGACGCAGGCCTGTTCAACCGGGTCATCGCCCGCGAGATTGTCCACCATCCTTTCCCCTCCGACCTCTTAGACGCGACGGTGGAGCTTGCTGAACGGGAAATTAAAAATGAATACTGCTTAAGAAGGTGACCTCTCCTTTCTTCTTCTATCCTTTCATCCTTGCCTCATGTGTGTAGGTTGCCCACTCCCAATTTTCCATTTGATATATGCATTCCTGGTTTGTCTATGAAGATTCTGCTTGGGAAAATTGCTCCTTTTGAAGTAGTACTGAAGTGAGCCAAGCAAGTTGATCAAGAATTACTTTGCAATTTTTTCCTTTTACTTTCTCATGATGTTTTTGTTTGTGCCTTTGAGGCAAAAATTTTGTTGAATGAACATGAGGGGTCAGCAAGTAAGCTTATGGTATAGCTATACAAAAGAATTAAATAACATAAACCAAATCCAACAGCCTGTGATCCATCAAAAAAAAGTTTTTGTTTTTCAGTTATGTATCCAAGATGATACCATTTTGCAGAGTATAGCTGGGCATATATGGTGTTCAAACTTGCATAAGATTTTTTTACATAAAATCATAAACTGAAATTTTGGCTGGGAGATGTCACTTTAAGTTTTATGCACACTGACATCTCCCAGCCAAAATTGGCTTTATGATTTTATGTAAACCGTGACATATGCAATTTTGAACACCATAATAATATCAAGCATGAATTCTACAGGTGCCAGCCAAACTTTATCTCAAGTCATAATAGACATATACAAGCAACTCAGAAGTCACTTACACAAGATTGAGCCCTTGTGTGCCCACAGTGGCTGTGGCACAACTTGCCAACAAGCACTTTAAGCTAAGAGAGTTCAAGACTACAAGCAGGTCTTAGAAAATTTGAAATGATGAACAGATATTTTCAGGCCAGGGAAGGAATGATTATTGTTTAAAAGGATGGGTAGACTAGAGGGGGGTAAAAAATGCAGTGATAACCTGGTGTGTCTGATGTATCTGTATGGACTGATACTGGGGGGCTTTGTGGGTGGGGGCATAAAGTTTGAATGGTGGGTAGTGAGATTAAACACAGAAGGTGGGTCAACTGAACCTAAATTTTGCAGCGGCAAAGCCGCCTTGGCCTCTAGTAACTATTGAACCATTGAAGATAAAGGGGTACTATGTTTGAGTGACTATAGGTGAAATGAGGTGTAGAATCTGAATATGCAATAATAATGAAGTATTTGTGAAGGGTTATGGGGTAATAGACAGTTTAATGATGAAGATATGTAAAAGAAGATACTAAAATACTACTTGTGGCTTGGGATGGAGCACCACACCAGTAAAGACCGGCATCAAGTGGATTGATATCTCCTCTTAATGACTGGTCTGTTGAGGGTAATCACACCTCTGGTTGGCCACTGGGTGGGGTGCGTACATGGCTTGATGGTTGGTTGTCAAGTGGAGTACAAATCCCACTTGCTGGCCGGGTGTGATGACGGCAAAGACTGGTCATCTTGATGAGATGTTTTTCCCCGCAGTGACCAGCACCAAATGGTCATTGAGGGTGTATTCCACTTGATGGCTGGTCAGTGTACTCTACTCAATGGCCAGTCATCAAGTGGGGTGTGCCCTGCTTGATGGCTATGTGCTGTGGGCACTCCAAAAAAAGGAGACTTGGAGTGCACCCCAATGCACTCCATTTGGTATTTGGCTGCTGGAGTGCAAATCCATAATCCTTCACTGAAAGGGTGGAGTGCTTGGGCTTGCACTCCATTTTTATTTGGAATGCATCTAGCTGCACTCCCCTATTTTGGTTAATTTTGGAGTACCCAGTTGTATACTCCAATAAACATGGAGTGCCCATCTAGGGACTCCATGTTTTTGGAGTACTAAATCAAGGCACTCCAACTTTTTTGGAGGGCTGGCCCCCTAAAGCCAGAAATGTGGAGTGCACAAAGTAAAAGTTTGGAGTGCATTTAGGTTGACCCAAAGATAAAAGTGCTCAACAAGTTAAGTAACACTCAAATAGCTGATAAATCTTACTGAACAGCTCTATATACTGCACTTTTAATTTTGAATGCATGTTCCAGATGATAACTGGCTATAATGATGAGCAAGAGTAGGGTATATAATTGAGAGAAAAAGGCAGAGTTTTTGGGGATGAGTAATATAAATGAGTGAATATCCAGGTAGTACCACCATCTTTTGTAGGGGAGAAGAGATCAACACTGAGCAGATCTTTAACTTATTGATAGTGATTCCAAGGAGGGCACTAGTGCAGCTTCCCGGTCCTTGACCTGGTTTGTGTAGAATTTTAACAACTTCACCATCAATGTATGTTCATACTTGAATAAAAAGCATTCGGGGTGAACTGTGACAGATTTCATGAGTCCAGCAGCTTGCTCTTGAATAATAGGCCTATCATCACATTTCGTCAAGAAATAGAGCATAGCTATTGTGAGTACTCTAGTCTGAGCAGATAGGTCGGTTGCTGGTTTAATTGAGAAGATTTCTCCGATGGTCGGGCCTAGATTTTCAAAGATAAATTGCCAGTCGCATTTGTATATTGCTGTTCCCAGAACTGTCAACCTTGGTTCATCGATTAGCAGCTTCCCAAGATCTTCCCATTTACCTGAGCAATATAAAGATTTATGTATATTACAAAACATGATCAGAATCACAATGACATTTCCACTTTAAATTTTTTTTGATGTGAATTTTGAATTACTAACAAAAATTAAGATGCAGACCGGTCTGAGGGAAGTAGACCGCTGAAAGATGATTTTTTTTCCCCATGAAATAGGAGTAGAATACGAATGAATACCTGTGAGTAAATGTCACCCAGAAAGAAGAAGGAATATAGTTGTAACCACAAACCCCGTGCCCATTGATCACCCATCTCCGCCTCCCAGATACCGGATAATTGGTTTGTGATTTGGCCCAACATGCCACTGATTCTATCCTTGACATGCAGGTTGGCGTGATACCTCAGCAAGAGAGTATAAAAAGTGTAGACAATTGAAACAGAAATCTCGTGATGTCTTTGAACGGCATCAACTACATGGGCGAGTGACTGGCACCATCCCTCCAGATGTTCAAGAGACACGGGTTGATAGACCACAAGATAGGTTAACACTTGATTCACAAGGTTTTTCTGTTGCAAGTTGATGTCTTTGATTTGAGGGAGGTTCTCGTCATAGCGGGTATCGATTCAACCGCTGAATTGAGTGTTGAAATAGTCAATTGCTTGTTCATGAGGGTAGGTCAAAACTGAGGGGTTAAGAGGCAAAGTCGGACAAGTAAGTGGCGGCACGGAGGATGCTGTAAAGGTTTGAACCTTGTAAGTACACACCGGGACAAGTGGGTCGCCCACCGATTGTCCTCCGTGGCGCCCGGCTGCCTCTGCAAGAGATTTACGCCAGCATGTCGTGATTTTGCCACATGTAGGCTGGGCGTCGCCACCCACCGTTCATATGTCGTACAGGTCAGGCGCCCCCCATACGACCATTGGACGACACCTATGACTTGCGACGCAGAGGCGTGTGGCAAAATCATGACGGGTGCACGCCCGCTGAGGTCGTTCGCATGATGCCTGCAGGGCGGGCGGCTGGCCGCATGATGACATGGGCTCTGTCCTCTTGGGGGGCGGGTGGCGGGTGGCTCTCCCCCCGCCTGGGGGCCGTAGGTTAGGCTGTCTTTTGGGCGGCGTGTGGGCTGACTGATTTGGCTTCCCATTGACGCATGCCAGGGCGCCTGATGCCTGGCTGATTCCCGTCGGGTAGGGCGTAGGCGGGCCCGATAGAGGGCGGGGCCAAGGGAGCTGGTGAGCTGGCCATCTGGGGCCTGGCGGCCCGCCGGGGGCCAGCGGCTGCGACATCGGGCACGACGATGGGGGATGGTCACCCACGGCGCCGGGCGAAAGGCCGGGAGGACCACTTGGGCTCCGTCAGCCGTTTGGCGTCGGCCAGTCACCGGCAGAACAGCCGCAGCCGACTGGGAGGGGGCTCAGGGGGCTATGTTAATCACGCTGGATTGCCAATGATTGGCTGGAATCTCTTTCATTTCACAGATCACTGGGGTACAAATTATGCTACGTAAGGGGCTATCTTCAGATGGGGAGCATAGGGGGAGCATAGGGGGAGCAGAGGGGGGACTGCATGGCGGAGGTCGTGGGAGGTCGTGTCATGATTGCCGGGCTGGAGTGTTCATGCCATAAGCGCCACCTGCGCAGTCACCTCGGCATCAGTTGGGCACCGGCAGCTGAGCTTGTCGACCTCATCTACCAGGGGGGAAGAGGCGAACATCTCGTGATCCTTCTCAACTACAAGTACGGTCCACCTGATAGGGTACGCAACGTCAGCTGCGGAGTCGCGGACATAGTGACTCAGACTAGACAACTTACGCATTCACATAATCTTTGCTTCGTGGTCTGTTGGCGTTGAGCTGCGCGTCAATCTGATCCCAATGCGAGATCGTCCTTGCGGCGGGGTCGAAATGATTCGACATGGTCGCCAGTCATATGTACGCGAATCGCGCCTTCAGTTGGGGGTTGTGTGCCAGCGTGGTGTCGACTTGTGTATCCGTGACTCTGGTGGTTGTACCCATTAAGAACCTCCACAGCTCACGGGCATAGTCATCTAAGGTTGGGATCGCGGGCAGGACGGTGTGTCCATGACTGAGGACAACGCCGGTGAGCGCATGATTGCGCACCATGTATCGGACATTTTTTATCTGCCTCCTCACCTCAGTTTGGACATGATTGAGGGCCGCGCGTTCGTGTTTTAAAAATTGCGGTGGGAAGTGGGTGCGCTGGTATTGAGCGGGCCGTTGGCGAAGTGAGTTCTGGAGGGGATGAGCGGGAGGCGGGTTCAGTATTCGCGGACTAGGTCAAAAGGTGATTTACTCACCATGACCATGCGGAATACAGAACGTTCTTGGGTGTCTCTGGCGTACGCTTTGACATTGCTGATCATCATGGCGTCGCGGGCCGCTTCTCGCATGAATTCCTGGGTCCTGGGTAATATGGTGGATGTTAGTGCGGGCGGGAGATGCGTTGGGGAGCAGGGGGCGGGGGGTTGACTGACCTTGACAGCTGGGAGATACTCAAATATTCGGACTTGATCCGCCTGGCTGAGGACAATGGGGCGGGCAGCCTCCCCCGCGGGAGGGGCGCCGGGGTTGTTTCGCTGAAGGATGGCTCCAAGCATGGAGAATAACATGCTGTTTTGTTCTGCCTGAGGCATCTGTCATGGGCACACGCGGGAGTAGGGGTGTGGGGAAGGACGGATGTTGCTCGTCAGCGGGGAGGGGGCCAAAGGATGGGCGGGAATGCCAGGGGTAGGATAAGGGGTGGGGCAGGCTTGGGAGACGATAAGGTGGGAGGAGGGGCAGGTTGTCTGGTTCTCATACCAATTCAAAATGAGTGGCCAGATCGGCCGAAAGCGGGACAACTGCGAAGTGAGCATATATCTGATTGGCTGGTGTCATGGGGATTGGGTCGAGGCCGTCATCGGGAAGTTCGCCATCGGGGACCGCCGGGGTCCTGTGAGCAAAGGGATTAAATGGGGGCCTGGGGGCGGGCGGGCCCTCTTCGCGGCGCTGTCTTTGAGTTGGGCGTTCATCGTCGGCTGCGGACAAGGACAGGTGAGGTCCTTTCAAACTGGCGGGGTGGTTGGGGTAGTGCACTCACAATCATCATCGTCTTGAGGATCCGGGCGGCGGCCCGGGGCAGGTGGAGTGGCCTGAATTGGCACAAAGGACATTGATCGCGGCGGGTGAGTTGGAAATAGTAGAGGGCTTTCGCGGCGGGTGAGTTGGAAATAGTAGAGGGCCTCGAGATGGTGGTGGTGGGGGCCCAATGTTTGGGTGCGAAGGGGGTAGGGCTAAGGCGGTATATGGGATGGACACAGTGGTATCTCGGATGGACACAGTCTTGTGGGGGCGCGCAACGGCGGGCGGGCAGGCGGGTGGATATCTAGTCGGTGGGAGCCTAGTAACCCTAAGATGAGGACGCACCTCGCCCATGTAGGTCTGGGCGAGGTGCCCCCTCGCTGCTGCGCCGCCAGGCACCGGGGGGCTATGACTAGTGGGGGAGCCCCGTCCTGCGAGCCTGCTAGGAATTCGGGGGGCCCGGTCTTCGCGCCCGCGGGCCGGCCCGGCCTGCAGCCCCGGTGGTTTTTTGATACAAGTCCCAGCATGCCTCACGCAAGGTGCCCCCGGACAAGCAACGCCAGCCCAGCTTCGCCAATGGACCACCGCGTGGGTCGTCCTGCTCCGCCTTCCCCCAAGTAAAACAACATGTAATACTTCGACCGGCGTGTCGAGTACCCCGTCGAAATCTGGAGTGAGTCCCCAGTCGTGGTCATCAGTCAAAGTCCCCAAACTTTGCACGGAGGACCCCCGCCTGATGAGAATTTATGATACTTACCTTTAAGCTTTAAGACTGGATTGCACAATTGGTTGGAGTTGTCCTTGGCCAACCTCATCATCTTTGCTTTCAACTCGGAGTCGAGCCTCGCATTTGCAATAAACCTATTTGTTATAGGATCCTTGATCCCCCACTTCTTCCCTTTGATGGTAGACTGATTGAAGGTTTTAGTGATCGCCGTCTTGACTAGATCATGGCATCTTTTACGAGTTTGCGACCAAGCCCGAGGCCTCACTGGGACCTGTGGCGATTCACGAACAATCAGCCCCCGCCCCCAAGCTCGCTAATCCAAGGACAAGTGTATAAATACCTCTTCACCGAGCGAGTTGCGGTGCAGGAACTGTCGGATGAATGTCTTCGTCTGCTTGAACTTCTTCATTCGGACTGAAAGCTTGCACATCCTGCACGGGTGGAGGGCCGCGCCTGGGTTTGGCGTGCATGTCAATTCGGCGTGCATTGGAGAGCCGCCAAGAAAACACAACAGTGTTGATGTGACCCAGACCGATTGGGAAATACTCTGATCGTAAGCTTCAAAACCAACTGTGGACATCTCGCTGAGTGAGTAGAGCGCCACCCGCATGGACATCAGCTCAAGAAGCATGTGGCATGACATGGCATGAACGGAACGGTCAGATCTTACTTGATTTCTTTTACAAGTTGTTCCGAGAGCTCACTCGCAGAAGCCAAATTAGACGTTGCCAGGAAATAACAGTTATACTCCTGGTTAGATATGTGAGGTGGAAGGCCAGCCAGAGTGAAATAGAAAGAGATATGCTTGTTGAATTGCTTTGACACATTGCCAGAAGTGTCATCAGAGTAGAGAATCATGGGGACATTGCAGAGGATCTTCTTATGTGATCTCTCCCTCCAAGCATTTGGGAACTGTATCACCTCATGAACAGAGATGGACTTGGTTGCTAGGCAGAGGAGGCAAAGATCAGTCAAGAAAGCAGAGGCAGGAAAAGACTGAAGACACATGGGTTGGGTGCTTGCCATAAAGTTTACCACCACAGGCATCCACCAGCCTCCGCCCATCAGTCCAGCGAATCTCCTGGTAGTCACGGGAAAATAGCTCTACAGATACCGCAAGCAGGCGTGTATCACGAAACTCGAGCCCCGAAGGCAGTTGAATCTTGAGAGTATTTGTGCGGCGATTGTGAACGGTCAGCCATGTCACATAATCACTAGGAACCTCCCAGCACTTTGCATGTAATACACCACCACGCGTATACAAAAAAATTGGGATCACAACCTGATTCGATTGCAGCTGCACTGGCTCGTAAATGTAGAAATCTTTCCCCTTGACCCTGCACATTTGAGCCCGGTGCTCTCGGGACATGCCGGTCAACCACTTTCCACATTGTGAGAATTTTGACACCATCAACCCATCGGTTGACTCAGGATAATATTCCATATGCTTAGCGACGAGGGGATTAGCCAGATCCTGAAAAGTACATCATACAAACAAGAGTCAGTTTGTTGATAAGGAATAAAAGTGAAGGGCATAGTTGATTACTTGGCTTATTATTTTCTTGGTACTCAGGGCGTAGCAAGGTGTATCGACAACCGATACGGCAGCTTGAACTTTGGCATCAAGTAATTCTTGAATCCTGGTCCGAGACGCCCGGACAGTCGCCCAGCTGGGTAGTTTTAGTCCACATACCTCCAAGACGGAAGATAGCCTTGTGTAGAGGGATCTCGAGAGGATCGAGCGAGTGTGACCGATCAAAAGCGAACCAACAAGGTCCTGTTTTCCCACCCAAAGTATGGAATCAGTCAAAAGTTGGTGGAAAGAGAATTGAGCGGCATTGGACTGACCAACTTGCTCTTGAAAGGGTACCAGGCGCTGGTTTCAACCCTATCTGATCTCTTGTCAGTGCGCACAATCGGCCGCTCATCTTCTTCCATATTATCGCCCTTGTGCGCCGCGATAGTCATGAGGTCTTTGAGGAGGCCGCCGTGCGAGTCGGGGACCACTGACGCCTGACTGACCCCGTTGGCTTCTGAGCGGTTCGCAGCATGGGCCGCGGCGAGGTCGGCGACAAGACCGCGCACGTTCGACGGTGAAGGGGGGGCGTACTGGTCGAGATCAATCAACCCCGGCCCGCAGGCCCAAGAGTGCTCCGTGTATGCAAGGTGCTCTTCCTCTACTGCTGGAGGCCCGGCTTGTGGGATGCCGTCAGGCGAAGGCGGTCGCGGTCTGCTTGTAGCCTCGCGCTCCGCAACGCTTCGTTTGTGTGATTTCGTGCCGAGATGCTTGCGCCAGTTCTTCGTCCCCGTCGACCTGGGACATACCTTGCAGTAGTAAACATTGGCGGTGTAGGTGTAGTCTAAATGATCAACACCGAAACAATCATCAGCTAGCCAGCGCGCTTCAAGCGCGTAATCCACACTGAGGTCTTGAGATTGCTAACCTGATTCGTCATTGGGGAACATTACACCGGAAAATGAGGTGCCGGATGTCTTGAATCGAAGTCTTGGTGTGGGGAATGGATCGAAATGGGCGGAGTTACGAAGAGCAGGCGTTTTACGAAGCCTCGCCGGCGGTAGTGACACAGGAGGTGTATTATAAAATTATGGTATTAGGTGCCTTACTGATACGCATGCCATTGTCCAAGTGCGCTTCGGGGCAGGCAGAGGCCGGTCGGCGGCAGGGTGATCAATCCCCCGGCCTGCTCACTGGCCGGCGCATCCCGTCGAGCTCGTGAGTCCTCGCGTACACGTGGCGCCGAGCAGTCGAGGCCGACTGCTTGGCATCTGTGTGGCCACTGTGTGGCGCAGCGCTCATGGCATCTGTCACCGGCGCGATCATGACCGGTGCGAAACGGCAGCGTCCTTACCTGACGCCGCCATAGGACGCCGCCCCAACCAAGACGCTTGGGTGGCATCGCCCACGGGCGCCGGACTGATGGTGTCAAGGGCAGCTGTCCACCTGCGGCCTATACTGGCGCCCCCACGGCCCTCACGACCCCAAGCGTGACATGGTGGCGTCAGTATGCCCTCCTGGTCATCCTGGCGTACTGTACCGCCCACCTGGCGCATGTACGACTGAAGCGTCAGGTGGGCGCAGGCGCTTTTGCCGATTCGCCCGGGTGTGTACATACGTTGCGGCATGTGCAAGTGGAAGCAGGTCGAGCGACTTGGGCTGCGAACCAAAAACTCGGCTGGCGCGTGCCTGGCAGGAAGCCAAAATTTTGATATGGTGGCATCGAGGAACGCGTTGGTGTCAAGTATGAGCTGGCTAATCAAGACAAAAACGAGGAAATGTTGAGGGAGCCACATGATGGGTCAAAGGGTTGGTCGTCGGCCAGGGCTCATGGTGGGGCGTGCTAGGATCTTTTGTAACCGGCACGGGATCTCATGGGATTGTCATGTTTCATAGTCCGAATCGCGATTGAGTCCCAAACAGGTCAAGAAAACTTAACACGTGTTTCTTTGAATGAACCTCGGCACAAATGTGATACGCGTTTCAGGAAGATACAAAATGATCACAACTTAGGCCCTGTTTGGCACTGATAAATATAGGCGATATAATCACCGGTTAATTCAATAAAAAATACAAAATTCAACATAAAGCCTCCAAATTTTTTTTATAGGCAACCTACAGTGCTGTTCTCTTCAACTGTGAACCCAGAATCAACTTATCTAGCCATCTTCAGCACCATAATACCATTATATCACTTCATATTGGTCAAAAGTGATATAATGGTATTATGGTGCTGAAGATGGCTGAATCAGTTGAATCTGATTTCAAAGTTGAAGAGACCAGCACTGTAGGTTGCCTATACAAAAAATTTGGAGGCTTTATGTTGAATTTTGTATTTTTTATTGAATTAATCAGCGATTATATCACCTATAATTATATCAGTGCCAAACGGGGCCTTAAGCTTATGACCTGTTTGTTGCGATGGGTTCTTCTTAATAGGCGCGGCTACGCCGCTGCTTGTCTCAGGACCTAACCATTAATCTCAAAACCTCATATTTTATTTTCTACGCGCCCAAAATTCTAGCTTTTGTGGGCTTGCCGCATTGCAAACTTAAAGAATCATATAAGACACGGTGCTGCGTTTTGTGAGGCACACAGGCTTAAGGCAAGCTTGAGCAGCCTCTTTGCGGTTGTTGCGGGGGCAACACTCTTGTAGAGAGGCTTATGCGCAAAGTTGGGTCGCGGGGCTGGCAGCATTGCAAAATTACTCAAATTACCTCTTTAAAATAGATATACAAAAATCAACGCCCTCAGTTGACAATTCCAATACATAGAATTCTTTCTTGTCTTGATGCGCATCTTTTGTGCTATGTAGCTTTCTCATAGGTTGACGACCTGATTTTCTATTGACAAAAGAAAACTGCCTCAAAATCCTCTTTTTTTCCATTGCAATGTCCAATTGGAATTTGTGCCATCAGACCGTGAAAGTATGAAAGCCATACCTCTTTTCACATGAGGGCCCAGGACATTCTGTAAGTCTCTCGGTAAGCTCTCCTTGGCGCGGTCTTGCGGAGTTGTTGGCTACAATCCCTGAGGGGGAACTCAGAACATCAACAACAGACAGCCACCGCCGACATGCCGAGAGTACCAATCAAAGTACCAAAGGGGGCATCATCAAGCTCTCCATCGAGTTCTTCATCAAATTCTTCATTGAGTTCTCCCTCGAGATCATCAAGTTCAACTCCGATGTCCTCTAATAGTCTAGCCAAGAAACTGTTCAAAAATCAAGCTGTCCGAGACAGCAGGATCAAGTTGATCGGCCGCGCACCACACGCGCAGAACTTTTGGGGTTGGGTAGGGGATGTGATGAGATGGACTTACCGGGCGGGAACCAGATCCTTGCACACGCCGCCTCGCGCCCCTCTGCCATACTGGGTACGAGGGACTTGTGTCAAGTTTGGGCTTAAGGGATGTTGCAAGCATATTGTAAACAGAGATAGCATATGGCACCAGGGTACCTGTGGCGGGTGCGGGTACCCCCCTGAATTTTCACTAATCTCTGACACCGGCATCCGCCAGCGGGAGCCTGCAAAAACAGACAGGTACCCGCCTACAGGCACCGGGTACCTGCCAGCTGGTACTCAGAGCCATCCCTGCACTGTAGGGAAGGCACTTTACACCCAGTTTCCTGACACGGGTTCGGGTACCAGGTGCCCGGAAACAAGTACCTGTTTGCCATCTCTAATTGTAAACTCACAATCCCGGCACTTGGGCTACCATTTCAAAGTGAGGAACAATTGTATATTTTGGAATATACTTATTATAATCATCATTGTTATCACTCTCAATGTCAAAGTCTTGTTGAAAGCAGGTGGGGGAGCGTGGGGTACAAACCGTACCCAGAAAATGCAAATGAGGGTTTTGCTGGAGAAACTTCATAATAAATATGTGAATTTCAGTCACACATTCCCTATCAACTTTCAGTTTTTTCCATAATTTGCATGAAATCAAACAACACCTTTATAAGATGGGCCTGGCTTTATGCCCAGAAGAGGGCTTATTTCTGTCGTTGTTCTTTTCCTTTCCAGAGTGTTCCATATCCAACTAGGCCCCCTCTCTAGGCCCCTTGTCACAGTGTATTTCTTCTGTTCCCTCACAAAATACACACTCACTCAGTTCCGGGCCCATATCAGACAGACCTGCTCCTTCGGAGACTTCTGATCTTTTGTTCTGAGTCCCTGAGCATCTTGTGCTCTTGTCTTCTTCAGCCCTTCTCTCGCCTCATCTTTGGCATCCAGTCACTTTTCTTTCATCTCGGAGGTCAGAAAGGTGGCCAAAATAGGAGGGCCAATTGGTTTATCCTCCCCCTTGACAATCACCAGAACCTAGTGGTTTTTGTTGGTCTGAAGAAGATAAATTGGTTTGGCATCTTGAGAGTCGTTCGGTCCAAGCTGTAGGGGAAGGAATGTGTCACAGCTTTCCAGAGAGAGGAAGACAACAGGTTTCGCGTAAGCATTTGCAATCACCTGGCCATGGCCCATATTGTCAAGCCATTTTGCGCAAGTGGCTTTGAATTTTGGGGTCTTCATGGTAACTCCTGATATGATCTTCTTAACTGTGTCGCTGTTTCCCTGTAGTTTGGAGTAAATTTCCTTACTTTCTTCAATCTCTTTGACCAACTAGCCCCGAACTCGAAACCATCTATCATCGTCTTACCCAAGCGCTTTGGAAACACATTCAAAACCGCAATTACCGTCCGGAGCAGGATCAAAAATTGCAGTAATAAACTTCCAAAGATGATTTGGGATCTGGGCTGCATATGGCTGAAAGATGTATCAATCAGTTTGTTGTCCAGAAACTTGTAACAAACCAAACATCCAACTTACCTCTACAGACTTAATTCCTTCTTCAATGTCACCAATATCTGATTCTTGCTTATCATTTTTGCCGCTGTTATCATTGCTGCCACCGTTATCATTGCTTCCGCTGAGGCTGGCACGTGATGGTTGAGAGTCAGAATTTTCTTCCACATAGCTATCATTGGACTTTTCCAAATCGTTCTTGGCGTTATTGCTACTGGAATCTTTCTCTGCATTGATGTTGTGGTTGTTGCCGGCGGTTTTTTTGATTCTTTTGGATTTTTGTTTGGAAGCATTTGACACCAAGTCTCTCTTCCTCTTGTTGGATTCAAATTAGCTTTGACCAATTCAAATGCCAAAGGATCTCTTTTTGTAGATGTTGAGCGTTTCATTTTCTTGAGCACTGGCCTTCCTTTTGTTTTGATTTTGCCCTCAGGAGCTTGAATTGGAACGGCGTGATGGGTTCCCACTACAATTGAGTTGATCTGGGAAAGAAGTCCTGCAAGTTTGTTTGGTGGTTCATTAGAGAGAGCTACCATCAGAGTCCTGACCTCTTCATCTAATTCAATATTGGGCTCTTCAATTTCCTGTAGACAACAGCCCCAAAACATTTGATATGATCAGTACGTAGTTGTTTTGATGATAACAAGATAATTATTTACTGACACTGATCTCAGGATTATATTTTAGATGCCACTGGAAGTGGAAATCACCTGGGGATAATTTGTCTCTACTTTCCAATATTTTGATGATCTTGTGTGCACAAGGTATACCAATACCAATTGTTAGCGTTTTAGAACAAGCTTCAGTTGTATCAATATTTGTGATTCACTTGTATTGGGGGAGACACTCCTTAATTGCAAACATCAATATTCGCCCTAGGAGGGGTAAGAAGCATTTTGGAACTTTTACAAGGGTCTTGATGGTATCTCAAGCAATTGAATCATGAACATGGTTGATTTGGGAGTCTAAGGCATGGTATAATGCCTTGAAAACAGCCAGCAAGTCGCCTTTTGAGTTATGTATGAAGTTCTTGACATACACATGACCATATTCTACTCTGGATGTGTTCAAGTTTTGGAGGTGAGGAACCAGATTCTACTCTGGACATGTTCAAGTTTTGGAGGTGAGGATACTGACACGCCCAACCAACAACAAACCTTTTGACTTCTGGAAGGATCCACGTGTCAAGGTATTCAGAAACCGCAGGCCAATTTGAAAGGAAGTTCTCCAAAGTACTTAACCAATCCTTGTAGATCTTGGGCTTCTTGGAATAAGTCACACTAGTCCAAAGCACTACCAACATGGGTAAATTTGTGATGTTGTATATTGATCAGTATAGCGTATATTGATCAAATTATATTGATCTTTTTTTTTATTCCTCTTGATACCTTTGTCTGTGTTCCATGTCTCCTTAATACTCTTCAATGATGTCAGCTAGCTACTAGATCAGAGCTAAAAGCTGACCAAAGTAAATAAATAGAAAAATCCCTTTTTTTCCTAGCAATAACAATATAAAGAGAAATAAAAAATCTAAGTATAAACAATCAGAGCAGTAGTGAGCTGATGCGCTTAAATAAACTGTAAATAGGAAAAAGAGCTTATTGGCGCGCGCATGCGCAAGAGAAATCAGCGTGATAGCGCGCGCATGCGCAAGAACATACAGATGGAATCAAACGCGTCCACGCAGTAGCACTGCGTATATGACATAGAATAATAAAACGCTCATCATAGATGAACAGTACCTAGTAAAACAAAGCGCTCATCATGAAGAGTACACGGTGGAAGTAAAAACTGCTCATCTTTGACAAGGGATACTGTGATCATCTCCGTTTAAGGTGAACTATTACTCTATAAAAACAGAGGACTGATGCTGTATATTGATCCCCATCTTCATCCACCCCGACACCAAACCCAGTACCTTCACCTCGAAACCTACCTTCAATAGTAAAGACCATACTAATCCGTTGTCCAAATCTGTTTGAAGTTCAAAGACTTCTAGAGCGTGATTTTACAAAGCGCTAAGGAACCTTTTTGGTTCCATTCCTGAAAAAACTTGGTCAAGACTTGTTAAAGGTAAAAATTTATACCTATAGTGAGTTTTTTCCCCACGGTTTCTTCCTTATAGAAATCCTTTCTCTAAAGGTTTCTCCTAGGGTATCTTAGCAAACCAAACCTGATTACCAGGCCCCTGCTGCATCAGGCATTCTAAACACCCCTGTACTACAGGCCCTGAATATTTACAGAGGGCACTTAAATACCCTTAGCTCACTGAGTTAAGCCCCTCCGTGCATAAATATATTTCTTTTTGTTACTCTGCCGGTATTCTATATTCTGAAACCGAGCTTATCCACCTCCAGCTATATCAGTAGCTTCTAAATCTGCAGCCGGCGTAGCTAGAAGACTGTTGTCTTGGTATCGCCGCCGCTGACAAATGATATCTCAACTTCCCCCTGTGTCAGCTTCAAGCCACAGGAATCTTTTCTTTTTTTTTGCCTGATAAAATTAAAATTAATGAATTTCTACAAGTAAAAAAAACAATTCAAAATTTTTGAGACGCCCTCAGCCACCCTGGATTTATACTAAAACTTGCAATGTCTTTTTTTCAGGAAGAAAAGAATGGTGTGTGTAGCATTCATGATGTTATCAGTAGTCTCTAAATCTACTTTTATCAAAAATGGAAAAACATTGACCCCTCACCTCTCTCATAATACCATCCTTCATGCATTGTTAATTTGGTGTGACCTTATATTTCCTGAAGATATTGCATATCATCCTTGATATGCTACATGCATACAAGGCCTTTTGAAATTAGTTTACCATGGTTTAGCATATTTTTGTCAGGGTCTTTTTCATCTACTCTTGTTATCAACCACAGATTAATGAGGAATATCTCCACAAAAAATTTCATTGGATAGTTTTTCTGCATATAGATCCTTAAATATTATATTTGCGGTCACATCCATTATGCAGCAGCTACAATCTGATCAGTTGCCAAATCTCACTACTTGGTTAGTTTCTTGGTGTTTCTGCAACTATATCTGAATGCAGCGTGGGGGTTCTTCCATGATATTGGTACCAAAATGATCTAAAGCCCCCAAGGATTCATTTTGTACCTTTACTGACCACAAAACCCCCAAATGTAGCAGCTAAAATGTGATCAGTTGCCAAATATCACGTATTTGGTAGTTTCTTGGTGTTTCTGCCACTATATCTCAACACAGTGTGAGATTTCTTCCATTATATTGGTACCAAAATAATCAAATGTCTTCAAAGATTCATTGTGTACCTTGAATGACCACAAAACCCCCAAATGTAGCAGTGATCAGTTGCCAAATATCACTAATTTGGTAGTTTCTTGGTGTTTTTGCCACTATATCTCAGCGCAGCGTGGGAGTTCTTCCATGATATTGGTACCAAAATAATCAAATGCCCTCAAAGATTGATTTTGTACCTTGAATGACGACAGAACCCCCACATGTAGCAGCTACAATGTGATTGGGTGCCAAATCTAAGTTTATTAAAAACAGAAAATCACAAAAACAAAGATCAAGGGTTTCCCCTACAAAATAATAACAAGAAAAACAATACAGCCAAACAACAACACCAGATCCAATACCCATCCTCTTCAGAGAGGTTGCAAGTATTGGGCAGATAACCCCCAGCGCGCCGCATTTAAGGCAATTGCAAAGGGGGTTCATCAAGAATTAACCCTCAAACTGTGCAAGTTCAACAGCAGAGAGAGTTGAGACCGACCCCCGGCTGGGATTACAGCTTGGGGAACAGCCTGGGGATTAACAGCTTGAAGAGTGCCCCTCTTTTATAGAACACTGGCTCCCACACAGCGCTTGCCAAACTTCCAATGTTACCTGGTCATTTCAACCATTGTCCACACACCCGCTCAGCCCTGACCACAGCCTAACAACGCACAACTCATTCTCCGTTTGCCGCTAACGCCAAGCCTCTGCATCTGCCACCAAATGCCCACTCTGGTTTCATACTGGGCAGTTGTTGTCAGCCAAAGATACAAATTTGATTTCATGAAAAAGCTATGTATAACGTGGCCTTTCCAACCAAATCTAATTCCACACAGCTCACGCACTGACCCATTGGCCCTGGTAGGCCTCCATCCCGATGACAGACTACCCCTTACTATTGCATCCCTGCCAGAAATGCTTCCAGTCTGACAAGCATCTGGGCAACAATCAGTCTCCCCAGCAACAGCCTGGTGTTTGCGGGAGTAGTTTTCTTGGGGCAAGAGCGGGCAATCGACCGGGTGGCATCCAGCCTGGTGGTGTTAAATTTTTATTACCCGGGCCCACTTATCAAGCTATTGGGATATGGTGGCAATGAGAAGTTTGGCTGTAAGACAGTTGGCGACTGGTGACCAACAATCACATCCATTGGAGGCTCTCAGGTGTGCCATCTCTCACTCCCCTTGCTCGGTTTTTACTTGTGCTACTGGTTGACACCGCCAGCCTCCCCAAACAAATTCCCCTGCCCCCGGCTAGCTCCTCTCCTGATTCCTCCACAACCGCCATTTGTGCCGACTCTGAGAAAAATACCTCAAAAAGCCCCGCTGGGATAGTCAATATTGAGTATTCCTTGCCCTTCAACCCCTGTCCCCTCCTTAGACTGTTTTGACCGTCCACCTGAGTTAGATTAAGCCAAATTCTGACACAATGCTGATTGAAGCTTGATTATTTTATTGATTTTGTTGACTGATTTGATTGATTCCAACTTGGATTCAAACAGTTCCGGCCGCTCAAGCAATTCACAAGGCCTTTGGGGTGACTAAAATGGACGGCACCATGGTTGGAACTCATCTTGCTCACCGGTCTACCAACCGTTGAGGCGCGCCTGGAAAGCGCCACGCCTCGCAATTACCTGTCGGACGCCGCGAGTTCCGAGGCCTATCGAACGCCGTGATCGCTGATTGCTTGGCAGAGGCTGGGACTCCGAACTTTAAAAAATTTCAAGAAACTGAAAATTATATTTCTTGTTAGATACTAATAACAACTTTCAATATTGTAATAAACATCAATAGAGCTGAGAGTATTGTACCTGAAAGCAGAGCGAGATGCGCCTGCTATGAGAGAAATATAAAGGAAATGGGCTGGGTCTGTTTTGAGGATTTCCTCTGTTTCCACGTTGTGGATAGTTCTATGAACCTGCCGAGATATCAATAGCATCAGCTACTAGTCTGGCTGCCCTCTCCAATTCTCTCTTGGACTTACTAAGCGCTAGTGTTAGCGAAGTAGTTTTGTCTTGTTCTGGCGGAACGACTGCGCTGGGTCTGGGGCTGCTTGAAGAATATCATTCAATTCAAGTCAGCTGTTTGCCTTTTCTTTGTCTGATAGGAACTGCCCTTGACTTACTTGTAGCTGTAGCTTCCAAGGTCCTCGCAAGCAGTTCTTCTTGTGTCTGGGGACCGAGACGTTCCGCAAGCGTTCTGCAAGAGAAAGGGAATCTAGTTAGTCTTGAGAACAAGAGACTTTCATCCACGGTACGTACAAGGTTTTGAATCTTGTTTGTCTGTTTGGCTGGGCTTTGACCGTTAAGGTTCTCGCTTGCTTATCCGCTGCTGCAAGAATGCCGAGGCAATACTTTTGTCAGCTTAGGTTTAGCTTTGGACTGCGAGAGGGGCTTATGGGGCTTACCTCTCTTAGCAGCTGGGTCTTGTCGAATGTACCGCACGAGCTTCCTTGATGGTTGCTGCGGGCTGGGGTCCGGGCCTGTATTCCTACAGCCTCGCATGCTTCAAGTCGCCAGATTCGAAGTAACTTCTGAGATTTGGATGACTCCAATTTGACTGAGTGATTGGCGGATGGTTGATCGGCCGAGGGCTTTGGTGAGGAAGTCGGCTGCGTTGGCGTTGGTCTTGACGTAGCAAAGTTTGATGAGGTTGAACAGAATGAGTTCCCGAACAAAATGCAGTTGTATATCCATGTGCTTTGTGCGGAAGCTATTTTGGGAGGTCTCACTGTTCGCCAGATCAATGGCGCCTTTGTTGTCGACAGATACTTCGAAGGGTTCAACGGTCTTTTGCAGTTCAATTTCCTTGATGAGAGAAGCGAACCAGGCCAAGTCCCTTCCGAGGTCTGAAAGAGCTTTGTATTTGGCTTCTGCGGTCAATAGCGATACCGTGGGTTGCTTGCTTGATTTCCAATTGAGCAAATGTGAGCCTGCGGATACCACGAAGCCTGTGGTTGATCGCCTGGTGTCCAGGCAATTCCCCTAGTCCACATCGGCAAAGGCCTTCAAGTTGGACTGATTGCTGTCGCCCGTGCGTTTGAATGTGAGTCCTACATGTCTGGTTCCGGAGAGGTACCAAAAAACCTGCACTGCAGCCTGATACTGCCTTAAACCCGGGTTCTCTAGATACTGCAAAAGCTGGCTGACCGCAAACGATATGTCCGGTCTGGTGAGGATACTTAGGTAATTCAACGACCCCACAAGACCGCGGTAGTTCACATCCAACTTCTTGAAGGCTTCAATTTCCTGAGCTGTGGCTTTTGACAGCCTCTCTCGCAGGTTCAGAGGGCAGGTAGCCGGGTGCTCCTTGTCTAAGCCGAATTCAACTAGTTTACGCTCAACGTACTGCGTCTGGTTGATTTGCAGACCATTCTCAAATCTGTCGATATTCATGCCCAGGAGAAATTCAGCCTCTCCCGCACCAGGAAAAAACAATCATCACTTGTCTGCAAGTGACATAACAAAGTAAAAAGGGGCCTTTGTACTTTCTCATGTCACTTGTAGGCAAGTTATCATTGTTTTTTCCTGGTGGGCCGGGTATTTGATGTTGAACTCCTTCTCCATCTCAACCTTAAAGATCTCCGGAGCGCTGCTGATGATGACGATATCATCCATGTGCGCAAAAAGCCACGTTGCCGGCTTCCCGCCCGCCTCACGTCGCCAGAATATGCAGGGGTCGGAAATTGAGGTCATGAAACCGATAGATTTCAGATAGGTGGCCAGTCTTTTGTACCAGACAAGTGGCGCCTGGCGAAGTCCGTAAATAGCATTTTTTAGCTGTAGTACTGAGTTTGGCGGGCAATTGTACCCTTGCGGTGGCAGAAGTGTAACATTATCCTCCAGTGGACAGGTTAAAAAGGTGCTCCTAACGTCCAGCTGGTGGATCTTGAGACCGTTATTGACAGCGAACGAGATGAGCAGTCGAAGAGAAGATGCTTTTCCGGTCGGAGCGTAGGTGGAGTTGAAGTTCCTGCCGTGAACTTGCCTGAAGCCCTGGGCACAGATCCTGGCTTTGAACTCAATGACCTCGTTCATTGGGCCAAGTTTTCTTCTGTAGGCCCAGGTTGAGGGGATAGGTTCGTTGGATTGTAATCAAGCTCGGATCTCCCAAACTTCGTGCTTTAGCATATTGGCAATTTCTTTCTGCTCTGCTTCCGTCCAGTGCTCCCTGTCCTTGCTTCCCATGGCCTGTCTGTGGTTTTTCGGGTCGACCTCTATCTCAATCATGTATGCTTGTTGGGAATGTTTGCCAGTAATGATATTAGTCGTATCAATTCCGCTAGAAATTTCCTTTGGGGGAGGGGCCAAAGTCCAGGCGTAGCGCTTCCCTCCCGGTGGATCTTGTTGAGCTCCTTCCTTTGAGGATGATTGGTTCGGTGGTGGCGGGAGATTGGTTTCACGCAGTTCATCCATGATTCTCGACATGTCCCTTTCTTCTTCTTCCTGCTCCTCAGCCAGCTTCGTCGCCTCGTCTTCCTCCGTTGTTACGTCTTCTTTGGCGAAGGGCAAGGGTTCATTGGAATTGAAGCTAGGCAGTTTATTGTTTCCAAGTGCCGTGTAGCTTTTGTTCAGTGCTGGACAGTCCGGAAAAGTTGTCTCGTCGAAATGTACATGCTTTGCCGTTACCACGGTCTTGTCTTCTAGTCTGTACACTCTGTATGACAAATAATTGTTTTCATATCCGAGTAAGATGCCTTCCCAAGAGATCGAGGAGAATTTTGTGTCCCTTTTCTGTTTAGGTTTGATGATCCATACTTTGCAGCCGAAGGGCCTGAAAAATTCTACATTCGGCTTGAGCTTGAACATGAGCTCCAACAGAGACGTTTTTGACTTTCCTAGTGAGGGTAAGCAATTCGTCGTCGCAGCCGCTGCTTGCATGGCCTCTGCCCACCATTCGGAAGCAAGGTTGGCCTGCATCATGAGGCAGCGCGTCATATCGATGATCGTGTGATTAGCCCTCTCCGCCACGCCGTTGTTTTGCGGCGTGTACGCTGGTGCCACGTTATGCTGTATTCCAGCAGCTTTAAGAAGATCACTTAGCGTACCGTTGACAAACTCGCCTCCGCCGTCAGACATGAGTTTCTTCATATGATGTCCGGTCTGCTTTTCGAAGAAAATTCTGAAGTCTTCGATTGCTTGAGTTGCCATGCTTTTCTCCTTCAGTATTACGGTATGGATGTAGCCAGTAAACTGGTCAACTAGTGTCAAAAAGTACCTTGCGCCTCCGTTAGTCGGGGGTGAGATGGGTCCTACCAAGTTGGCATGAATTATGCTCATCGGCGCATCCGCAGGTTTGAATGCTCCATTGCAAGGGATTTGAGTAAGTTTCCCTTGCATGCAAGCGTCACAGGCGTGAGTCTTTGCCATGTTGATGGCGCGTGGGACTGCTTGTGCAATTTGTCCTGAACTAGTGTGGCCAAGACGATTGTGCCACTTCTGGAAGTCTGATAGTGCTGGGGCGGTTGTGGTGTTATGTGAGGTGATTGATCCGCCGCCAGCTACGGCGTCCAATATCTCCAGGAGATGATTGGAGACGTCAACGGTGAAGGGGGTTCCGCCGTTCATTCTGACTTCATAGGAGCCGTTCTTCTTGTAAATCGCAGCTCTGCTTGTCATCAATTGCATCATCGATACCAGGTTCCGTGTCAGGTTGAGAACGTAGAGGGCTCCTGGTAAAGTGAGAGTTTCACCGGATGGGAGGAGGATTTGAGCCGTTCCTCAAGCGACCGCCACCAGCTCGGATCTGCCGCTTCCTGTAAGGATTCCTATGTGCACCGGAGTCGTGTCCGAGAAGTATTCCAGGGAGTTGAGCATATGATTGCTTGCTCCCAAATCAAGGATAGTCGCTAGCAACGTTGCTCCGGAGGTGATGTTGTAGGTAAAGGCTGGCTTTACTATTGGTGGCTGGGAGGATCGCGCAACTTCAATGTGATGAGCTTCCTCTTCCTCCTTGTCGGCTTCAGTGTTGTAAGCAGTCCGTTGTCTCTTGTGCGGGTTGTTTTTCTCCTTGAGCGGTCTGTCTGGTGGTCGAGTCTTGGGGTGAATCCTCCAGCATTCCGCCTCTACGTGAGTGGTGGCTCTTGGATTGTGTTTGCCTCCACTGCATCTTATTTTGGAGCCGCCAGATCTGGAAGTGCCTGGTTTTCTCGTCTTATGGCTGGTACCGGTGGCTAGCGCGGTAGACATGGGTTCTGGATCCTCCGCAAACTTTCTTTTGGTAGCCGTCTCGTGTCGTCCAATGTCCCTCAGCTTGGCGATAATCTCTTTTGGTTTCGCCAAGGCCTTGAGGTCAGCAAATAGTGCTTGCATCAACATAGGTCTCTTTTTCGTGATTTTGCCGACAATACCGCATCCGATTAGAACGTCGGGAACTTTTAGGCCTAGGGAGCTAAACTCTGCTAAACTCTCTTCCATCTCGATGATGTACGTATTCATGTCGCGGTTGTACTGAATCTCAAGCCATTTGTTCCAGACTTGGAACACGGATAGAAGGGAATCGGAAGCGTAAATGGTTTTGATGTCCATCCAGATCTGACATGGGTCTTGCTTGTTCTCATCATTAATTACACTCGTAAAGATCACATTTGAGATGGCCTCGCTGAGGATACTACATGTCCGTAGTGCTCCTTGGAGCTCGTCTTCAGTGGGGTTTTCGGACAGAGGCTCGTCGAGGTAGCTCTCGAGTCGGCGGGGTCGCAGATGCATCTTGATTTTTCTTTCCCAAAGCGGAAAGTTGGTGCCATTGAACTTAGGCACATTGACGTGATCTTTGTCGGGGCTGTATGCATCGTTCCTGGCGGGAGCGGCGACCCTATCTGCGCCTTCATTTGAGTTGCCTGAACCTCCAGTAGTATTACTTTGGTTGCGTTGGTTTTGAGCGCTCTGTGATCCGTTTCAAGTGTTCACCATCTCGTTCTGCTTTCAGTTGCGTTGTGAGGTAGCGAAATTGAGCGCGTCAAGACTGTAAATCTAAAAGATTTCAAGAAACTGAAAATTATATTTCTTGTTAGATACTAATAACAACTTTCACTATTGTAATAAACATCAATAGAGCTGAGAGTATTGTACCTGAAAGCAGAGCGAGATGCGCCTGCTATGAGAGAAATATAAAGGAAATGGGCTGGGTCTGTTTTGAGGATTTCCTCTGTTTCCACGTTGTGGATAGTTCTATGAAGCTGCCGAGATATCAATAGCATCAGCTACTAGTCTGGCTGCCCTCTCCAATTCTCTCTTGGACTTACTAAGCGCTAGTGTTAGCGAAGTAGTTTTGTCTTGTTCTGGCGGAACGACTGCGCTGGGTCTGGGGCTGCTTGAAGAATATCATTCAATTCAAGTCAGCTGTTTGCCTTTTCTTTGTCTGATAGGAACTGCTCCTGACTTACTTGTAGCTGTAGCTTCCAAGGTCCTCGCAAGCAGTTCTTCTTGTGTCTGGGGACCGAGACGTTCCGCAAGCGTTCTGCAAGAGAAAGGGAATCTAGTTAGTCTTGAGAACAAGAGACTTTCATCCACGGTACGTACAAGGTTTTGAATCTTGTTTGTCTGTTTGGCTGGGCTTTGACCGTTAAGGTTCTCGCTTGCTTATCCGCTGCTGCAAGAATGCCGAGGCAATACTTTTGTCAGCTTAGGTTTAGCTTTGGACTGCGAGAGGGGCTTATGGGGCTTACCTCTCTTAGCAGCTGGGTCTTGTCGACTGTACCGCGCGAGCTTCCTTGACGGTTGCTGCGGGCTGGGGTCCGGGCCTGTATTCCTACAAACTTAACACAAGTCCCTCCCTCACGCCTACGCTCGGGGGGGCCCGAAGGGCCCGCCTCCCGAAGTGAAGGACTTGCACCTAAAGTCGGCTTACGAGGGGGAGAGCTACCAGCCAAATGGCTGGGGAGTGATCTCATCCCACTATATCCCCCATTAGCCTTTGGATAACCATCTGGCCCTTGGCACCATTAGAAGCGCAAGGCTCCAAAGATTCTTAGCCCAGCTTGAAATTCCAGAATATCTCCATCCCCTCCCAATAATCTTTGTGTAAAAAATGCCATTGTAAACAATCCGACCCTTTTGGGGCCAGATATCCAAATGGATAGATCTGATGCTAGTTACATACATAAGTATCACAAAGTCTTGCACTCAAAACACAGTTCAAAAATCAGATACTATGTATTTAACCAGATCAATCTCTCAACAAGCCGTGAGAGGGTCTGTGAACCAATAATCCAAATGGTTACCGGTCTGTCAATCTGTACTTGGAAAAATCCAAGGATTGGCTGAATGCAACCCGCAAGCAACTGCTCATTTTGAGCCAAATCACTCCAAAAAGGCAGTAAAAGATGCCCTGAGAAGCAAGGCTACAAATCTGTCTATTTGGAAGCACTTTCAACAAGAATGGTTTTATTCAAGGAGCTTTTGAGTCTAAAAATTGCAAAAATTACATGAATTTCTCAAAGTGATCAGGCCACGCGGCCGACTTTGGGTGTGAGCCTCTCCTACGGAGAGTCCCTTCTGGAACCCCGTTTGGGAGGCTTTGTTAAGCTCGCTGGGACTCCGGGTCTCACCCTATCCGGCAGCATGACTCTTGAGCGCTGGGTAGACACCACGGCTGACCGTCTCCTGTCAATAACCAATCCTTGGCTCGGCAGCAGACTCGAACTGATTTCCAGACACCAGCCACTTGAGCCCCTGGATGGAAAGACCACGGCTGCTACTCCGCTGCCCACGGGTTTCAACGCCACAACGGATGATAATGGCGTCGAGGCGGACTCTGGCAGGTACCTTTCAATCATTGGATCCTTCAGCTACCTGGCGGTTGGGACGTGGCCGGATATTTTCTTTGCGGTGAGCTACTTGGCGCGTTTTGCGGCGAAACCAGGTGTGAATCATTGGAAGGGAGTGAAACACCTGGTTAACTACCTTGCTAGCAGTAGGGATCTCCGTCTATACCTTTTTCCGTCAACTGACCAAAAATGCCTCAAGTATTTTGCAGATGCCTCATGGGGAGGAGAGTTCTCTTGCTTGTCCTATGGTATTCTGATTACTTTCCTCAATTGTCTGGTACTGTGGATGTCACGCAGGCAGCAAGCTGTGGCATCATCAACGTGCCACACAGAGTACATGGCGCTGGGAGTAGCGACCCGGCAAACTCTCTGGGTCAGGCACCTACTACACAATGTTCTCAAGAAAGATTTTGTAGGTCACTTATTCTGTGATAATCAGTCTGCTATCAAATTTTCCACGGATGACACGTCCAATAAACGGACACGTCACACTGACCAAGATTTCTACATAACCAATGAGGCATTGTTTCAGAACAAGACTTCCCTTGAATGGGTGGGGAAGAAAGATCAGCTAGCCAATATTTTCACGAAGGGAATGCCGCCAGAGAGTTTTTCGCGGCTGAGGGAAAGAATCATGTCTGGCTGATTGTTTTTTTTTTTTCTTTGATCCGTCCTCATTCTACCGTTTGTTTCTTTGCCCTTTACTTTTGTGTTTTATGTTTTGCTCTTTTTCTTTATTTTGTGTGCAATACCGCGTCTACGGCGAGAGGGGGGGTGTTGTAGCCCCTTTGGGCTATGCACTCTGAGCCTTGCCGCAGTCACGGTATCCTCCTCATCCCGGACTTGAGTCCGGGCTGAGGGACGGAGTTATGAACATTATTGTCACCAAGCCTCCTGCGTCACAACACATTCATCGAGCGGGGTGTGTACTTGGTGACCGGTCAATGGACATCAAGTGCGCATCCCACTCAATGGCTGCACCGGCCATCAAGTGAGACATGTATCCCGCTTGATGTCCGGTCATCAAGTGGGGTGTGTACTCCACTTTATGTCTGGTCATCAAGCGGGGTGTGTCCGCTTGATGTCCGGTCATCAAGCGGGGTGTGTACCCCACTCAATGGCCGCCCATTGAGTGGGATGATGTTGATGGCCGGCCATCAAGCTCACTGGAGTGCACAACTGAGGCTGGCAATGGCGGGTACCTGTTTGGTACCCGGGTAACCGGTGATTTTAAAGCCCAAATTGCATATCCAGAACTGTACACGGCACCTGCGGACGGGTAAGGGCAGTGATGGGTTCCGGGTACCCACTGGCCATCTCTATTCAAGGCCACTGATGAGGGCAAAATGGTATACTGTCTCAGATTGTTTCATCATTGAAACCTGTCTCCCTCTCTGCCCTTCTCTTGATCAGTCATTTTTGTATTTATATGCCACATACCCCCCATATGATGATTTGGAGGTGAGATTTCCCTGCAGCGGTAAAGCCGCCCAAAGTGAGCCTCCAGACAGGTGTCCAGATTGTAAGTTTTAATCACAGAATTTGTGTCTGTGAGATTATTAGCTATTCAAAGGAAGCTGAATTATCCACTGACCAATGGTTGCTGCAATTCATCATAGGTCATTTTTTTTTGCGCAACTGTCTACCTTGTTGCAAGTAAATTGTAAGTCTGATCTGATTTTTCTTTAACTTACTATAAGAAATTCATTTGTTTCCTCTTATCCTCTGAGGAACCAGTGTGAATACCTTTGGTCATTCAAGCTTTAAGGATACCTACTCATGAAACTTGATGAAAATGCAATTTTACCATGATTAGGCACACATATACCCCTGGCAGCTTCTACACTGCCTTCCTCTGCTCCCCCACTTCTCCACCTGACTCAACCACCAACTTGTCCTTGGAAATTGCACTGTCCCTGACCGCTTCTTCTCTCACTCCAACTCTAGCGCTTGCCCTGCTTCCCACCCCAACCCCAAACTAATATACAAGCACACAAGGGTGAGAATGATTTATGGTGAAATAACCAGAGCAGGCAATGGTACCATGAATATTATAGCAGTGGGGCTTGGGTGCAGTTCAGATGTGAAGGGTTTAATATCATGTTGAAGCTCAAGTAAATTGATGACTCCCCAAATTTTATTTTCAAAATTAAAACTGTGGGTGTACTGCATAAGAAAAGAGGTGTAAAAATTTGTGAAAATTGCTATTGCATGGATGTGTGCAGGACTCAATCTGGGGAAGGGATTAAAGGTGATGGTTATCACAAAAAGTGGCTCATATCACAGGATTTATGGGAGAACAAAATCTACATTGGCTTGATGGTTATTAAATACCAGTTCATATACCTGCTTGGAACTACTTTTTTTGGAACCTAATGTTGATATGATTTTAACTCTATGGGAAAATTACTCTGATAATAGCACTCATACAAACAAAATCAATTGGTGGGAGGGAGACCTGCAAAGAATTATTCTGGGCTAAGGGATGATATGGTGACTGCAGCGGCAAAGCCGCCTTGGCCTCTAGTTTTCTTTAAGAATGTGCCCAAACCCGATGGGTTTTGGGTTGGCCCAACCCATTTGCACCCCATAAGGCAAGGACCGTGTGCATTCATACTAATTCTGGTTGTCAAGTTTGAAATCTGAAGTGGGGAGAATACAACAATAAAAAAATACTGAAAAATCAAGCAGATGGTACCCTGTCAGAAAAAAAAAAAAAAAAAACTGATGAGTGGAATGGAAACCAGGAGAGAAATAATGGCATGTATTTCATGTCCAGCCCACACAAGCTTTGTGCTTTTGCACCTAAGCCTCTCTGATGAGACCGCCCAGACCCGCTCACCACAAGGGGCTTAATTAAGCTCGTCAAATGATCCTTCCAACATAAACAAACTTTGCAGGGAGTTGTTTTGCCAATTTTTTGGGAGTCATTTTTCCAAGCCTCTTTCTTGAGAAATTAAGTGTTCTCACCAACTTCTCACAAAAAACAAAGTCCAAATTTAATATTTATGCGAGTGAGTAGGACAAAGAAGATAAGATATATGTACACCACTAGATATTATGAGATACTGTTATTCAAACAAACATACAATGAAAACAACTGGTAACGAGGTTGGGAAAATGAGAAGTGTGAGGGTGGTTAGATTGGAAATGGAGATGTATGTAAGTACTTGATGAAAAGAAAAAGGAGATTGTTCTTAATTACATGACGAAAAAAAGTAGTTTCTTTGCTCAAAAGTAAGACAGAAGGTAACATCTTACTAATAAAAAGGAAAGAACGATTAAAAGAATAGATAAGTAGGTACATGTACATGTATAATCAAGGTTTAGAGGAAGAAGAGAGAGGATGATGATGATTGAGATGATGATGATGGTGGTGGTGGTGGTGGTGATGCAGATTACGGCCGCGGTGGAGGGGAACAGCGTACGGATGGGGATGATGTTGATTAGAGGGGTTTGGAAGTTGATGAGGGGGAAGTCTACGCCGATGGCGATGGATGAGTTTGAGGTCGTCGAGGATATCGTGTTGAGAGAGCTGCCAGATGGAGTGGTTCTGGACCCGTTGGCGGCGGATACCGTCGATCAAGTCGAGGCTTTCCTTGGCCATCAGGCCGTCTTCCTCCTGGCCCGGCTTGCGATCATCGCCAAGCAGTTGACCTCCGCCAGTCTTCTGGTCGAGTGACGGGGCGAGTCCTCGTGAGGAGGAACACGAGCTCTTCTCCTTCCGCTTGTCCGCAGTTTCCGCTTCCCCGCTGCGTTGGGCCACCTTCTTGGTGGAAGCCTCGGGTGGATGGCTACTGCTGCCATTGCCCGGCCCTTCTTTTCGGTCCTCATTTGCTACCAGAGATGATGCCTTGGCCATCGGCCCGCCCGTCGACCTCATGCACGTAACCGTCGACGCTGCGCCCATGGGGACCTCTTTCAAATCAGGCCGATTCAAACTAAATATTGGCTTCAAATACGAAGCAGGTGGTGTCGGTGTCAAATGAAAAATCGCTTGTAAATCTACAAAAACCAACAAGATTTTAGTTAATTTCGATTGGAAATGTTGATTGATGTGCATGTATCAACCGAAAAAGAGTAAAAGGCTTAGTTGAGATAAGAAGAGAAAGATGACTAAACTGGTCGTATCATTTGAGATAAGGAATTCAAACGGAGCACGATTCAATCGGATCTGACAATCGACAATCATTTCGGTTTGGATTCTAATTTTGCTATCCTTTTAATTCTCAATTTTTTTTTTTTTTCACAATCAACCAATCATCAATCAAACAGACAAAGCCCCAAATGTCAATCCATCAATCCACTGAATATTAAATACACTCATCCCGCCCGCTGTTTTTGTTACTTTTGATTTCTTTTTTTTTTTTTTACAGAAATGTTAGTGGGGTTTCCTTTCGATGAACATAGCTCTACTGTTGTGTTGATAAAAGAAAGCAAACGAATTTATATCTATACTGACAGTCCAAGTATCCCAAATCCTCTGTTGGCGCTCATAATTCAGCCGATCGAGATATGTGTTCAGTTGTTCAAACTTCTTTCTGGCTTGAGATAGCCGTAACTCTTTTCCAATCTCAACATTTTCTTCCAAGGAGATCAAGATCGGGTGTTGGCTGGACTTGATTAGCTCCTCTTCCTCCTGTAAATTTTCTAATAATCTGTGTTGTACAACCACAGAGAATATAAGTAAGGTATATATCTTTTGGAACAAAAGGGGACGTACTTGAGTCTAGTTTGTTCGAGCTCTTTCTTCTGGCTGTCGGTTAGTCTTCTGGATCGATTGAGTTTTGGATTGCCGCGCTGGTTTCGGAGCAAGCCGAAGGAGGAAGAATGGGTGCGCTTGATGATAGTTTTCCTGAGCGAGGGTTTCTGTTTGGCTTTCATTGAGCGATTGGGGGTTGAGGGGACGGAGCGCGAGGACTGTGGGGAGGAGAGGGTGACGGACAGATGGTGGTGAGGGTCTGGAGCGGGTTGCTGGAGCTGGGGTGTTCTTGCTGGGGATGGAAGGGGAGAGGTTTGGGGATGGAAGATGTTGATTGAGGAAGATGTTGAGCGAGAGGAGTGGTGGTCGTGGGTGTCGCTGAGATCGCTGAGGCTGCTGTCGGATCGCTTGGGGGTCAGGCTGGGGCGTTGGGAGTCCGAGATGGTGTTCTGTGGTTTCCGGGCTGCTCTTGCTGAGCGGGGGGTGCTTGTTGCCAGTCCTCCGCCGAGTGCGTCGATGAGGCCCTTTGTCTCTCTGGTGCTCTTGGCTAGTCTTGGGCTGGCCATGATATCCATAGTATATCTTACATGTGCAGGCGGTGGGTGACTGTCGGTGTTGTGTTGGTGGTGGTGGACTGGAAAGAAACGAAATGAAAGGGGAGCTTGAGAGGAAAACAGAGGAGTGCTGTGAAACCAATCGATCTTCCTCGACTCCTCCGCTTTGGGAAGCTCTCGATAATTCGTCCTGGAAAACTCAATTGCAACTGCCAGCCTGGGAATCGCCGGTCGGTTGCATGACCACACCCTGACGACGTCATCAGCCGATCAGCACTCGATCAAACCTTCCCACCTATCGGGCTTTTTTCGGCAGATTTGTACAGTCGGAGCTCTGGAACCCGCTCCGGCCGGCGTCTCCGGCGTGGATATACCCCCGGGGACCCCTTTTTACCCCGATATCTTCAGGCCTCCGCGTTTGGCAAGGTTTGGCATGAGCTCAACAAAGCCCCTTGAGAGCGGCGGGGGGCGGCCCCACTTTTTACTTCATTACAACTAAAGTATTGCCTATTGAGCTCCCGCCTCTGGCTTGGAGAAGTGCTCTTGAGCATGCTTCTCCAGCTGCCCATATTTTCAATCATACAGGAAAAGTGAACATGTAGAGTAAGAGAGAGAGATTCACCTCGAAATCCACATAGCTTTTATAGAAATATATATGAAAGTGATGAGATAGGACAGAATCAATGTTGCCTGAGATTCGCGCTGGTCATGAAATTTACTGAGGTCTACAGTTATTTGGGGAGGTATTTTTGGCGTCGAGTTTTATTTCGGAGGAGTGGGCTACAACAGACTGACGAAAGAGGAGGCGAGGATCCTTCGTGGTAGCGGGGGCCTGATGTGGAGTAGAGTTTACTTGGCAAGAGATTCTAGGGCGCCGAGACAGCTTTCGAGGTCGCCTATACCAGGTCCCGAACGAGATCGGGGAGGTGTTTGATGTGGTTGGCATGTTCGTGGTCTGCAGGATCGATTGGACATCCCGCTGCATTATCCGGACGAAGCGCCCGGAGATCTCTTTGGTCAGGGTGGAGTGGCTTTCGGGTTAGTGATCCCAATTACCATTTGATTGAGATGGAAAATGGAAAGCTGGTGTATTTATGGCCAGCTATTTTCAGCGTCGCTTTCACAGGCGAACTTAACACAAGTCCCTCGCTGCTGCGGGCGTCTGGTCTTGCGAAGCAAGCCTCCGATAGCCCTCGGCAGGAGGGACTTCCGCGCTGTCACCCCCTTTCGCAGAGCCTAGAAACTCCATTTGGGTGGGTGGTTTTTTCAAACCATCACAGTTCGCAGAGCCTTGCTTCTTTCCTGTCATCTGATACAATCTTATTTAGTTATTTTACACAACTCCTTCAAATAGAAATAAATTAAGTTGACCAAACCTTGGAATTTACTGAAGTCAAGTAACAGAAGAGATCCGTGCTCAATGAGATATACATGTTTTTTTTTTTGACTTACAGTCAAGCCTCTGAGCCCTTGATTGCCGCACAGACCCGCCATCAAGACCGTATAACCCTCTGGATGACCAGTAAAGACCGGTCATCAAGAGAGATATATACTGTTGTGCTGGTAGCTCGCAGGAATAGATGATTTCTATTACATAGTAGAGAGATCATATATGTACTACCTACAATATGTCTGTGACAGTTGTTGCAGTCAAGAACTACATATATGTCACAACATATACAACACCTTGGATGACCAGTTCTGTACTGGTCATTGAAGGGATATGTACAACCTCTCAATGACTGGTCTGTGCCGGTCATCGAGGGGACTCAACACTCTCAATGGCCAGTACAGACTGATGAATTTGTGAATGCTTACTTGTAAGACCACACAAACCCCTATAAGCCTACATCTAGATCACGGGTTCAATCCCTACACTGATCATCTTTCCCGGGTCTCATTCCCACTCTCTCTTGGGGTCAATCCCCACTTCTCATCATGTAGCAAGGGGGGTTGTTGAGTTGTCTGTTAGTCTGCTACCATGATGTGTCACCACAATAAGGAGGGCAGTCGGATTGACCCATGAGCACTACCAACCAACCACCCAGCTGGCAGCCACAAGAGTCTGTAGCCTAGTTGGTATAGGCAGCACTCTAGTATGTGTCTCAGCATAGCTGAGCTTGTGATTTTGACTCTCATCAGACAAATCTTCATTTTACAGTCTCTACAGACCCAACTGTCATGCTGACAGTGTTGGCTTGACATTTGGTTTGCATGAGTCAAGCCAACGTAGGTCTGAACCCTTCTGCAAGGAGCTCACAGTCAAGCCGGACTGATCACCGTCATTGGTGATCTTGCCGGGTCTGACGCAGGCTCAACCAGCCCATGATGTTGGCTTGCTGCTGCTGGCAAGTGTTGAAATTCCAGTGTCCCAGTCTCTCTTCCCTCATCTGTCCCTTCCCTGTCATTAATTTTCTCTCCCTGTCACTCTCTCATTCCCTCCAGATGCATATTCATTGTTCACCTTCTGTCCCACAAATCAGCCCCATTGTTGTGATAGCTTAAAGTCCCTCAGCTTAGATACACCACGGATGCACTTTTAAGATTTCAGTTTGAAGAAACTTTGAATGGGCATTAATCCATCTTTTTAAACAAGCATTTGAAAAAAACTCAGGTATTATTTGGACAATATGCAAGATTTTTGATTTTGACCCAGTTGGCAACGTCCCAACTAAATTGATTTCCCTTGGAAGTTCATTCAAAGCACCTTCAAACAACCTTTGGAGTTTTGCGTCCGTGGTGTAGAAATCAAAACATCTGCTTCTGCACGCATTTCCCTGAGGTCTCTACAGGATACAACCTCTTGCAGCGTGTGTGCTTTTCCACCACGCAAGTTTTTGCCCTCCTAGAGGGCTCCCTTGGCCCCCTTATGTTGTCTGACTCAGAGTATCTCTGAGCTTGTTGTTCCTCAGGCCCCTCTGTCCTTGCTCTGCGCCTCGACCTCAGTTCTCAGCTTCAACACGATTAACAGTCTTTGTCGCTACACTCGGTCTACCGCTCTATTTTTTTTCTGTCACCTTGTCTCTTCCTCAACCAGATCAAATCAATCATATCCACTGACTCGATCATACTCGAATCCTTCTCTTCTCATCTCTTCTTGGTTGTCAATCTTTGATCAAACTCTTCTTCAAGTCCTCAAGATGTCAGCAAAGAATGTTCCGCTATATCTGGACAAACACAACTACGACTCCTAGTCGTTCTTCATGACCTTGAAAATTGACAAGATTGGAGCTCTTGGAATCGTTCAGGGAGCCGTCAAGACTTTGGACAAGGAGATCTATCAAGAGCTCAATCGGCGAGCATATCACGAGATCATTGAACACCTTGACAGTGCAAATCTGGCGTACATTCAACACACGTTAACGGATCAGAACGCTTTCAGCGGCTACGCAGTGTGGACCATCCTCAAGCAAAAATACTGTGGAGACGATCACGTTGCCAAGGATTGTGCCCTCAATCAATTCCTCGACATCAAATACGAGAACCCACCTTCCGTATTCATAGCAGAAGTACGGGCCGCAAATCATTGACTAGTCTCTTCAAAAGTCGGTCTTGACAATTGTTGAGTTACATGCAATTTGCACACAACTCCCGGCTACTCATTATGAATACGCAGCCATTACTTCAATTCTCACTCGCATCTTGAATATACCAAACCTTGACCTAACCCTATCAAGATTCCCCCGCCAACAAAACTCAAATCCTCCCGCCCCAAGCTTGCTAGTCTTTTCTTCACGCGTTTACAATCATCAACCCGTGAAGAAGAGACTAGTAAGCACAAAACTTCATCAACAATTCCCCTGAAACAAAAACAACCCGCCAACAACAACTGACCCCATTCTTTATCATTTTCTTTTCCTTCTCCCCTTTTCATCATCCTCAGAATCAAAATCCTCTTGTGCGCGTCCTTCACCCAAATCCCAAATCATAATCAAAACTATAAAACTGCGCTTACCACCGCAGGTATGCATCATTGTTCCAATACTTTTTCATCTCTGTTCATATATATTATCCGTTTTCCTAAAACATTTGTTCACCCTTTCTTTCCTTTCTTTTTGTCTTGTTCTTTATTAGGTGTGTTTGTTGGAGAATCTGTGTCGTCGAGTTGTCAGAGTCAGAGTCATTTACCCGGTCCGCTTATCATTCCATAAGGTTAGCTTGAAATAAAATCATACACGCGTCTACAATCATCAACCCGTGAAGAAGAGACTAAATCAAAATCCTCTTGTGCACGTCCTTCACCCAAATCCCAAATCAAAATCAAAACTATAAAACTGTGCTTACCACCACAGGTGTGTTTGTTGGAGAATCCGTGTCGTCAAGTTGTCAGAGTCAGAGTCATTTACCTGGTCCACTTATTATTCCATAAGGTGTGTTTGTTGGAGAATCCGTGTTGTCGAGTTGTCAGAGTCAGAGTCATTTACCTGGTCCACTTATTATTCCATAAGGTGTGTTTGTTGGAGAATCCGTGTTGTCGAGTTGTCAGAGTCAGAGTCATTTACCCGGTCCGCTTATTATTCCATAAGGTGCATCCCTATTTGAGTTTCCTGGTCTGTTTATATCTAAAATTTACAACAATCAAAGCAAGACGGCAATCATTCTTTGCAAGTTGCCATCCGCTGAATATAAATCCTTTCACAACGTTTTCAATGTTGGTTTCCCAAACAACACTGTAGCAGCACTCTTAATGCGCCTGGAAAAACATGTGGCTCAGAATAGACTCAACCGTGTATCTTCCAATCCCTCTCAGATGGCTCTTCTGACCACCAATGATAAATTCTACATGTGCCCCCACTGCAAGAAAGGATTCACCATCTGTTCACACTGCAACAAAGCCGGTCACCGCGAATTGATCTGCTTTGAGAAACATCCCGATCAACGCCCTTCAAAGTCATCAACATCAAAATCTGGATCAAAGTCATCTCCAATTGCGCAAGCTCACCTGGCATTCACTCACGCTGGTCGGTTATCAAACTCAACCAGCAAATTCACTGAAGAAGAAATCAAAAGAGAACAAAACTTCCAGCCAATGCTGGCTAACCCCAAGTTCAAGAAGTTAAACATTGGCCGTGGTCTCTGATTCTGAATTTGTGTTTCATCAGTTGGGGGGGGGGGGGGTGTTGAAATTCCAGTGTCCCAGTCTCTCTTCCCTCATCTGTCCCTTCCCTGTCACTCATTTTCTCTCCCTGTCACTCTCTCATTCCCTCCAGATGCATATTCATTGTTCACCTTCTGTCCCACAAATCAGCCCCATTGTTGTGATAGCTTAAAGTCCCTCAGCTTAGATAGAAATTAAGACATCTGCTTCTGCGCGCATTTACCTGAAGTCTCTACAGGATACAACCTCTTGTAGCGTGTGCACTCTTCCGCCATGCAAGCTAGCAGCTTTTTGCCCTCCTAGAGGGCTCCCTTGGCCCACTCATGTTGTCTCACTTAGAGATGGCCATTTTGCACCCGCTGGCGGGTACCCGCCACCTTTCAGGATGCAACTGTGTGCCCTGGCAGGTACCCAGGGCTGCTGTGGAGTGAATTCCTTGAATTTTTACTAGGATTGAACATCCCACACCGCCATGGGTACCTGCAAGTGCACGCAGTTGCCTTCTGAAAGGTGGCGGGTACCTGCCAGCGGGTGCAAAATGGCCATCTCTAGTCTCACTCAGAGTATCTCTGAGCTTGTTGTTCCTCAGGCCCCTCTGTCCTTGCTCTGCGCCTCAACCTCAGTTCTCAGCTTCAACAGAAAGCCTCCATTGGCTGGTTTGCCATGTCAGACGCTCTTCTGCCACTCAGTCAGGCCAACGGGGCCATCAGGTTGGCCCAACCCAGCCGTACCATTGGCCTGCTCAGCAGGGCCAAAAGGGGTTGGCTGGGTCAAGCCATTACAGTACATTTACCCCGCTGTCATGCCAGCGCAATGCACCTTTGATGCTGGCTTGACAGCTGGGTTGGATGGGTCAGACCAACGTCAATCTGACCCATCCCCAGCATTGACCTGCCTCCGCAGTCAAATTTGCGGCAGGCAGTTCAAACCTGACACTCCCTTGACCCGCAGGCACGCCAACACAACTCAAAGTTGAGAATCAAGCCGTGGTGCAGCTAAGTCCCTCCTGGGCGCGAAGCGCCCGCCTCAAGGAGCGGAGGTGGGCCCTTCGCGCCCAAGAGGGACTTACATACACCACGGGTGCACTAAATGTTTTCAAGTAGGGTCTGAAAATAATCTGCTGGTTTTTGCAAATATTATGAGGAACATTGGGAAAAACATTTTCAAAACCCCTTTGTTATGGAGGCGCTGGACCAACAAAAACGGCCAAATTTGTGGTTTTTTTGTGAAATGCTGGTGAATCTACAAAAAAATGGACAAATGAACCAACAAAGCGGTGTTATGCTTTCAGAGCAACACTCCAGTCATTTTGGTGTTGGTCTGATGGCGCATCTGGCCCAACAAAACAGCCACCATGGCTCTGAGCCAACTTTCCTAGCCAAAAACAGTTCATGAGCCAACATTCATAGACAAAAATGGCTCTGAACCAGAAATTCTGGTCAGTTATGTTTCATGTTTTGACTGATAGCCATCTTTCCTTGCTTCTGCTTCCCGTATCCGCCAAACATGTGGGATCAGTATCAATCAGTATTGTATTTGTATAATGCATGTGTAGCAATACTCAAACACGTGTCAGTGTCAGGATTGGTTATACATCCTGTAATAGTACAAGTACCTCACCAGACAGGAGAGCAGCCTGGTTCCTATATATACCTCTTCTGTTTTAACCCGCTCCAATTCCCCCATCATTCTTGCAAACTTCTTTATCACTCAACAGGGGGTTGGTAAGGTGCCCTGAAGAGTTGGTCAAGCTGTTTACATGCTGCCTTTTGTGCTCTCTCTATCATGCTCCTTTCTGACTTGATTGGAGGTTTGTTAGGTGCCCAGGAGAGTCAGAGCAGCATTTTAGACCATATAACTTTGGAAATTGAGACAGACGGAGTTCACCAAGGAGAATGATTCTGCATGAAATACCATACCAGCCTGTGGCAAGATTTTTCTTTTGCCCACTGGCTTGCCAAGGCCTCCTGGCAAGCTGGTTATAAATTGCCTTGGATTTCCAAGGGCTGCCAATGAGCTGGCCCAAGATCCCCTGTTTTCAAGTCCATTCAACAAGCCATTAGCATCTGCAAGGGCTTCCAGCGAGCTGGAAGAATCACAGGACATCCTCAGAAACAGCGGTGGGCAGATATGTTATCAATTTGTATAACTCTGTCCGTAATGTAACCTTTACAGTTACTTTACCGCCCAGTAATTACCAATAACTGCTGGCTGAGTTACCTTATCCAATTTGCATGATTGAACGCGGTTTAAGTTACAATAACAGATATTGTAATGTTTGTATTACTCCTCTATCCAGAGTCTAACAAGTGTCAATTAGACAAGCTGGTAACACTGCGGGAATCTCGCTGTTGCTGCGGCCCACAGCAACATCATGACACTGCATATCAGAATATGCAGTGTCAGCTGCAGCGCTCAACCCTCTTGATGACCAGTTGATCCCAGTCATCAAGAGGGCTGTGTCCTCTTGATGACCAGTTGATCCCGGTCATCAAGAGGGCTGTTTCCCCTTGATGACCAGTCAATTCCAGTCATTGAGAGGGCTGTGTCCTCTTGATGACCGGGTTCCTGGTCATTGAGAGGTTTGAGTCCTCTCAATAACTGGTCAATCCCGGTCATTGAGAGGGTGGAGTGCTCTCAATGACTGGTCAATCCCAGTCATCAAGAGGGTTGAGTCTTCTCAATGACCGGTTGATCCCGGTTATTGAGAGGGCAGTGTCCTCTCAATGACCAGTTGGTTCCGGTCATTGAGACGGTTCATTCCTCTTTCTGACTGGTCTTAACTGTCATCAAGGGACTTGGATGTGTATGTACTCTCCTCAATGGCCGGCGCAGACCGGCCATCAAGGGGAGTGCTATTGCTTGATGGCTGGCCTCCGCTGGCCCTGTACAAGGGTACATACAGGCGTGTCCAGGTGTTCACTCCAACACTCCAAACCAGCATTGAGTGCAGAGATGTGCACTCCAAAAAAGACCTGGTTTTGGAGTGAACCACATCCCACTCCAAAAACATTGGATTGGTTGGAGGTTCACACCTTTTTTGGTGTGCGCGTAGTAAATCATTGGCGTGCCTAAAGCCCAACCCATATTATATTGGTCGCCTCTGGTTGACCTTATTGTGGGGGGTTTCAACCAATACAGCCCCCGTTGCAGTGAAGTAGGGTTCTCAGAGCTCAAAAAAGTTAAATCCCTTCTATTTCTTCCACATTGATTAGAGATCGTCATGCTTTACTTGTTGGAGGACCAGCCACACTTCAGCAAAATCCCTCCACACAACCAGCCACCAGCCATGCAGGTAGATGGTCCAGTACAGATTCATCTTGTCTTTAATTCACCAACCTATTTACCATCAGCATCAGAGCCATCCCCAGCAAGGAGATTATGTCATCAAACTGTTTTTGTATCTGAAGTGACAGGTGGTAAAGTGTACAGATACCCAGGCTTCTGTATATTTTAAACAGCATGAGTGTGCTAGATTTTTGATTGTAAGTTTCAGCAAAGCACAGTAACAGGATCTGGTTGGATAAACAGTCTAATTATTTCAATTACTCTCTGATACATTTATCCTTCAATCTCTAAAAGAATTTCAACTTCAATTAAGCATTCAACTCATTTCCTAAATGCAAACCCAATTTGCTCTTATTGGGCTTTTCAGTCTCACAATGGCTTGGTTTACAGAGGGCATCATCAAAATAGAGGAATATAATGCTAAGGAATCACATGGTGTGAATTTTTTTTAATAAAATATAGAGAACTAACCAAATGGATGATCATCTGATTTTTCTGGCAAATTTTTATACTTTTTATATGGTTGCCCAAAAACAAAACTGTTGGTAGGAATGGTTGCAAGTTCTTCCTTGCCATATCAAGAAGCAACCAGAAAAATGGAACAAAAACCAAGAAAAAGACAGACTTACTCAATGAAAGATCTTATTTTTTTCCCTGAATCACAAAAAATGGCTCACTTAAAAAATGGTTTGAAGAGGTTGATCTATAAATCACATTCACTAAAGCATTCTCATCAAGGGATTAAGGGTCAGCAATCAATTCAATGATCCAAGCTTTTTTGATTTATATGATGTCTTTTGGCTGATTTACAGACTTTTTTAATCAGCTTCACTGCTCTTAATAGGTTGGAGCAAAAAATATGGTTAGTTTGGGGTTTGAGAATTCCTGATATTTTATCAATGTCACCTGACTGAAATTTTCATTTTCAGATCAATTACTCTTGCTTGAGAAGGATGCAGGAAAAGTTTTAGACATTGAACTAATCAATAAGTATCCTTGTGATAGACACAAACTTGGAGAGCAGAGTACCAATCAAAAGATAAAAGATGGTGTCATAAAAGATCTCTTCAAAAAATCAAAAGATAAGATATCAATCTTAAAGGATGTAAGACTTCTACAGCTAGGGGGTTTCTACAATCTTTCCATTCAGCAAAAGACTATTGCATTACTAAGTTCAATCAACAATGAAGATGAAAAGGCTCCAGATTGGATAACAGGATGTCCTGAAGACTTGATTGACATGATTATAAAGAAAACTTGGGATACACTCAGCTGTTCAATTTTGGACGAAATAAATATGATATTGGTGCATTATGAATCTGATTTCCAGTATCTGAAATTCAGTGACTATAACAAAGATGTTATTCCAGGAGAAAAATATTTGTTTCAATCTATGGACTTCCTTCACCAGGAAGGTTTGTGAAGATACACGCCTAAGTGAACGACCTCAGTCTCATAAATTGAGAAAGAGGTTGGGAGCCCAATCAGCTGCGGAGATAGGTGAGCAAAGCAAACCCTGAACCGCAGTCCAAAACCGCCGCAGCGGGGCAGAAAAGACTGATCACATCTCTTGGATGCGAACAGGTGCCACGCACGCGAGCAGGAAGATTAAGGTTGCGGAAAATCTCAGCAACAAGTCTCTCGCAGATCGAATAACCACAGCAAGCGCCAAAGGTAAGCAGCTGGGTCGGAATCTGTCGAATTGATCAGAATGAAAGCTAATGCTGCATTCGAACCTACCAGACGTTGTTAACCAAAAGGATAACTCGGACGGAGCCGATTCCAAGCAAATCGCTGGTAACCAAATCGGTAAGCACTCAGTGCTAGACAGAAGCTTATGGCAGAAAAAAAAGGCGAAAAGACTTACGAGCTGTCTGTTAAAGCAGATAATGTTGCCGTACTGTTACGCCGTTTCCGAAAGTGAACTGGAGAAAGAGAGCAGAACGCTCTACTCAAGTAAGAACCTAAAAGGTTTCAAGAGGAAGAAAGCCGAGAATACTGACGGATATAATCTGGTGTCCTCAGATCTATCGAGTAACTCGAATTCTCTACCGAGAAGGAAAAAGACCGCCTCGGGTTCCCACTTCCTCATCTCAACTCTTCACTTAAGTAGAAAGCGGCTTGTCGCTTGCTCTTAGGTAAAACACATCTTCCAGTTCTTTCCAGTTTTAAATTAGAGATTGTAGTTAGATTAAAAATAGATATCTAACGGCAATCATAAATCTTAGTTTCCTGAATTCTTTCAAGGTTTTCTCCTTGAAGAAAGTTTGCTCAAATAATTTTGCAATAAGGAAATATTAAACAGAGCAATTATATATGCACAAAATTCCTATATGAATACAATTAGTTTCAAAGATCCAGAATCTCTTGTTTATACACTAGAATCAGTCACAAAGCACTGGCAATGGAAATTAATGCATGGAATATTCAAAGGTGAAGTAATACTGCCATTTCTTTCTGTTAAATTTAGGATAGAAGAACTGAAGTTTGTATTTCTAATGCTGTGATTAACACAGCTATTGGTAGAACAGAGGAAGTAAATCTTACACTTCATTATTTATCATACAAAATTCTCAAATTTGGAAATAGATATAAAATTTCCAAGAAAATAACTCAATTGAGAAAAATACTGAGTTCAATCCCAGAATATGTTGCTAATATACAAGCCATGATTTTTAATCAATCCAAGCTTTTTGATGGTCAAAATATCCTTCAAGTTGATAGCTTTGAATATATTGATGCAATAAGAAAGGTCAAGTTTACAGTTGGAAGGTTGATTGCACTGATGTATTATGCCATGTTTCTTTATGATCATGCGCAAGATCCATCTGCAGCTATTGATTCATATGATGGTTACCTTTGCATTTCTATATGCCAATTATTGAATTTCATCCAAAATTACTATCAAGGGATTGTAGAAGAACAAGAAAAAATGCTAATCATCAAGGGATTTGATAAATACACAGCTAGAAAGAATTTAATCTTGTGTTATTCAGAAACATTCCAAATTTATAAATTGCTTCAAAGTATCCATTTGTTCCAAGTCCAAAATTCACATACCTACACTGACAGAAAAGATATACAAGCTTATATTAGGAAAACTACAGAAGAATATACCAAAGATTTGGACACAAAAATTCCTGAATTCAAAAGACAGTTTTCCAAAGTTTCTCATTATGATGGCAACTGGCTGAAAAACTTCAAACCAATTACTGCATTCATGCGGGAAGAAGTGGAAACAGGCCAGGTGGATGAAGAAATCCAAAAATCATCTTTCTATCTTGATTTTGCAAACAAGGCCAGCTTACATTCATCTAACAAGAATAGTCTTCCTTAACAACAGACTTGAGACTTTATCAACTTTTTTTAAATTTTTCAACTCCACTCATAAGATGTAAAAGTATCCACAAAAACTGCTTGGTTATGGTAAGTGCAAAACGTTACCCAGCTTGAAGTCCATTTTTCACTTTTTTTTTTCTCAATTCAGCGCTGTGACAAATGATTCCCAATAGGGTTAGAGAAATCCACTATGGTTTTTTAAATTTCAAACTCCTGTATAGCCTCATTAGCCAATACATATCTGTGCAAGGGCAAAACCAAATTTCACTACATCTTCTATATATGCCCCATATACACACACTTCATTGTGACTTCCTCTCTTGACTAAACCATCTTTGTTAGTTGCTTTTATGGTCAATCCAACACACCCGTCTCTTGTTATCTTCAATTGGATCAGTCTCTCAATGCTTCCTATATCTTTAGGTCAGGTTATTCATCTCTGTCTGAGTCTCATTCTAAAATGATTAGTCACTTGTCTGCTTTGTTTCTCGAGTAAAAAACGGATTGCGTTTTCACATTCTGGGCGTGTTACCAATTCTTACTGGTTTCTTAGCAAGCCCACTTGAAAAACTGACTACATAGAGTCCAAGGTTGCCAAGAAGTTGTAAAAGAGAGGGATGGTTATAGATCCTACTTGTTGGAGTCCTTTGTATAGAACATAGTTTGAGATGGATAACATTACAACTACGTATATGCACACCGCATATGAGTGCACACAAGCCCTTTGTTCTACTTAGGTACGCACATACTAAGTTTCTTCCAGCGTGTGCGGGTGAGTGTGATGGTTATTGATGATAAAGAGAGAAGAGAAAGAAGGATAGGGAGAAGTCAGTTAAAAACACAAAACCTCAAACAAACAAATAAACAAACAAAAAGAGAGAAGAGTACATATCTGAGATTGAGAAACGTGTGGATATGATCGGTACAAATTAATCGACGACAGTAGCAGTACTGGTAGTAGTAGTATAAGACAGAAGAACGGGAAAAGCGGGAGGTGGGGGGCAAAAATACAACATGATCGAGGACCTCCAGTTTCGAAAGGGAGCGCGAGACTAAGTGCGTATGATTCTCCAGGCGGCACTAGTGGTGATCCTGCGAGCCTGAGCGAAAGAGATAGGGTCTTGTTTGACATCGACAGCTTGAGAAGGGGCAGAAGTTTCGGTGGTAGGAGGTCGGGAAGGGCTCTGTTTGGCGAGGAGTTGGTCGACGGGTTGACTGGACTGAAGATGGGTAGGGTGGTCGCCTTGTAGGTCATCCTCGTCTTGCTCAGAATCGCTCGACAGTCCGCCGGCGGCCCAAGTAGACGAATTGCGGTCCTTGAGCGGGGAGCTATGGAACGGCTTCGAGGGAGGCGAGGTCGACGAACGGCTGTAATCTGAGAACGTCTTCGGCGTGTTCGTCGCGAATACCTTGAAGTCGGAGATCACTTGTCGGGATGGCGAGGAGGTCGACGTCCGTCTTCGTGTAGAGCCCGTCCCTGTTTTCTTCCTCGACGGTAGCGGAAGTGGATATATTCTGGCTGAAGATGATGCGGATGTAGAGGCTGCTGAGTATCGTGATTGAAGATATTTTTCCGTAAATCGAGAGCCAATGATCTAGAGTGATGTCGTTTGAAGCGTGGTCAGTAAATGTACAACACTTGGGAGAGAAGAATTTAGTTACTCTTTTGAGGTTTGGCCTTGCTGCTTGGATGTCAAACGCGTTCAACCAGACTTCGACGTTATGACGAGCTTCGGGAGAATCGCGCTTCGATGAATGAAAGAGGTAAATGGGAGATCTAGTCAGATAGATAACATTGATGACTTACATAAATGTCTTCGACGATTAACTGCTTCGTACTTTCGTTCCGAAGCAGGAGTTTTTCGTGTAGTTCTTTAGCGATATCATCCACGCTCTCTTGACCGACGGCGACCCGTTCGGCCACCGCATGACCGACCTCGCGAATCAGCCTCTCCATATCCATCTGTTCGAACGCAGAACCGACGATCACATGCGGCAGCAGGTTGGCCGTCGTCAATGGCAACATGGTGGCGGAAGTGATGCTCGCAATCGCCCGAAAGAAATCATTGGAGTACGAGTATCCTGAGAAGGCTGGCTCGCATGCCACGACAAACTATTGGGGGGCGCGAAGAATCAGTACTCGCGCGGACTCGCTGGGAAAAAGTGCAAGTGAGGAGAGTGTGCAAACCAAGCTGATGCCTGTTTGAGCCATCTTGCGGGCGAGTTGCAGAGGATCGTGGCCCGAGGGGTCGCCCCTACTAAAACCGTCACCGTATTCACCGATCCCCTGTGTTCAAGCCAAGTTCAGTCACTAGAAGAAGCAGAAGAGGTTAATAGACGAAGACGACAAAGAAGAGACTCACGTGAGGGGGGGCATCGGTAATGAGAACAGCCATCTTACTGGCCTGGGGCCGCCAGTCCAATGTTAGGGCCTCGTGCATCGCCGCAGTCACAGCCTCCGGTCCATCGCCACCTGAAGTTGGATTGGCCTAACTTTGTCAGTCCCCGGTTCAAAGGATAGGATGGGGGTGTCAGTCTTCAATCTCTTGATTACCTCCTGATGCCCAAAGTGTTTTTAAATTCTCCTTGACCGCCTTAGGATTCGAGGTGAAGCCGAACTTCAACGTCACATACGACCTGTTGTGTGATTTTGGTAACACCATAAATAAGCTTGAGAGGTTTCCACCCTCTATTTTTTTTTTCTCTTTTGCGACTTTTCAGAAGGTATGATTGGTCGAGCGAACTGACATGTCTTGTGGAGGGTGGTCGCTGCAAAGAAGTGAATAGTTTCAGTCAGTATATTAGTGTGGGTATGTAAAATTTTTTCGTTGAATCTTGGTGAATCACACTGGAAGATAGTGAATGAAAAGGGTAAGTTTGGACTAACCGATAAGCTATCAGACCGATCCGTAGACACTCAGGTGAAGCCAGTCGCTCAGAGTTAATAATCTCGTCGCAGATCAGCTCGATGTTCTGCGTGGCCGCCTGTGAAGCGGAAAGATGCCGAAGTGAATAGATGTTGCGAATGAGATGTGCTGCTCGACTTACTGTGATGTAGCTACCCATGCTGCCTGTGGTCTGAAGAGAATTAATTGGTGTTCAAGTGTCAGCTCAAGTCCGCTTCTTGTCCGTTCGTTGGTTACCAGGATCGATCAGGGGACTGACGTCTAGGATGAAGCACAAGTCGAGCATCTTTTCGCTGAAGTCCATGTTGGCCAGTCTGTCCTCCAGCGTTGGCACGGGGTCGGATTGCATGGCATCGAGTTCTTCCATCATCTTGGATGTGTGTTGCTTGGCTGGTTGCTTCTGGATGTATATGAGAATATGTGAATATGTCCGAGGTGGGCCGGGTGGGTTGAAGGGCAGCGTTGGAGGCTGGCTGTCTGTTGGTGAACTTCCTTGATCGGGGACTGGCACCGGAGTGGCTGAGTCAGCGCACCGGATCTGGAATCCGGGACAGCCTCACGAACTATGGACATACAGAGACCAGTCTTTATGCACTTACACTTACATATCTAGATACAAGTTATGCACATATCCCTGGGCGCTAAGTGAGGCTAGCCGCGCACCTGGGGCGCTGTGAATCCTGGGTCAGCGCGCAAGCAGCAGTGTTAAAATTAGGAGGATTTCTTACCATGGTCAATAGTACCATCTCTTGGAGATGAAGCCGATCAAGGATTAAAGCGTTTCTGGTGTTGTTGTGCCGATTGTTGATTGGCTGGCTGGGTGTAAAGCAAACCAACAAACGTTGCAAGTGTCCGCTGGGACAGGAAAGAAGAGTTGCCGGACCACGAGCACTTTTATGAGCTGGTTAATCATTGCCCTGCCCAGAAAATCTCTGAGGTAGTCGTCCAATGCAACACACTGCCAACATCGCCTCGCCGTTGCCCCGCAGAAATCCAGGGCATCTGGTCCATTCTCCAAATTTCATTTCTACTTTTTCTAGAGAGAATTATGCCTTTAACAAGCCCTGAAGGCTGAGGGTGTGATTAATATTAATCTTGAGACTACATTTGGCTCTGCACAAGGGCAAGGGGCGCAGTAAATAACACATATTGAACTTTTGCCCTTATTAAAGCCTCATGAGAACTAACGGCAAGACGTGGTATTGACAGTAGACAAGATGCAGGCCTCAGAAGAAGAAAAATGACCAGGTTCCAGAGTTTTGGACTCATGAAGGTGCCTTTGCAGAAGGGAAATTACTCCAACTTTTTTCTTTTCAAAAAGGGGGTATATAGGAGGTTACTAAGCGCTGTTCGAGTACCTACCGGGGATGACGAAATTTCAGCTTGTTGAACAGGAAGGCATGAATAAACGCGAACTAAGAAAGGTGACAGGATGGCAAACCAGAATGCTTCGGGATGGGTCAATCAATCTGCCAGCCAAACAACCGCGTTTGCCGGCCCTTTTCTGAAGGCTCTTCCGCCAGTTGAGACTGTGTTTCAGCCCATTCATCCACCTGGTCTTCGCACTCAGAGCTTCCCGAGTCAGGGTACTCATAGCCCTCCAAGAAGTCAGTTTGGCCAACATGTTGCGCCCCCCTCGCGGCAATGCCTGCTTCGATTGGAACTGATTTCATCAGGCCGTAGTGGGTCCTTGAATGCTGGGATTCCAGACCCTCAGATGCTGAACATGTCCCCTTCCTGTTGTGCCACTAATCTAATCTTGCCTTCTGACATCGCGCAGCCTGTCTGGTACTGCTACTGACTGTCTGGACATCAGTTTAAACTATCATAAGATGAAGAGGCTGCGGAATTATGATATTTTGGTGTACAACATTGATCCTACGATTCATCATAAGTAGAAGAGATGTCTGAGGACTGGAACAAGTTACAAGAAGCGGGGAAAAGAGCAAAAGATGAGAGTCCTTTTTTAACATCTCAGGTTATGGAGAGATAGGTCGTCGGAAGTGGTTTGGTTGATGGCGCCGGCTTCGGGCGGGGGGACAAAGAGACCCATCATCGCGCTACGAAGCTGGCGTTCCCAGACGGACTCGATCTCGAAGCCGCCGACCAAGGCCAGGGCATGGTCGGCCAAGACGAGTCTCATCGAATCATGATCGATGTACCCCGGCTGGAGGTTTGCGTCGAGCCTCTTGAGATCAAACATGGACGAATAGTCGTCCCACTGTCCGAGCTCCCCCTCGATGTCCGGCCGGTTCACATCCGCACCCTCCATCGAGCTCGGATCGATCAACCCGCTCAACGATGGCATCGCCACCGTCGCCTTCGTCGCTAGGTCTGAGGCTAGTGCGCGGGCGGTCGCTCGCTTCTGTGCAACTGCCCGTTGTCTCGCCACAAGCTTATCGGCGCTTACGTTCGAGGTCTCCTGAAAAACTCATGCACACATCAATTACTGCGAGCTTGTGGAGGGGGAGTAGCGAAGGCTTACCAAACTGTGGATCGTTGCCCGTTTGATCTCTTCTTCTTCCCGTCGCGCTTCTTCTTCGAGCCTCAATAGCTCGGCCTTACGCTCCTCGCGCTCCTTCCTGACCGCTTCCTCTTGTCGTTTGCTCAGCTCAGCTTGACGGGCTTCGTGGACAGCATTCTGAGCTATCAGCTCCTGATTCTCGATTTGAAATTGCTTGATCTTGGCCTCAGTCTCCGCTACATCTACTCCATTGATCAAATTGAAGGCTATCATTCACCCCCGGATAGGACGAGAAACCCACGAATTGTTAGAAAAGGTAGTGCAGGAGAAGATATAGCAGTGCCTTGGGGACAGATCAAATCCAGTGGCTCAACTGATGTCTTCTACTTCTTCCAGATAGTTATTATAGGCATCCAAGGTCATGAAATCTTCCTGACGTTTATTGAAGCTACATCGCAGGAGGAGGGAAAATGTCAGAGTTGTACAGAAGCTGATCAAATCAGAAGCTGCATCAAGTAGGGACACCTGGGTTAACTAGAAGAGCTATCCGACGCGAGTTTTCTCCAGGGAAAAGAACAGAAAATGGGGATAGGAAAACTGAACTATTTAGAGATCCGTTTACGGATAACCACTTCCTTTTCAACGGCCAAATTTTCGAACGTCTGGAGTGCGAAACTCGCCTTTCTGAGGATTTGTCCACAAATTGGACACGGTTCCGGGCCCAGCGAGAAGATCCGATCGATACACGATTCGCACCTGTGGAAAAACACACGAGACGGCCAGAGCAAGTTTCAGAACAGCACAATGTGTGTCACCGCTCAAAAAAAAAAAAAAACTTACATCTTGTGGTAACATTTTGAGACGAGCAGCCGGAGGTCTGGATTGAGGTACCTGTCAGATTTACACACTGGACAAACATCGGATGGTGGGTTCTGGATCTCGGTGGCGGGTGGCGGGTAGTTCGGCGTTGGCCTCGGCGCGGCTTTCTTGCCGAGCTTGGAGGATTGCGCTCCGGCTGGTTTCCTGGCCGACATCGTTTGGGTGATGGCTGGACTGGCGGCTGAGGTAATAGGTGTAAAGGCTAGGGGTGTGACAGTCGCTGGCCAGGGGCTGTGACATCTCCGAGGGACCAGAACTTCCACTTCGAGAAAAGAGGATATCCAGCAACCACCCCACCCACGACAATGAGCTCAAAACACGCCAGCAAACCAGGCCCATCACCCTCCAAGACAAGGTCAATCCACGACCAAGCCAGCCACCTCGAACATGGTATGACTCCCAACACCCTGGGCCTATCTTCCAGCTCAGATCAATTCCTGACTTTTTTACATGTTCCTTCTGTATCTAGCCCACCCATCTTCCTCGAACCCTGACCGTTGGAAAACTCAGCGTAGGAAAGAGTCCTTTGTGGCTCAGATCGAGAGGATCAGAGAAAATAACCTCAAGCGTCGTGAAGGGTTAGTAAGCATCCTCCAACAACTTGTCATGGTTAGTTTCTACTGCTCAAGTAACACCCCATCGTGGGGATGTCCTCCGCAGGATCTATACAAAGGCATGGCAGGAACTGCAGGAAACCCAGAATGCGCTGATGTCCAACCCACCAACGGAAATCAACTACTTGGTCAGACTGCACCGGGAGTCCCTGAAGCGGGAGCAGGAACTCGTGGCCGTGCAGGTCTACCATGACCATCTGATCAGTGCTACCCGGGCAGCGTTCGATGCGGAGGTGAGATCGATCGAGGAAGAGTTTACGAACGCCAGGACGCAGGCGAAGGAGAAATTACTGGAGAGCTTGGAGGAGCGCCGCAAGAAACTGAAGGACGAGAAGGAACTGATCGACTTCAACGAGGAGGCCGTCGGCCACAGCCATCGTGCCCACACCACCCGAGGCCTCCGGAACCGGTCGTCGAACCGGACCAGCTTCCCGCGCGGCTCGCCTGCACTGGGCACCTCTTATCCCACCACCGCCAACCGACTCGAGGGCACATTCAACAACCCAGACCATCACCTCTCGGCAGACCCAGACCTCGGATCCTCCACCGCCGGCTTGCCACCCAGCGGCAGCTACATCACAGCAGACGACCCCTTCTCGATGGCCACCCTCAACGTCGACCCCCATCTACGCCAGTCGCCCATCTTCCAGCAGCTCCTCCAACTGGGGACGCACACTGGCTCCCGGAGAGGCGGCCCAGGGGGACCCGCCGGCAGCAGAAGGGCCCCCACCGGCCTCCCCGGCGCGATCTCCCTCCCCTCGATCACCCCCGGAACCTGGAATAACTTCCACAAGAGTCAGCTCGGGATCTGCTCCGCCAAGAACGACGATACCGATGCCGACGTCGATCAGATCCGCAGCCTGGCCGGCCTTCTTTCTCCTAAAAAACGTCGAATGAATAATCTCTCCAATCTTAATCAGTCTACCGCCAATCAGAATAGCACTGCCCTCAAGAGTAAGAAGTGAATCATCAGCATTGTTGATGTTGTCGTTGTAAGGGTTTTTTTTGTAGTTTTGTTTTACTAGTTTATTATTATTTGTATGTCTAATTATGGTGTGCAATGAGCTCACCCGATATCTCATTCATACTGAACTTTCATAAGACGTTCTTCCTCTTCTGTCTGCAGAAAACAATGTTTGATGTAAAGTTTGATCAACAAGTAAAGCTCCGAACCCCCAATAAACTGTAACTTTCTTTTGCCTCCAACCCACCGTGTGCCTGACTGATGTTGTACAAATGTAAATAGAAACTGTCTCGTATCGTATCATGGGTGCTAGGGCTGCCCCAGGTGCCAATGATTCTTTCGCGGGGGCCTGGTTTTCTTTTTCCGGAGTGCTGCTCTAATTTAGAGGAAAGTCTTCGAGAAGATATTTTCATGGTTCCATCAGCAGCCAATCAAATCCCCGCCCAACGCAGTCCAACGCAATCCACAGATGTCTCGAAAGCTCTTCCACTCGCTCCCGTTCCAGCAAGCCGGCCCCTTCTCGGTTGGCCTCGATCGGCTGAGCCCATTGACCGGCGTGGACCTTGCAAACATCAGGCTGGCCCTGTCGTCGTCTTCGTCGTCCAATCAGAAGCGGATGACAACGCCGCGAATCGAGCCTCCGGCGCAGACGACAAGACACGCCGCCGTCCTGCTCGGGTTGTGTAATACCGGCGACCGCGGCCCTGGGTTGATCTTGACGGTACGGTCCCAGAAGATGCGCACTCATCCGGGAGAAATCAGGTCAGCAACAAACACAATCTGTATTCCAACCGGACATTATACCGTATATCACATCTTGACCGCTGTTCCTTGACTCGATCTGCACTCTCTTACACCGCTATAGTTTCCCCGGGGGACACCAAGATCCCCAAATCGATCAGTCCCTGCTGGGCACCGCCCTCAGAGAGGCCCACGAAGAAGTCGGCTTGGTTCCCCAGCAGATGGAGCTCTTGGGCTCGCTGGAGCCTTTGGTCAGCAACTCTGGCTCAACCCTCGTCTGGCCATTTGTGGTATGCAGCTTGCTTTAACTACATCTCTCTCTTTAGCCTGCAGAGTCATGAATCTTCTATCCATCGCTCACGGCAGCCCTGATCCGTTCCACACATACTTGTTATCGCTCGACTTCATACTGGCTTGATGCTGAAGGTTTTTATCCACTCGCTTGAACATCAATCAGCCTTCTCAACGCCTGCCCCAATGATCCCCCGACTCATGTCACCACTAGCCACGAAGCCACTCCGGTCGCCCGCGCTGGAAGACTTCCGAGGGAAGCACCAAGTCGCCGAGGTCGAACTGGTGTTTCAGATCAGCCTTGCGGCCTTGTTGGAGCCCGATAGACAGTCCCCCTCGAGCTTTCGGAACGACCCACAGAGGCCTTACTTGGAGTGGAATGTCGAGCCGGAGATCTTCTCCGCGAGGAATAATGCCGCGTACACGCGTCCTCCTGAAGGCCCAACCAACACCAGTCCCACAAACCACAAGCTTTGGGGTCTCACGGGCTGGCTCATTCAGTTGAGTAACCTCTTTTCTTACTCACGATGCACATTTCCTAATTATTGTTTGAGGTCGAAAATCGCGGAGGGAGGACTCATGCTTCTTCTTCAACTTCTTTGATCCACCCTCCAGCTCATTCCTTCGAAAGATTCGGCTCTTATGATTGCTAAATCTCTCTTGTGAAAGCTGCAACAGTAGGTCGGCTGAGGACTAGCCAATAACCGTCTTCTCCTGGCTGTAACTTGAGGCCGGCTGGTGCCGCCCTTCAGCGGAGTGATTAAATCCGCCCGTTTCACACATGCACCTGCATCTAGATTTGTCCACCGGTAAGAACGCCCTACGTCAGGGAAGACAGTGTCATTCTCTATAACGTGATCTAAAAGGTTGTGCATAGACATTCATCTTAGAATATTTTAGACATGGTTTGAGTGTAAATAACCGTCCCAGCTTTAATGTATGTGAGTATAGTGTCAGTTTATCATAAAAGCCGTTTCCGTGTCTGCTGTCCCTACAACTGCGCTCACTAATACCGACCGCTTGGATAAATCAATGAAGCGGATTCAGCGAGGAGGGGTGATCTGAAAAGCACAATAAATAACTTAAACTTTGTTATACTCCATGCTTTATATAGAACCACACTCAATCCGTCTTTGGCATGCAGCCAGATGATAATTATGCTCGGTGGACTGCACTCAAAATCCTATGCCAGAGAAAACACAAAAAACAGAAAAAACCCGCTTTCTCAATAGGACGGTTCACGTAGGGCCAAAATCAGCAAGACCAAAATAAAGTTTATCCCACGGTCCCAGCCAATTTGGCTGGGAAGGCTTGCTGATTTATAACATCAGCAGGGTTAAAAAATCCCTATGAACTGTCCTAATGACTTCATTTTGCCACAAGTTTAACAATCTATCTGTCTGACTTGCCCCTGTAAACGGAACTCTTGGTACGGCGGTCTTGCCATTCGTCGGGCTCGCCATGCTGTCCTCTGATTCATCATGGAGTCAACGCGAAGGGATGCACATGATGCTCACCTCTTCCCATCGCTCAACCGGCCATCCGTCTGGGTCCGGGTAATTTGTGTTTCTTCCCTCAATGCGCAATTGTCGAGTAATCTGTAACCTGATTCTTATCCTATGCTTTTGAGCCCCTCTGTTATCAATTATGACCGACTCTTCGGCCTCGAGTAACCGCTCAGTCACAAGGGGGTGAAGAATGCCAGGAGGGCGCCACATTTATAGATTGCTTAAAAGACTGGTAGCAAGGGCCATACAATCCTGAGGACTGGTCAACTGTGTGTGATCACAAAGGCCTTAAGTGGGTAATTTTTTGGAAAAAATCTATTGTGACCCCCCCCCCCCTCTTCTTCATCTTGAAGCCCTCGGCCCAGCCATCTTTTTTTTTTTTTGCATTTAAACATATTATCTTGATTTGCATTTCCAACTTGATCATCAAGGCCACTTTGTTGAGTTTTTGCCCTCAGTTCTCTTCCTTTTTATGCCTTCTGCCTCATTACCCTTCCATGTCATCTCACCTGATTCCATCTGATCCATCCTCTTTCACTCCTTATTCTATCTCACATCTTATGGTCTGTTTGTAGTAGTGGTCATGTTTTCTATCCGTACTTGCTGTCAGCCTGTAGGTAACTAACCGTGTCTGAGAGGGTTGTTACTAGCAAGATGATAGTGTAATATGCCAAGGATGGGCCAATGGGTTTGTGGTAAGACCTGTAAAAGGTTTCACTTTATCAGTAATCTTGACTGAGAGGCTTGCTCAATGAAGGCGCATCCAGATCAACACAGGGTGTTAATAGGCATCCAAGGAATAACTCAACTTGGGTTTGTGGTTTTACCTACAGAAAGGTAAGGGTAATCAAGAGTTGATGTTATTCCTGAATTGAAAGATGGGTGAGAATGAAAGCACTGTTTAACTATAGTATGGGTTAAACTTTTCTGTAATAATATTCTGAGGGATAAACAGTCCTGGGGGGCGTGTTTATATAGAGGGGGAAAGAGCAGGAGGGGATATGAAGCGCTTGGAGGCGCTTCAGGACCAGGGGGGAACTGGAAGCGCTCAAAGGAAGCAGATCCTCATGAGGATCAACATTGGAAATGATCAGGGCAGTGTAATGATCAGTACTGATCCTAGATCAGTAGCTGTGTGCACTAGCTGATCATAACCAATCAGTTATTCCATTAAGTGCTCTTTGAATTGGATTGCATCATGTATTTTTTTATGTATTTATATCCTAACCAATATTTTGTGTAAATAGGGACTGAGGCATAACAGGGGATAAATGAGTGATACCTGTCTTGGGGGTATTTCACGTGTACAGTAATATTACAATGTATTTCTTATAACAACAGTACATTATGGTGGCTGTATTTAACTCTGGTTATCTATAGAGAATGTCAAAACGGACCCGGGTATAAGTGTTTTTTTTCCAAAAACAGGCACCCGGCACCACATCCAGCACCACCTGGCAGGTACCAGCGGTCTTTTAGGCAGGTACCAGCGGTACCCGCCAGCTTTTTTTCATCAAAAAGGTCCCCAAGAGGTGTCCTTGATGACCGGAATGGACGTGTCATCAAGAGGTCCTCCCCTCGATGAACGCAACAGGTCGGTCATTGAGGCAACAGTGGGTCAGCTACGCTAACATAGCTGTTAGCGTAGCGTAGCAAAGCACAAATGCGCTATTTTTTAGCGTAGCGTTAGCGCAACTGCGCGCATCTGCGCTAACGCTACACGCAAAGAATGCAAAGCTATTTTAGCTTTTAGCGTAGCGTTAGCGCAGATGCGCGCAATTGCGCTAACGCTAAGCACGTATGCTGCGCTAAAGCGTTTTTTGCAGCAAAAAAGTGCCTTTTTTCCGCTAAAAGCGCCTTAGCGCAACGTAGCGTAGCGTAGCGGCTGTCAACGCTAAACAAAAATTGGTATGCTGTTAGCGCCGCTGAAAATTAGCGAAGCGTAGCGGCGCTAACAGCGCGCTAACGCTATTCAAAAAAGGTTGGCGCTTTTTGCCGCTATGCTAAACATTCACTACCAAGATGGATGAATTTGCGACGTAGTATATTGATAAATATAGCGTATATTGATCAATTTATATTGATCAATTTTTTTTTTTTATTATTCCTGTTGATACCTTTGTCTGTGTTCCATGTCTCCTTAATACTCTTCACAATCTCTCTCCTTCCCCCTGTGTTAGCTTCAAGCCACTGGAATTTTTTTTTTTGCCTTATAACATTCATGGATTTCTACATACACCATTCAATTCTTCCTGAAAATGCAAGTTTGAGGATTAATCCAGGGTAGCTGAGGGGTCTCAATTTTTTTTTTCTTTTTTTTACATCAACAATTAATGTTATCAGAAGTCTCCAAATCTACTTTTTTTTCAAAAAAGGAAAAACATTGACCCCTGACCTCTCTCATGATACCATCCTGCACTCATTCTTAACTTGGTTGGTTGAACTTGCTGAAGATATTGCATATCATACTGGGAGTACTACATGCATAGAAGGCCTTTTTAAATTAGTTTACCATGGTTTAGCATATTTTTGTCAGGTTCTTTTTTTTATCTACTTTTGTTATCAACCACAGATTGATGAGGAATATTTCCTCAGAAAATTTCATTGAAACATTTTCTGCATATGAAACCCAGAAATGTTAGATTTGGGGTCACATCCCTTGTGCAGCAGCTATAATCTGATCAGTTGCCAAATAGCACTACTTTGGTCGTTTCTTGGTGTTTCTGCCACTATATCTCATCCAAGCCTGGTAATTCTTCCAAAATATTGGTACCAAAATGTTTACAAGCACACAAAGTTTCATAATGTACCTTTGCTGACCACAAAACCCCCAAATGTAGCACATACAGTCTGATCAGTTTCCAAATATCACTACTTTGGTAGCTTCTTGGTTTTTCTGCCACTATATCTCATCCCAGCGTGGGTATTCTTCTGTCATATTGTAACAAAAATATTGACAAGCCTCAAAAGATTCATTATGTACCTTTACTGACCACCAAACCCCCAAATTTAGCAGCTACAGTCTTATCAGTTTCCAAATATCACTACTTCGGTAGTTTCTGGGTGTTTCTGTTCCTATATCTCATCCCAGCGTGGGTATTCTTCTGACATATTGTTACCAAAATGTTTAAAAGCGTCCGAAATTTGATCACCTACCTTTGTTCACCACAAAACCCCCAAATGTGGCAGCTACAGTCTGATCAGTTTCCAAATATCACTACTTTGGTAGTTTCTGGGTGTTTCTGCCAGTATATCTCATCCCAGCGTGGGAATTCTTCTGCAATATGGTTACCAAAATGTTCACAAGCGGCCAAAATTTCATTACCTACCTTTGTTCACCACAAACCCCCCAAATGTAGCAGCTACAGTCTGATCAGTTTCCAAATATGACTACTTTGGCAGTTTCTCAGTGTTTCTGCCCCTATATCTCATCCCAGCGTGGGTATCCTTCTGCCATATGGTTACCAAAATGTTTACATATGTCCAAAATTTCATTACCTACATTTGTTCACCACAAAACCCCCAAATGTAGCAGCTACAGTCTGATCAGTTTCCAAATATCACTACTTTGGTGGTTTCTGGGTGTTTCTGCCAGTATATCTCATCCCAGCGTGGGAATTCTTCTGCCATATGGTTACCAAAATGGTTAAAAGCGTCTAAAATTTCATTACCTACCTTTGTTCACAACAAAACCCCCAAATGTAGCAGCTACAGTCTGATCAGTTTCCAAATATCACTACTTTGGCAGTTTCTGGGTGTTTCTGCCACTATATCTCATCCCAGCGTTGGAATTCTTCTGCCATATGGTTACCAAAATTTTTGCAACCAGCCAAAATTTCATTATGTACCTTTGTTCACCACAAAACCCCCAAATGTAGCAGCTACAGTCTGATCAGTTTCCAAATATCACTACTATGGCAGTTTCTCGGTGTTTCTGCCACTATATCTCATCCCAGCGTGGGTATCCTTCTGCCATATGGTTACCAAAATGTTTGCAAGCAGCCAAAATTTCATTATGTTCCTTTGTTCACCACAAAACCCCCAAATGTAGCAGCTACAGTCTGATCAGTTTCCAAATATCACTACTTTGGCAGTTTCTCGGTGTTTCTGCCACTATATCTCATCCCAGTGTGGGTATCCTTCTGCCATATGGTTACCAAAATGTTTAAAAGCGTCCAAAATTTCATCACCTTCCTTTGTTCAGTGCAAAACCCACGAATGTAGCAGCTACAGTCTGATCAGTTTCCAAATATCACTACTTTGGCAGTTTCTCGGTGTTTCTGCCACTATATCTCATCCCAGTGTGGGTATCCTTCTGCCATATGGTAATCAAAATGTTTACAAGCGTTCAAAATTTGATTAACTACCTTTGTTCACCACAAAACCGCCAAATGTAGCAACTACAGTCTGATCAGTTTCCAAATATCACTACTTTGGCAGTTTCTCGGTGTTTCTGCCACTATATCTCATCCCAGGGTGGGTATCCTTCTGCCATATGTTTACCAAATTGTTTACATGCGTCTGAAATTTGATTACCTACATTTGTTCACCACAAAACCCCCAAATGTAGCAGCTACAGTCTGATCAGTTTCCAAATGTCATTACTTTGGCAGTTTCTCGGTGTTTCTGCCACTATATCTCATCTCAGCATGGGTGTCCTTCTGCCATATGGTTACCAAAATGTTTACAAGCCCCCAAAATTTCATTATGTACCTTTGCTGACCACAAAACCCCCAAATGTAGCAGATACAGTCTGATCAGTTTCCAAATATCACTACTTTGGTAGTTTCTGGGTGTTTCTGCCACTATATCTCATCCCAGCGTGGGAATTCGTCTGCCATATGGTTACCAAAATGTTTGTACCAGCCAAAATTTCATTATGTACCTTTGTCCACCACAAATCCCCCAAAAATGGTAGCAGCTACAGTCTGATCAGTTTCCAAATATCACTACTTTGGCAGTTTCTCGGTGTTTCTGCCACTATATCTCATCCCAGCGTGGGTATCCTTCTGCCATATGGTTACCAAAATGTTTACAAGCGTCCAAAATTTCATTACCTACCTTTGTTCACCACAAAACCCCCAAATTTAGCAGCTACAGTCTGATCAGTTTCCAAATATCACCACTTTGGCAGTTTCTGGGTGTTTCTGCCACTATATCTCATCCCAGCATGGGTATCCTTCTGCCATATGGTTACCAAAATGTTTAAAGCGTCCAAAATTTGATTGCCTACCTTTGTTCACCACAAAACCCCCAAATGTAGCAGCTACAGTCTGATCAGTTTCCAAATATCACTACTTTGGTAGTTTCTGAGTGTTTCTGCCAGTATATCTCATCCCAGCGTGGGAATTCTTCTGCAATATGGTTACCAAAATGTTCACAAGCGGCCTGAATTTCATTACCTACCTTTTTTCACCACAAAACCCCCAAATGTAGCAGCTACAGTCTGATCAGTTTCCAAATATCACTACTTTGGCAGTTTCACAGTGTTTCTGCCACTATATCTCATCCCAGCGTGGGTATCCTTCTGCAATATGGTTACCAAAGTTTGACAAGTGTCCAAAATTCCATTAGCTACCTTTGTTCACCACACAAATGTAGCAGCTACAGTCTGATCAGTTTCCAAATACCACTAATTTGGCAGTTTCTGGGTGTTTCTGCCACAAAATCTCATCCCAGCTTGGGAATTCTTCTGCAATATGGTTACCAAAAGTTCACAAGCGGCCAAAATTTCATTACCTACCTTTTTTCACCACAAAATCCCCCCAAGTAGCAGCTACAGTCTTATCAATTTCCAAATATCACTACTTTGGCAGTTTCTCGGTGTTTCTGCCACTATATCTCATCCCAGCGTGGGTATCCTTCTGCCATATGGTTACCAAAATGTTTAGAAGCAGCCAAAATTTCATTATGTACCTTTGTTCACCACAAAACCCCCAAATGTAGCAGCTACAGTCTGATCAGTTTCCAAATGTCACCACTTTGGCAGTTTCTCGGTGTTTCTGCCACTATATCTCATCCCAGCGTGGGTATCCTTCTGCCATATGGTTACCAAAATGTTTAGAAGCAGCCAAAATTTCATTATGTACCTTTGTTCACCACAAAACCCCCAAATGTAGCAGCTACAGTCTGATCAGTTTCCAAATATCACCACTTTGGCAGTTTCTCGGTGTTTCTGCCACTATATCTCATCCCAGCGTGGGTATCCTTCTGCCATATGGTTACCAAAATGTTGACAAGCACCCAAAGTTTCATTATGTACCTTTATGACCACGAAACCCCCAAATGTAGCAGCTGCAGTCTGATCAGTTTCCAAATATCACTACTTTGGCAGTTTCTCGGTGTTTCTGCCACTATATCTCCTCCCAGGGTGGGTATCCTTCTGCCATATGGTTACCAAAATGTTTACATGCGTCGAATATTTGATTACCTACCTTTGTTCACCACAAAACCCCCAAATTTAGCAGCTACAGTCTGATCAGTTTCCAAATATCACCACTTTGGCAGTTTCTGGGTGTTTCTGCCACTATATCTCATCCCAGCATGGGTATCCTTCTGCCATATGGTTACCAAAATGTTTAAAGCGTCCAAAATTTGTTTGCCTACCTTTTTTCACCACAAAACCCCCAAATGTAGCAGCTACAGTCTGATCAGTTTCCAAATATCACTACTTTGGTAGTTTCTGAGTGTTTCTGCCAGTATATCTCATCCCAGCGTGGGAATTCTTCTGCAATATGGTTACCAAAAGTTCACAAGCGGCCAAAATTTCATTACCTACCTTCTTTCACCACAAAACCCCCAAATGTAGCAGCTACAGTCTGATCAGTTTCCAAATATCACTACTTTGGCAGTTTCACAGTGTTTCTGCCACTATATCTCATCCCAGCGTGGGTATCCTTCTGCAATATGGTTACCAAATGTTGACAAGTGTCCAAAATTCCATTAGCTACCTTTGTTCACCACACAAATGTAGCAGCTACAGTCTGATCAGTTTCCAAATATCACTACTTTGGCAGTTTCTGTGTGTT